>NC_133432.1:5034166-5374166 GCF_011762505.2 Arvicanthis niloticus
CTCCTGGTCATTAGATCAAAAGATAATCCTTCATTTCAACTGCGGGCTGCAAGCCTGGGATCAGTCGGTCAGTCTTTGAACAGACATTTGGTTTTGGTTTGGCTGCCTTAGCACTCAGAACTAGGGAGAGCACCGTCCAAGAGGCTTCCTGACAGAGCCTATCTGCATTCGTGACGTAGCCCAGGCTGGCCTTGAACTCTCATCCTCCAGTCTCAGCACTGGGAACACTCAGGCTCCACCAAGCCTGGCTGAGATTTAGCTTCACAAGTCCTAGTTGAGGGACACAGAGTGAACGATCAGGTTTTGTTTGCACAGGGTTCTGTTTACAGTCTCTGGTCTGTTGGTGCCTGCAACTTTAAGAACCATAGAGTCAGGTACTGGGGACCTAAGGGAACCAGGCTAAGCTGGCAGGAAGCCTTCTCCACACACTTTGGCTACAAGGGCCAAGAGAGCCTGGTATAAGCCTCGGGAGCCAGGCTGACTCTGTGGCGGTTTTACGACTCTACAATGAGACCACAGTTCATATACATGCCACATGCACACAATCACATGCAAACACACAATGTACACAGACATACATAGAGACAGGGACATATACACACACGTGTGCAACACACACAGACAGGAACAGACACACCACACAGCAGAGATGCATACTCCATGTGTACACACATAGAGATAGACACACACACAGACACATACACATATGCACACTACACACACAGAGGCACACACACACAACACACACACAGAGACAGAAACATACACACCATATGTACACAGAGACAGATACATACGCATGAGGTCACACACAATATACACAGAGACACATGTACATACATACACTATACATACAGAGAGACACACATACACAACACAGAGACAGAAACATACGACATCACATACGAACACAGACACCTGCACATACACACACTATACATACAGAGATACATACACATTGTACATATCACACACAAACACATAGACACATGTACACCCACACTAAACACACAGAGACACACACAATACACATAGACACAGAAACACACACCCCATATGTACACCCACAGCATACACGCTGCACATATCACTGCAACAGACATGCGCGCACACACAGAGACAGACATGTTACACATGCTCTATCTCACACACAAACACATGGACACTCATGCACACACTATACACACAGAGACTGAAACAGGGCCGGCTGCGTTCCGTTGAAAACACGCACGGCCAGGACAGCCAGGGCTACACAGAGAAACCCTGTCTTGAAAAACAAAAAAAAAAACACCAAAAAAAAAAAACCAAAAAAAAAAAAAAAAAAAAAAAAAAACCCACGCACGGATGCTAAAATACGAAGCTCGTGGGATTTTCTTGTGTCACCAAATATTTCTTCAGTCTCCTCCAGTCATTTCAAAGGTGAGCGTGGTTTTGGCCTTCAGGAATGGGCAGGGTCTGGATCACGCTTCCAAGCCAGTTGGCTGACCCCGTCCCGAGCATGCCCATCTCTGTTAGAGCACGCTGCATGTTGTCTGTCTTGAAGAGCACTGGCCTGGCTCAGCGCCAACAGTTCAATAGGAATTTCAATTACCTCAGCATGTGTCACACTAGCTAACATAGCCTCGATTGCCACTGGCTGACCGCAGGCAGGGCTTGTTTATTAAAATGCATCTTATGTTTGTGTGTGTGTGTGTGTGTGTGTGTGTGTGTGTGTGTGTGTGTGAAGGTCAGAGGACAACTGGCAGGAGTAAATTCTCGCCTCCCAACCCGTGGGTCCTGGGGATTGAACTCAGATCATCAGGCTTGGCAGCAAGTGCCTCTACCCACTGAGCCATCTTGCCAGCCCCCAAAGATGGTTGTTAATAACACATGATGATAACCAGAAGCAAGGGAGTCAGGCACAAGAGTTGCTCTGACAGGATCTGGCGGTCACAGTACAGGGGTGTGAAAGCCAGCACCGGTCAGTGGTCAGATGCTCAACCCCTCCTCCTTTCCCTCAGGACTCCAGGTTGTTGCTGTTGGTTTTGATACAAAGTTTCACTTTCTAACCCAGGCTGGCTTGAAACTCATAATCCTCCTGCTTCACACTAATGAGGCATTACAGGTGTAAGCACCCGCGACACAGTGATGTCTACTAGGGGCATCACCGAGTGCCTGTGGCTAACCGTGTGTCAGCACAGAAAGCTGGAACCCCTTTGCTTCTGGGAGTGTGCGTGTTTGCTTGTGTTTGCTTGTCCCCAGTCAGATGACCTGGCGAGGTGTGCGCGGTTCTTTCTCTTTTTGGCAAGCGTCATGATGGTCTTGATGGGGTTGTGTGTGTGTGTGTGTGTGTGTGTGTGTTTTAAAGGCTTTAAAAATTTTCTAATCTCTCTGACAAGCAGGCTTCTGGCTTTGGATACAACTTTCTTTCTTTCTTTCTTTCTTTCTTTCTTTCTTTCTTTCTTCCTTCCTTTCTTTCTTTCCTTCTTTCTCTCTTTCTTTCAGCAAACGTTTGAAATTTCAGGAGCAAAAGGAAAATTCATATAGCCCAATGGGTTGACATCTCTTGCCGTGATAGCAGACTTTGGCTGCTGTCATTACTAAAGATGGTTTACAGCATCCGTGCCCGGGAGGTGGCATTCTCTGGGGGAGTGTAGAAGTGGCCTTGGAGCTGTCTCACCCGCTAACTAACCTAGCTCGGAGCGGGGTGTCTGGCCTCAACCCAGACATTTGAGGGCTCGAAGGGAACCTGACAGGCAATTGTGTTATGGAAGCTGACATGCTGAATGGCCCCCTTTTTCCCATAGTCTTCACCTGTCTCTTTGTGTTAAAGGGGGAGCTGGCAAAGAGGCAGAGGAGGGAGTGGACGAGGCGGGAGGGGGGAGGCAGGTGGGTGAAGTGTGGGGCGGGTTCCATGCGCGCTCCGATGTAGACGGCAGGCAAGAAAGGGCTGCTTGGACAAAACTCTATTGTTCGCTGTCATCTTGAAATGAGTGTCAAAGTAGGCGGGGGTGCTTTGACCGTTAACCGCACAATTTACCCGGCCTGTTGTGTCCTGCGGGCCCCACCTCCTTGGAGTCTCTCAGATTAGAAAAGAAGGCTCCAGCCCCTTCTAAATGGGCCATCTCTCGTCCTTTGTGCCCAGACTGCCCAGTGTGAAATCAACAGTGACGTTAAATGTTTTCTAATGAATCATTACTGAAAGGAAATGGAGGGCTATAAGTGTAATGGATTGTAGCGCATTAAAATGTTTTATTTTGCACACAAAAATGTTGTCCTTCACAAGCACCGGGATTGTCGCAGAAAGGCTTTTGTGCCGGGACCGTTTCAATGGATTATCTGCCAGTGTTTCCATCCCAGATGGGAATCAAAGGGCGCCTTTGGCTAAATAATGTTTTTCAAGATGGCAGCCATGAAGCACATTTAGTATTTAAAGTTGTGGTTGTAAAGGAATGTTTGAACTCGGGTGATTTTCTCACTTACACTCCCCCCACTTTGGGTTTGGGAAAGAGAAGCAGATCCCCGACCTCTGTCCATTCCAGAGGAGACGGCTTCTCAGCCTCAAGCCTGAGACCCCAGGGACGGGGGGGGGGGGGGGGGGGCTCTCAGTTCATTACATTTGATCTGTCTTCCCCCAATTCTGTCCTTTCTGGCTATCTGAAATCTTCTAGGACAGATCCTTAGTGCTCAGGACTGAATGTTTACCTCTCTGTGGAAGAAATGGGAAGTCTCTGGAGCTTCCTGAATTGGTGCAGTATTTCCGTGCTGTTCCATTGCCAATTTGACAGCCAGGGTGTACAGGGTCTAGCCTGCCTCTCTCTCCCCCACTTCCTCTTTGTGTGTGTGTGTGTATGTCTTTCTCTCTCAACTTCACTACTAGTGGGAGCGAGGTGCTGGCCAGGAGACAGCGGCTTCCCGATGCCCGGGTTGCCCTTCATGTCACACGTACCTGGGTTCAGCATTCTCTGGGGGATGTGTGAACTTCAACCTGTTTTTAAAAAAAAAAAACAAAAAACAAAAACAAAAACAAAAACAAAAAAAAAACCCAACAACAACAACAAAAAAAAACAGTCCATACACAAACCCACAAACCTCAAACATCTTCCATCTTGCTTCCCACCCCAAGGCAGGAAGGAAATTATACTTATTATATAAAGGACGACTCTCTCGTCTAAGCCTTAGAGCCATTGACAGATTGATAATGGGGTCTTGCTTGCAAAATGGAGCCTGAAAGCCCGGCTCTCTGAAGCTTTAGCGAGGAGATTTGAGGCAAATTGAAACAAAAACCTTTCAGAAGGCGGAGCCCGCAGTGACCTGCCCTGCTGGGGAGCAAGCTTGCTTGCCCTACAGGGGTAACTTTTCAGAGGACACGAGCCTGCCCACCTTTGAGGCTCCTTGGTACACATCTACACAGAGAACATGAAGAATGACAGCCTAGCCCTCCACAGACCAGGATCTTACCTGCCTCCCTCTTGGCGTTAGAACTGTGGTGGGATGGCTTTTAAAGTCCTTTTATCATGGGATGTCACCTGGGTACTAGCAAGTATATGTAAAGTAAATGTGGGCCCTCCTGGGTTATTACAAACCATATGCTTGTCTAACTAATTGGGTCTAGACAGGGTGTCCTAGCACTCCAGAAAGCACTGGCCTCCCTCCATAGCCCCCCCCCCCAAGATGGTTACAATTTGTTACAATTTGTATTTTTTATAGGCTATACGGATTCTCTCTGTCTCTCTCTCACACACACATTTCCCTCCCCCCCTTTTTGTCTGTCTTTGTCTATCTGTCTGTCTCTCGTTTCCCCCTCCCCCTCTGTCTCTCTCTGTCTCTGTCTGCCTCTCTCTCTCTCTCTCTCTCTCTCTCTCTCTCTCTCTCTCCCTCTTTCTCTTTCAAAAAAGGAATCGGATAGGCTTCACGGAGTAAAAACCTCCAAGCAATGTTAGATAGCAAAAAAAAAAAAAAAGCAATTTGTCAGGCCTGGCTACACTCCTGTAACCCCAGAACTCAGGACCGGAGCCTGAGGCAGAAGGATTGTGATTTCAAGGCCAGCTTGGGCAACAAAGCATGTTTGTGACCAACCAGTGGTAAATACCAATGGCTGGCTGGGACTCAGAGGTAGTCAGTAGCTTGTATGAGGAGGAGGCCTGCAGTTTGCTCCTCAGCCCAGGTCAGGGAGGGCATAGGGTGGGGTTGGGGGGTAAGGGAGAGTGCTGGGGGGGTAAGAATAAAGAATCAGTCTGCTGAGCTGCTATGGAAATTCTGTTACTTAAGACAGAAAGAGGTCTCTGTGGCCAACCCTCTGACCACCGCAAGCTCTGTGACGGAAGTGAGGGGCCATGGGAGTCGGAGGAACATCTTTTGGGCAGGGTGGGTAGGTGGCTCTCTGTTTAAATCTGGGAAGAGAGGGCAGACTCAAAAAGCGTTTGTCGCTCAGCCACCAGAGGCTCGGTAGTTTTATTAACTCAAGGGGGAGTAGTACCCCAAACTAGGAGTAACAAGTATAAGTACTCGTTGTGGTTGGGGGGGGGGGAGTGTGGGGGGTGGAGGCTCCACTTCCAGCCCAGCACTCCACCCCATCAGCATGCAATCTGAGATCTATTTTGAGCTAAAAAAAAAAAAAAATCATTATTTTTTTTTCTCTCTGATGTTCACATTGCTACGAAATTCCATCCTGGGCTAGCGATGCACCTGCTCTTCCAGGTCACTTGAGTTTGGCTCCCAGTACCTGGGTCGGGCAGCTCACAGCTGCCTGTAACGCCAGTTGCAGTTCTCCACAGGCACCTGAACACACATGGCATATGTACATACATACTCAGAAATAAAAATAAATCGTTTTTAAAATTGGAAGGTTAAATTTTAAAAGCCACCCTGGTGTGGGGAGACGGCACAGCGGGTAAGTGTTCGCTGCCCACATAAAAGGACCTATATAAAAGTCAGGTACAGAGATAGCACAACCCTAGCTAGTGCTACTGGGACATACCCCGGGGCCTGCTGGCCACCAGGCTAGCCCATAGGTAAGCTCCAGGTTCAGCGAGAGATACTGCCTCAAAGTCTACGGCAGGAGAACTGAGGAGATGGCCAGCTGTTAAGAGCACTGACTGCTCTTGCAGGGGTCCTGGGTTCAGTTCCCAGACCACACATGGTGGCTCACAACTGTCTCTAAGTCTAGAAGATCCCACGTGGTGCATGTATACGCACATAGACACATGTCTGTGCACATCAAATAAAAAATAAATCTTTGAAAAATAATGAGGCTTGAGAGCACATCAACCTCCGTCCTCCATACATCTGTGCACACGTGACTGCCTGAGTATGCCTATGCACATACATGTGTGCGCATGTTCTGGTTTAGGCTGGCACTGTGGTCAGGGACAAAGCACTAGTATCACCTGCACTGAGCCCTGAGTTTGAGCCAGGACCACAAATAATGATAATACTCCTGTCTCCCATGTGTTGTTTGGTTAGTGAGAGAAAGGACCCATCTTGTCCACACTCACGCCAAGGTTTAAGTTACAGACATGCCTCATGTCTGTAAAGGACAACAACACCTCTCCACGCTTTAGAATATAGTCACTTTTCTCTTCTGTTTATCTTTGAAATGGCATCTCAGCATGTATCCCAGGCTGGCCTTGAACTATCTCAGCATGTGACCCAGACTGGCCTTGAACTCATGGCTCCTCCCCTCTCCTCCTCCCATGTGCTAAGGTTACAAAACATGTCATCAGACACAGCCAAGATTATGTTCTTACACTTGACACATAAAATCTCCATAACTGGTGTTGGAGAGAGGCCTCAGTGGCTAAGAGCACTTGCTGCTCTTACTAAGGACCTGAGTTCAGGTCCCAGTGCCTATGTCAGGTGGCTCACCAGCTGTGACTCCAGCTCCCAGGGATCTGATGCTCCTCTAGCCTCCGGAGGACTCTCAGGTACATAGCACCAATCACACAAACGTGCGTGCATAGGCATTCAGTCTTAATGCATTTCTCAAAACCGAAAATGGTACGTTAGCATGTTCCAGTGATGGCTCCTCAGGGTGCAGCTGGGTGAGCAGGGCCTCTCGACCTGTGTCAGACAGAACTAACCAGTGTTCCTCCGCTAACCCTGAGAGTCGGGTTAGTAAGAACAGGATTTACATCAGTATATAAAGATACGGTTTGCAGTGAAGTTTGATCTTTTTATAAGCCGTCTCTGACGTCAGTTATCAGAAGATGAACTCTGAGAGCAGTGGTCCTCCCTCCCTCCCTCTCTCTCTCCTGAGTCCTCTACCTCTCTCTCCTCACTCTCCCTGTCTCTGTCCCCACCCTGTCCACTCCCTCTTTCTTTATCTTTCTTTGTTTCTTTGTTTCTTTGTTTCTCTCTCTCTCTCTCTCTCTCTCTCTCTCTCTCTCTCTCTCTCTCTCTCTCTCTTTCTTTCTTTCTGGTCTCATTATGTAGCCCAGGCTAGATCAAACTCCATCCTCCTGTCCCAGTCTTCCGAGGACTAGGATTTTAGGTGTGGACCACCATGCCCAGCATAGACTCAGTGAATGGTCATTACTGTGGCTCTGGGAGTCTCTGACACTGACGTCCTGGAGTGAATCCCACCGTCCTGCTTCCTCGCACCAGGTTCTGCTGAGCTCAGGCTACCAAGTGAGCACACTGAGGGCTTTGCTGCTGGAATTCCTCCATGGGGTTGGTGGTGTTTCTGTCTCTCCATCCATCCTTCTTTCCTTCCCTCCCTCCCTCCTTCCTTCCTTCCTTTCTTTCTTCCATTCCTTCTTCTTCTTCCTCTTCCTCTTCTTCTTTTTTTTTTTTTGTTTGTTTTTCGAGACAGGGTTTCTCTGTGTAGCCCTGGCTGTCCTGGAACTCACTTTGTAGACCAGGCTGGCCTTGAACTCAGAAATCCCCCTGCCTCTGCCTCATCAGAGGCACACACATCGCAAAGGCTCATCTGCCTCCCCCAGTGAATGCTGCGGAGGACCATCCTTGGCTCCCTGGAGTCTCCGTGACCCCTGAGCTGCCTCATGCATCCATACCTTGTTGGGTGGACATTGATGGTCACAGTGGTACCTTCACTCTCACTGCCGCAAACAGCGTGGTTCTGATATGATGTGCATCTATCAATTCTTCTGTCAAAAATATGACATGCATTTTCCATCCCTGACATGTGTGTGTGTGAGTGTGTGTGTGTGTGTGTGACAAGCACATGGATTCTGTAGTCAGACTCTTTCTGCTTTAGTCTCAGCCCACACAAGCCAAATGACAAGTCCTCTTCTCCGTGCCTGGTTTTTACCTGTCACCTGAAGTGCCTGCCACCCGCCACCCGCCACCCATGGCCGCTTAGTGGGGGCAGTTTTGAGTGAATTCACGGGCACATGTAACCTGTGGAACTGTATGTGATGTGGCATTCCACTCGGACTGTGGCGTGTGCAGCCGTCACAAGTCTGTCACCGTGGGCCCTGTGTGCTTACTCCCCACTGCCCCGTTCCTGTGTCTCTACTCTCCCCAGGCCCTGCTGAATGGCTTCCCTCCAATGTGGTGTCCCAGTTCTGGTCCCAACACCACCTCCAGGCAGCAGCAGGTGAGGCTTCCCCTGGCTCCACATCCTCCTCCTGTTTGGCAGAGCTGGAATTGTCTTCTGTCTGGAGTGCTAGGTGCAAATTTAACACTCACGTTGTCTATTTGACTCTTCTATAAAAGTGCCTTTTGACATCAGCCCTCTTTCAGTCTGAGTTCTTTGATACTGTTATGTCTGAAATCTCTTTAGACATAGTGTTTCTTTGTTCTGTAGCCTTTATTCACTTCTTACACTATGTGTGCGGGTGCTGTGTGTGTGTGTGTGTGTGTGTGGTATGTCTGCAATTGTGTGAATGTGTATTGTGGTGTGTATAGGGGTGATGTGTGTGTTGTATGTGTGTGTTGCATGCATAAGGGGTGATGCGTGAATGTGTGTGTAGCTGTGTGTGAAAGGGATGCTGTGTGTGCAGTGTGTGTGGTGTGTGTGTAGGGGGTAGTATGTGTATATGTGGTGTATGTATGTGAACGTTTGTGTGTATGATGTGTGTGTGTATGGTGTAAGGTGTGTGTATATATGGTGTGTGTGGGGGGGGTGTAAGATGTGTGTGTGTGTATAGTGTATACATATGGGGTGGTGTGTATGTGTATGGTATGGGATGTATGTAATAGTGTGTGTGTGTGGTGGGTACTATGTGTGTGCTGTGAGGTGTGTGTGTGGTGTGAGGTGTGTGTGTCTAAGATGTGTGTGTGTATGTGTGTGGTGTATGCCTGCTCATTCATGCATGTGTGCAAGTGCCCTTGCCTCTGTGTGTGTGTGTGTGTGTGTCCTGTGAGGTGTGTGTGGTGTGAGGTGTATGCCTGCTCACCCATGTGTGTGTGCAAGTGCCCTTGCCTGCCTGCGTGTGTGTGTGTGTATTTGTGTGTGTGAAGAAAGCAGAGCTCGACATCTGGAGTCTTCTCTATAGCTCTCCACCTTAGTTTTTGAGGCAGAGTCTCTCACTGAGCCTGGAACTTGCCATTTCACCCAGGCAGGCTGGCCGGTGGTTCCTGGATCTCCCTTTAATTCTTTGAATAGTTTATTGAAGTAAATTCCCCATAACATGAAATAGGCTCTTAGTGGTGTCTGTCACAGTGTTTTCTACCCACCCCCTCTCTAGCTGCAGAACACGTCTGCTACTCCAAAAGACAATGCCCAACCCAGTAAGAACTCTCCTGATGTCCCTCCCAGCATCCTTTGGCAGCCAGCAGGCAGCATGTGTCTCTGAGACTTACCTCTGCAGTATCACGTAATAACTTACAATGCTCCCTGCAGTGGTCTTATGTCTTCGGTACATTTATTTGTAAGTCATCTTCTAACTTTATTATTTATATGGTGCTGGAGCAATTGCTCCGTCAGATGCAAGCATGAAGACCTTAGTTCAAAACCCCAGCACCCATAGAAGACCAGGTATGACAGAACACAACCCTGTAAGTCTGGCACTGGAGTTTGACCTCCCTGGCCAATCTAATGGATATTAACTCCAGCTGTGATGCATTTAAGCACTTACAGCTGAGTCACTGTCTTCAGAAACATAGCTATGGGGCAGGGGTGTTACATGCCTTTAATCCCAGCACTTGGGAGGCAGAAGCAGGCGGATTTCTGAGTTCGAGGCCAGCCTGGTCTACAGAGTGAGTTCCAGGACAGCCAGGGCTACACAGAGAAACCCTGTCTCAAAAACAAACAAACAAACAAAACAAAACAAAACTAAACAGAAACATAGATATGGTCCCAGGACCACACAAATTATTACTTTCTTAATATAACTCAAGATTCAGATTTTCCCGATCATTAAAACCAATCAGAATCCACACCGGTTTTATGCTCTTACTGTTAAGTTTAATTGCATCTAAGGCTGGTGTTAACCATTCCCTTGCACTGGGATTACCTCAACACTACATCCCACATCCGTATACTATGATTATTGAGAGCACATCAGCACCCTTTGTTGTGGGTATGCAGAGGAGAAGACTGCTCAGGCAGAGTTCATGCCATAGGAAGTCGCCAGCCAGCGGCCAATGGGTATTGAGCATCTCATTGTAGCCCTGAGCCTTCCTCAGGGTGAGCTTTTAAGCACAAAATCCACACCCTGGGTTGACATAGTTCAGTTAACAAGAACAGTGAGCCAGGAGAAGAACTACAGAAGCTAACAGAAAGAAGGTTAGTGCACTTAGAGGTTTTCCTAGACTATGGATTTTGACAGATTGAGTCCTTTGGTTGTGGTGGTGTTGCAGATGGCGCTGGCTGCATGCTGAGTTTTACATCCTGAATGGGGTTTCCATCATGGAGTCAGTTGTGCTAAGGCGTGGGACTTGTTAAACCCTTTTAAAAAATAATAGCGTTACAGAGGCTGGAGAGATGGCTCAGTGGTTAAGAGCATCTGTTCTTGCAGGGGACCTTGGTCCTGTTCCCAGGACCCACATAGTGGCTCACAAATGCCAGTAAACTCCAGTTCCAGGGGATTCAATGACCTCTTCCGACCTCTGAATGAACTCAGACATATGAACATACACATAAAAAAAATAAAACAAAATAAATGAAGAGTTTTAATCCACACTTGAAAATTTCATCACTGTTGTGTGGTTTTCGTGTCAACAGGGTCACAAGATCCTCTCCGGGACATGGTCATGTTTCCCCTGCTCTTGGGAGCCTGCCAGAGAGCAAACCCCCTGGGTCACGGGGTGACTAAGAAGCTGGCAGGCCGGTGAAGGGACCACACCGCTCTGTGGTCCCTCTGCTGATGGTGGGGCCTCTCTGCCTCCTCCCCATGGGCTTTTCTGACTTGTTACATTGTTGCCATCTTGGCAAGAAGGAGGAGGTCTCTCAGTGTGCGTGTTCCATGTGAATTTTCGTCTCTTAACATACAGGCTCCCTGTAGAAGGCTTACATGTTTCAGATGCTTACACACATAGGGCGGCAGGATGGCTCAACGGGTAGAAGTGTTTACTGTTTAACTCTTACATCCTGAGTTCCACCCCTGGAACCCACAGTGGGAGGAGAGAATTGACTCCAGAGAGTTATCTACTGACTTCCACATGCATGCCGTGGTCTCGCACTCCTGATGATGATGATGGTGGTGGTGGTGGTGGTGATGATGATGGTGACCTATGCTTAAATGTGCATTTAGTGGTCACTCCAGCCACAGAGATCTACTATCTCAAGGGAATTGAAAGCACAGACCTGTGTTCTGCCTGGTGAGGTATGTCTGGAGAACAACGAACTGATTAAAATTCAAAGTGTTGGGTCCGGAGAGATGCCTCGGTGTTCAAGAGCATTGGCTGCTCTTGGAGGGGACCTGGTTTCAGTTCCCAGCAACCACACGGCAGCTCACTCCCACCTGTAACTCCAGCTCCGGGGCATCCAATGCCCTCTTCTGACCTCCGTGGGTACCAGACACATGTAGTGTGCAGACATGTATGCAGACAAATCATTCATACACATAAAATAACAATTTAAAAAACAAATCTCATAAAATCCAAACTGTTGTCGCCATGGTGATACATTCATGGAATCGTAAGTCTTCGGGAGGCTGAAGCAGGGAGACTGCTAGTTAGAGAGAGAGAGAGAGAGAGAGAGAGAGAGAGAGAGAGAGAGAACACCTCAGTGGGTTAAAAAATATGAAGGTAAAAGGAGGAGGCGTGGGGGGTTGTGGGTAATATGGTCATGATACATTGTGTATGAAGTCAAAGGATACATTTCAAATACTCCTTAAGAAACCCAAGTGTTCAATAATCGCCTTGGCGACAGGGTTGATACTGTTTTTAAGACTCTATTGTATGCATAACTGGATGGAGCCAGTGAGAATTTTCTTGGGTCTTTAAACTAGAATTTAAGCGAGGGAGGTGGGGGAGAGAGTCTCAAGACAGGTGCAGTGAATGGCAAGAGAGTCCATGACTGATTTAACAAGTCCACAGACCAGTAACAAGTACACATATGTGTGCAAATGTGTGTGTGCACAGATGTGTGTGCAAGCGCCCTAGTCTCCGTGGCGGCCATCTTCCCCACCAGAATCAAGGTCAGGGTCATAAGTCAAGTAAGGTAACCTTGAAACATCCTTATGTTCTCCCCTCCCCCTCCCCCTTCCCCTCCCCCTTTCCCTCCTCTACCCATCCTCCTCCCCCTCTTCCTCCCTCCTCCCCTCCCTCCTCCTCCTATTTTATCTTGTGTACGATGAACCCTTTACCTTCACATGTGTCTGTGCATCACGTGTGTGCCTATTGGCCACAGAAATCAGAAGAGAGTGTGACATCCCCTGGAACTGGTTGTGAGTCACCACGTGAGGGCTGGGACCTCAACCTGGGTCCTCTGCAAGGGCAGTGAGTGAGGAGACACGCCAGCTACCCACGAAATGTGATAGCCGGGGAGCTCTCTGGCAACTCTGGGTCGGGCCCTGTGGGGATTCGCCCTGCAGTTGTCTGCCTGCCTTTCCCTGCACTGCACTGTGTGGTGGCCGCATACTCAGAGCGGGGAAGTTTCTCTTCCTAGGTGTTCAGCTGGGGCTGGAGGGACGCTCTGCGGTTGAGAGCACTTCCGGCTCTTCCAGAGGACTCTTGGTTCCCAAAGCCCAGCAGGGTCTTATTTGGGTTCTGATTCCAATTGACCAATTATAAAAGACACGGAGGAAGGGTAGCGATTGGGTTCTTCTGGCTCTAGTAAGCTAGTGTAGGGAGACATCTGCTGGCCAATTTTGTTGGTGGTGGTTTGTTTGGTTTTGTTTTTTGTTTTTCCTCAACGTTTTTTGCCATAGAAAGTTTTTTAAAAAATTATGCGAACAGGATAAATAGCATCCTGCCCCAGCCCCACTTCCCACTGAGTTTCTGTGTGTGCCTCTATCTCTCTCTATTCTCCCCCCCCCCAGCTCTCTCGTTTTTTAAGGCTCCATCTCATAAGCATCGATCAAGCACACCCAGGCTGAAAGCCACACGTGTTAGTGGCGCGTCTGCCGGTGGCTCGCCAATTCACAGCTCTATCGAGCACAGAAAGTTTCCATTGCTGCTCAAATGTCCTTCCCCTGGCAGCCCCCACCAGGCGACAATTGTTCTGAGTGTCCGCCGTGGATTAGCCCTGCCGGCCCCCAGACAGTCACACAAATGCAGTCGCACGGTGCTCGCTCTTTTGTATCCGGATGCTTTCACAATGTCCGGGAGGGTCTTCCACGCTCTCTCGAACCCTTTACTTTGCTTTTATCGCCATGTTCGGTCTTCGGTGCAGATGGGCTACATCCATTCTTCGGTTGATGGGTCTTTGGACTGCTTCCAGTTCCGGGCCATTCTAAATGAAGCTGTGCACGGGCTGAACTTGGTATCCCGGCCTTTTGTGGACCTGGGTTTACATTGCTCTTATGTAAACACTCAGGGGCGAAAGCGTTGATCAAAGGCTAGAGATGTAGCTGACTTCATTAGAAACTGCCAGACTTTCTCTCCCGCCAGCGACGCACATGGGATTTGGTGGCACTGGTCTTCACCTGATCTCCTCTGGTGGAATCTTTGGGGTTTTCTGTTGCATTTCCCCCCCCCCCCCCCCCCCCCCGATAGCCAGTGGTCTTGAACACTTCGTGTTGAGTGGCCATTTTTCTAGTTTCCTTTGGAATAACGTCTGTTCCGGTCTTTTGCCCATTTTTAAATGATTTTTTTTCTTATTACTGGACTATGGTGTTCGCCCCCCGCCCCCCCACCCCCAACCCCATGTGTGCATCTGTAAAAGCTATGGTCTCCCTCTGAGCCTCCTCACCTCCGGGTTTTTTTTTCTTTGCTATTTGTAATTGGGTCTGGGCAAGATGTCTCTGGATGTTTGGGCTTTTGCACAAGGAACTGAAATAAAGCCCAAAATATATTTGTGAAAGAAAACCTAAACTTTATTCAAAGGAAAGAGCTGGACAGCTCAGAAGGAAATGGACTGTGAAGAATGTTAAGCCAGGCATGGGGGAGCACGCTCCTAACCCAGCACTTGAGAGGCAGGAGCGGGTGGATCTGTATGAGGTCGAGGCTAGCCTGGTCTACATAGTGAGTTCCAGGCTAGCCTAGACTACATAGAGAATGAGATTGACAGCAGGCCATGGGAATGGGGACACTCAGGCCCAGGTTATTGCTTAAGCTGCTTTCACTGAGAGAGGTTTAATTTTTAGGAACAGCATAGTTCTTTGCTTTAAACTGTTTGTTCTGTGTGTGTGTGTGTGTGTGTGTGTGTGTGTGTGTGTTTGTATGTTTGTGTGTGAATCTGTGTGAGTAAATATGTGTTTGCATGTTTGTGTGTGTGTATGTGTGTATAGGTGTGTTTGCATGTTTGTGTATGTGTGCATGTGTGAGTGTGCATGTGTGTGTGTTTGTATGTTTGTGTGTATATGTGTGTGTTTGTATAGTTGTATATGTACACATGTGAGTGTATATGTATGATTGCATGGTTGTATGTGTGTATATGTGGTTGCATGTTTGTGTGTGAATCTGTGTATGTGTTTACATGGTTGTGTATGTATAAGTGGGTGTGTTTGCATGTTTGTGTATGTGTTCATGTGTGAGTATGTATATGTGTTTGCATTCTTGTGTGTATTGTGTGAATGTTTGTATATTTGTGTGGATACATGTGAGTGTATATGTGTGGTTACATGTTTGTTTGTGTGTGTGCATGTATATGTTTGCATGTTTGTGTGTGAATCTGTGTATGTATTTGCATGTTTGTGTATGTATGTATAAGTGGGTATGTTTGCATGTTTGTATATGTGTGCATGTGTGTTTGCATGCTTGTGTGTGTATGTCTGAGTGTATATTTATGTGTGTACACATGTGAGTGTATATGTGTGTTTGCATGTTTGTGTGTGAATCTGTATGTGTGTATATGCATTTGCATGTTCGTGTATGTATATGTAAGTGGGTGTGTTTGCATGTTTGTATATGTGTGCATGTGTGAGTGTGTGTGTTTGTATGCTTGTGTGTATATGTGTGTGTTTGTATATTTGTGTGTACATGTGTGAGTATATATGTGTGGTTCCATGTTTGTATTATGTGAATGTGTATGTGTGTGTATTTTGTGTGTGTGTGTGTGTGTGTGTGTGTGTGTGTGTGTGTGTGTAAACCAAAGAACTACTTGTGGGCTTGGTTCTCTTCTACCATGTAGGCCCAGGGATCAAACTCAGGTTCTCAGGTGTGGCGATGGATTTGGATGAGGAGACCTTTGCTCTCTGTTCACGTTCCTCCAAATAATGCATCTAATTTCAATCATACACACTCCCGACTGTGCATATGAAATTAATAGGGGTTTCTCCCTAAAGTTCCCTCCAAGAACACAGTTTGCCATACTGCATGTGCACCAAGCCACTGCAGGAGGGGGCGGTGTCCCCTACTCTCATACCAGACACAACTGGAATGTGACTGAATAGAATCTAAGTTTAATGGCGGTTAGGAGGAGAGACACACCCCATTGTTCAGAGGTGGAGGGTGTGTACATAGTACATGTAGATCAGGGTCCCAGGCTGCCAAATGCATCATTAGAAGAGAGGTGTGTGCATAGCCCAAGCCAAGCAGAGTCCGGGGCTGCCACACTACTCCCTATGCTCGCTGCTTCAGTGTTCTTCACTGAATGCAAAGCTTGCCATTTCTGCTGTGCCAGAGTTTTTAGCCCGGTGTTGGAATTCCATGCCATTAACGCTCTTACCACTAGAGGGCGCCAGAGGCCCGTTGTAAAGACCTGGAGCGGTTCTTCCTTGTTAAACTCTGGATTTTCTTTGGTTTCTGGCTGTATGGGGGATGTACACGAGTAAAATGCTATCTGACTCTGACACAATCCCTTGTTGACCGTGTTGTCACTGCCTTCTGACACATAGTTTACACTCCGAACCTGGAACCTGCAGGGGTGACCACACCATACTCTGAGCTCCCTCCCCCTTATGCCCCCCCCCCCAGGGCTGACTCCGATGACCTCTCACTGTGTAATGCTCTGGGTCTCAGCTTGACCCCCCTGAGAAGAAGGAAACAGTTGAGGGATTGTCTCCATCAGGTTGGTGGGAGGGCCTATCTGTGGGGAGGTTTTTATTTTTTTATTTTTTTATTGTTAACTGATGTGGGGGCGGGGGTCCGGCACACCATAGGGTGCACCAACCCGGTGCAGGTGGGTCTGGGCTGCATAAGAACCCAAAGCAAGCCAGTGAGCAGCACCCCTCCAGGGTTTTCACTTCAACTCTTCCTTCTAGGTCCCTGCCCTGAACTCCCCCAGTGAGGGACTGTAACTTGTAAGTCACTCCCATCCCCAGTTCCTTTTGGTCAGTTTTTTGTCTCAGCAAGCAGACTGAGAAACTGAGCTGTCTCTTATCTGGGAAAGCCAAGGTAAATTTAGACATTTAGAATTTAACTCTCATCAAAGTCAGAAAGGCAAGTTCTAGGTCAGGATACTTTAACAACTGTTGTTGTTGTTGATTTTTTTTTTCTTTTTTTTTTCTTTTTCTTTTTTCCAAGACAGGGTTTCTCTGTGTAGCCCTGGCTGTCCTGGAACTCACTCTGTAGACCAGGCTGGCCTCGAACTCAGAAATCTGCCTACTTCTACCTCCCAAGTGCTGGGATTAAAGGTGTGTGCCACCACTGCTCAGCTAAATTCAGTTTTTATTTTGTGTGTGTATGTGTGCACGTGCGGACACGCACACGTGCACATATGTGTACATGCATGTAGACGCCAGATAACAACCTCTGTGTTCTTTCAGGAGCCATCCACCCTGGGTTGTCCATTTGCACTCTTTTTGAAACAATTTCTCATGGCCTGTAACCCACAGGTCCACTGTCTGGCCATCTGGGCAGCAAGCCCCAGGAACCTGCTGACTGACCTCCACCTCCCAAGAGCTGGACCGTGTGTACGCTGTCATGCCAGCTTCTCTGCATGGGCTCTGGGGTTCACACTCAGGTCTTCATGGTGCACGTCAAGCATCTTACCAACTGAAATATCTCCTCAGTCCCCAGGCTGCTCTCGCGCCCTGGCGCTGCGTTTTCGCAGACCTTGGCCATGGTTTCTAGCTTTCCTCTGTTTCCTCACCGACCTCAGCAGAACAGGGGTAGAATTATTATGGATGAGACATTAAGAGCCAAGCCTTTAAAAAGTGTTTCGTACAATAGGTGCTGAGTTTCTGTCAGCTGCCGTTGCTGTTTACACACACACAAACACACAATATACACACATGTAATATATACACACACAATATGCACATACACAATATATACACATGCAACACACAATATACATATACACACAGACATACACATATAAATACATGTCACATATACATATATAATATACACACATAAATATATATACACACAATATACTCACATACACACAATATACACACAACACTTATACACACATACATACACATATAAATACATATACACATATATATACACAACATACACTCAAACACACATACATATGCATATAAATATAAACACAAAATATATACACAAACATACAAACACATAAATTCATATACACAATATACACATACTTACACATATAAATATATATACACAGATACACACAATGTACACAACACACATACACAGAAGTATATATATATACACAACACACATATATACACATGTAAACACATACACACTCATCTATACACACATACATGTCATGTGGTATTGAATGATAGATATGATCTGAGAAATGCACCATCATTCAGTTTTGTTTCTATAAAAGCATTATAGTCAGATACATGGTAGCCCACTGCAGGCCTGGACTCCATGGCTTGTTATCCACACATATGCATGTGTGTACACATGTGCACATGCACTGGCTACACACCCAGATAGGGTGTTATCTTAGTGAATGCTGAGGTCAGTCTTGACACAACGGTGAGTATTTGTGAATGTAAACATACCTAAGCATGGGACAAGCACGGTAAAAACGCCGGCGGAAGTATGTGCTCGGAATACTTTGGCGCCAGTCTCACCTCAGCCCATTACGGTCTCAGGGTTTGGTGTCTGTTTCCTGCCGGGCACCGGACTCACGGTAGACGTTTCTGGATAAATGAACTGCTGAGGACATTTCTGGTTATGTGAGCTGCTGAGGACTGCTCTGTTCCCCACAGAAAGAAGAAGTGAGGCGGAAACACATCCGCCTGCACATGGAAGGGGCGCTCACCGCCAGGGACAAGGTCGGAGTGCAGGACTTTGTGCTATTGGACGCGTACACCAGCGAATCCGCCTTCCTGGAGAATCTTCGCAAGCGGTTCCGAGAGAACCTCATCTATGTACAGTAGCTGTGACCCAGCTGCCTTTCCCGTCTGTCTGTCTGTCTGTCTGTCTGTCTGTCCGTCCGTCCGTCCTTCTCGGTGCGCAGCCTAGACAGCCAGGAATGACCTCACCCCCGACATAGCCTGTAGGGGGCGCTCTCCGCCCAGCCAGGACAGACATGAGCCACAGGGGATGTGGCCTCATTTTCATATCTTGGGAATACAGGAACAGACCAGGGGTTCTGGCAGCCGCTGCTCTGCCCTCTTCTGAGGCTGATTTCCTCCCGGTGTAACTGCTCTTTGCTGAGTGGCAGGATGACAGCCAGTTCCTAGGCTTAGCATCGTTGCAGGAAGGGAGCAGCATCTTCCAGGAGGCGTCCCTAGGTGGTCCAGATCAGGCGCAGGCTCACACCAGCTCCTCTTGGGTGGAGAGCCTGTCTCTCTCAGACAATCCACACAGACAGGAAAGGGTTAAAGGTCAAGTCTGGAGGAGGCGCACAGTCCCAGCGTCTTTGAGCAAAAGCTGGGACAGTGGGATTCTTAATCTTTTGGAGCAAGGGGACTAGATGCCAGACAGTGAATATAAGAGATCATCTCTGTGCCGCTAAGTCTTCAAAGACCAAGAAAACAGCTTTTTACTAAGATTGCTTCTGTCTTGCCTAGTCTACATAGGACCTTAGGTTGGATCTCTAGCAGAAACAAAAAATGTGTCTTATAATGAGGAATATATAATATGCTTATATATTTATTATATTAATGCATAATCATAATATACATTATTGTACATACTTAGATTATAATATGTATACTATACATAATATGCATTATAATTCAATGTGTTGAAACTAAGGTCATTAGAAAAAAAATTTTCTTAAATTGTGTGTTCCATCCATTGACTTTCAGAATTATCACCCTTAACTGTAAAAATGGAAACAAAGTTTCTACACAAAGCAAAGTGTAAATCACACAGGACAACAGAGTCGTCAGGGTTAGAGTGAAAGTTGCCAGTTTCAGTGTGGAAACTTCAGAGACACAAGGACTTTCAGACCTCAAGGTCATTGATTGCATCGAATAAAGGAACGGAGTTTTTTGTTTGTTTGTTTTTTCTTTCTGTTTTTTAATCAAAACACTCCTCTCTGTTCCGGATCTCCAGCTGATTTTTGTCCTAGTGCTTACAGACATTAGTAGGAACAATGTGAGCACCCATGATAGAGACTTCTACCCTTCTGTGGTGTGAAACAGCAAATTCAGAATCTGAAGCAAGCTTGCCCCAGTGTTCAGCCAGTGTTCATGGAGAGGACTGCGGGGCGTTAACTGGGACCCGGCGCTCCATCTAGGCACATTCAGTCATGAGACAGTAGCAGGGATAGTCTTCCTTCCATCAGAGAAAGCATCTCCCTCACTGATTGTATTCAGAACAGAACTTCCGCTCCTGCAGGCTGAGGCCATGGGCCCAGCCAGAGTCTTTTCTCAGCCTCTCACACCCATGGCCTCTAGCTGCACTGGCTGAGGGTTGTCAGCTTTCCCCTCTGGATCCTTCATCCTGAAGGTCACTTCCTGGGCGTGACTAGCTTTTTAATCCTTCAAGCTTCTGCACAGACGTCCACTCCTCAAAGGAAGCTTCTGGAAGCCCGCAGCTAACACAGCCTTTCCTGATTGTTGCCCTCTGCTCCCCCCTGAATGCTTCTCTGACGTAGCTTTGTGTCTGAGCTGCTTGTCTGCTCTCACCCCACCCCACCCACTGCACACAAGCTCCCTGTCAGCAGAGTGCACACCTGACATTTGTCAGATCACATCCCCAACCTGGAGTCAGTGCCTGGG
Source organism: Arvicanthis niloticus (assembly GCF_011762505.2). Taxonomy (NCBI): domain Eukaryota; kingdom Metazoa; phylum Chordata; class Mammalia; order Rodentia; family Muridae; genus Arvicanthis; species Arvicanthis niloticus. The sequence goes on from NC_133432.1 coordinate 5,054,716, forward strand.
GGTCAGAGTGTGAGACACTAGTCGTACCCTCAATTCCTCACATGTGATGTTGTCTTCTCCTTCAGACGTATATCGGGACGCTGCTTGTGTCTGTGAATCCGTACCAGGAGCTGGGAATCTACACTGCCAGCCAGATGGAACTTTATCAAGGGGTCAATTTCTTTGAACTACCACCACATGTGTAAGTAGCTTCCCTAGGGTCAGATCTGGGTCCAATTTTCTTTTTTCTCATTCTAGATTTTATCCTTCTTTCTTCATATTCTCCCATCTGTCCACCCACCCAAGCACCAACCCACCCACCCATCCATTCATCCACCCACCTACCCATTAATTCATCCATCCATCTATCCATCTATCTACCCACCCACCCATCCATCCATCCATCTACCCATCCATCCATCCATCCATCTACCCATCCATCCATCCATCCATCCATCCATCCATCCATCCATCCATCTATCCATCCATCCATCCATTCATCCATCTACCCATCCATCCATCCATCCATCCATCCATCCACCAACCCACCCATCTATCCATCCATCCATCCACCCATCCACCTATCCATCCATCCATCCACCCACCCACCCATCTATCCATCCATCCATCCACCCATCCACCTATCCATCCATCCATCCACCCACCCACCCATCTATCCATCCATCCATCCACCCATCCATCCATCCATCCACCCATCCACCTATCCATCCATTCATCCACCCACCCACCCATCTATCCATCCATCCATCCATCCATCCATCCACCCATCCACCTATCCATCCATCCATCCACCCATCCACCTATCCATCCACCTACCCATCCATCCATTCATCTGTCCATCCATCCATCCACCTATCCACCTATCCCTCCATCCATCCATCCATCCATCCATCCATCCATCCATCCACCCATCCACCCATCCACCCACCCACTCATCCATCCATTTAACCACCCACCCATCCATCCATCCATCCATCTATCCATCCATTTATCCTCCCATTTCCATTCCTTAGGTTCTGCACTCTTGAATGTCAAAGCAGCCGAAAATGTTAGGGAGTCCCTTTTGCATCTTAGCCTAAGTGGACAAGAGGGGCGCTCTTTGTAGAACCTTGGAAATCCATGTGGCCAGAAAGCAATCTCCTCTGGAATGCGGCTGCTGCGGCGCCACCTACTAGTGCCGGCGTGTTACTGCAGCTAAGAACCCCTGAGCAATTCCTTGCCTTGTCTGCTCACTGCTTTGCTGAGACCTGAGGCCCTCTTCTGCCCTCATGTGTCTTGGAGGCCAAGCCATTCCTCTTAAAGCATCTATAATTTTGTTTTTCTCACCGGCACTGTGAATTGTTCCACCACTGAGCCCTGAGCTCACCGGCTCTCAGGAAAGCGTTGTGTTTGATTAGGAGCCTGGGAATAAAATCCTTCTGGTAGCTTCTCCTCATGCGATAGGGAGTCAGAGTTTCTAAGCTTTGATTTCCCCTGCACCCCAGGTGTTCAGAAAAAAGAAACCAGTATTTTATCATATTCACGGAGCTATTGAATACTTAGAGAAGATACTGTATCTGTGTACACTGAATAGATGTCCCACAAGGATGTAATTTAGTTTCGCATCTGGCTTATTCCCAGAAGAAATGTAAATGTAAATTTTAAAAATATATTTGGTGGGGTTGTATTGCAGCTTGGTAATAGACTGTGTTTGAAATGCATAAAGCCTTAGGGTTCAATCTGCAGGGTCAAGACACTTAGGCTGTCTTAGTTACTTTCCGTCGCTGTGATCAGAGACAAAGGCAGTTTAGAGGAGATAGGGTCCATCCTGGTTAACAGCAAAAGGGCAGAGTCCTCCACGGTGGGGAGGAAAGGAGGCAGCTGGTCACACTGCACCCACAATCCAGAGGCAGGGAGCGCTGAAGATTGCCTGCTGTTCTGCTCTCTGTCTCCAGTCACACAGTCCAAGACCCTGGGCAGGGAATGGTGCCCATGGACGGCCGATCTTCTTACCTCAGTCTCCACGGGCAGCCCCATCTCCCATGTGACTCGAGATTCTGTCAAGTTCCACCAACCATCACGTGGGTAGATTTGGAAGACGCATCCTTTGCTTTTAACTTCTGTTATTGAAGTCTGTCAGCTAATACTCTTGGTACCGGATCACTCAGGTGGTCCTGGCTGAGGAGCTTTCCGAGGTGACACAGTCTAGCCGTGACTTCCTGGAGGCAGGATTTTATCTCTTTGCCCAGTAGGTATTAGAGTCAGGGCAAGCAAGCAGCACAGAGAAACAGTGTGCTTCTGTCCACTCCTTCCCTAGCTACGCCATCGCCGACAACGCCTACCGCATGATGTGTTCAGAGCTCAACAACCACTTCATCCTCATTTCTGGAGAGAGCGGGGCTGGGAAGACGGAGGCCTCCAAGAAGATCCTCCAGTACTTCGCGGTGACCTGTCCGATGACGGAGTCGCTCCAAATAGCCCGTGACAGGCTGCTGCTCTCCATCCCAGTCCTGGAGGTGAGTGGCCTCCAGGAAGTCCCTAAGCAAAAGCAGTCCCCTGTCTGGGTATAGCAATAAAACTAGGCATGTAACTACCCAGGACAGGGGCTCCACCGGCATTGTCACAGTGAGGGATATGACCCGGGAGGTGGGCTTGGATGTGATCCAGCAGGCTTCAGCAGAGCCCATGTTCCCAGCTGACGAATGTGTCTATTAGGGCATTGGACTCTCCAGAGCTCTCGGGGGTCCAGTGGGATGGGCAGCAAAACCATGTGGGGTTAGTAAGCTGTAAAGCACACGTGACTTTTACTTCTCTGGAATCAGAATCATCCAGGTTGTCGTTTCTATTGTGACGATGTGATGTACCCATTTGCTGGCTGATACAGAACAAGTCACTGTCTCCCGTGTGGCTGTCCCATCTGTAAGAGATGCCCAGGCTAAGGGGTGGGGGGTGCAACTGCCCCTTAAGTGTGAGGAGGGATGGGGTGACAGGCTGCCAGTCACAGGGCATCAAGGTTCACATACCCTTTTGGGTCATTTCTAACAGATTGGATGAATCTGAAGGGATCTTCAGAGCTTCTAGAGAGGTCTCTCCCTGCTTTTCCTGTGTCCAAATATGGACTAACATTGTATCTTCTGAACTTAATGCCTATTGTTTTAGAAGACAAAGTGCGGTTTCCCTCCCTAGCGCCTCCTACTGTCCCCCATGACCATGTCGTTTGGGGGCAGGGACTCACCAAGCATAGTGAGCCCAAGTGACTCTGTGTGACGTTTGTATTCAAAGGCTTTCGGAAATGCCAAGACCCTCCGTAATGACAACTCCAGCAGATTTGGGAAGTACATGGACATACAGTTTGACTTCCAGGTACGCTGAAATCCCTGTGCATGCTCTGGGGACCCCTATTGAGGCAAAGCAACCCTCAGGAGAAGGGCATTACTGACCCAAATCATGGGAAAACACAGGTCAGGATAATTTGTTAAAGTATGTGTGTGTGTGTGTTTGTGTGTGCGTGTGTGTGTGTGTGTGTGTGCGTGTGTGTGTGTGTGTGTGTTTGTGTGTGCGTGTGTATGTGTGTGTGCGCGCGTGTATGTGTGTGTTTGTGTGTGTGTGTGCTCAAGCATGCGTGTGCATATGGCTGCATTCATAGGCATGTAGCGTGACATCCATATGGAGGTCAAAGGACAATTTCTGGTGTCCCCATCTCCCACCTTGTGTGAGACATGGTCTCCTTTCAGCACTGTGTGTGTCAGGCTAACGCATCTGTGAGCTTCTTCTTCCTGTCTCATTGAAAGAGCGTTGGGATTACAGTCATGCGCTAAGGATCCCAGCCCAGGCTTACACTGGACAGCAAGCGCTTTACCTCTGAGCCAGTTACCATAGTTCTGCCCAGGCTGGCCTCAAATCCATGGATATCCTCCTGCCTCTGCCTCCTGAGTGCTGGGTTGTGTTCCACAGAACTCTGGATTTCGGGACAGCAGCTTTTTCACACAGGAGCCTGGGTTAGTGCAATGGTCACTTTCTAATGGGTTCGCCGTGAGCAGCCGTGTGTGTGTGTGGGATCCTAGCCATCCACGTCTCCACCCACACCGAGCATTGTCAGATGTAATTCTTGACCACCATAGGTAGAACAGTAGTGACTTGCTGAGGCCTTTAGATTACTACAGGGTTGACGTGGGGCTGGGGAGATGGTTCAGCGGGTAAAGTCGCTTGTCACTCTGCCTGACGGTCTGAGTGCAATCCCCACGACCCAGATGTTAGAAGGGGGGAACTTTCCTCCTGTATGTGAGTGTGAGTGGTCCTCTGACCTCCACACCCAAACCGAGGAACATATGTTTTCCCTTCCCAACACGTACACAGCTATATAAATGTGATTAAAATATCTAAGCTTTAAAAATTCTGTGTCTATGGATGTGAATGTGTGTCACATAGCTGTGTCTGAAGACAGCGACAGTGCACTCATATACATAAAATAAATACATCGTTTTTTAAAACATCTGAGGTGCTGAGGGATGAGGTCATCGTTCCGATGAGTGATGCTTTTACTGACTGGGAGTGTTAATACTGAGTTTAAAAGACCTTGACCTCATGCCACGTACAAAAATTAAATAGTGTGGGTTGGCAAGATGGTCTGGTATGTACAAGTACTTGCTGCACAAACCCGATGGCCAAGGTTCGATCCCCGGAACACACCCGGGGGGGGGGGCAGGGAGGGAACCAAATCCTAAAGGTTGTTCTCTGATCTCCACATACGTGCTTTGGTGTGTGTGTGTGTGTGTGTGTGTGTGTGTGTGTGTGTATACACACCAACAAATACAAATTTTAAGTTATTTTAAAATTAGCAGGCTGGACCATAGTCTAAAACATTAAACAGTAAAACAAGGAGAGAAAATGTCTCTGTGATCTCGTGTGTGTGTGTGTGTGTGTGTGTGTGTGTGTATGTGTGTGTGTGTAGGCAAAAACTGAGCGAAAGGAAAAAACATCAACCTTTGACCCTGAGAGATCAACCTTTGACCCTGAGAGATCAACCTTTGACCCTAGGAGATCAACCTTTGACCCTGAGAGATCAACCTTTGACCCTGAGAGATGGCTATGCATTCACATTGTAAAGCTGCTGCATTGGCCACCATGTATTACTGTAATTTTAGTGCTGGGAGTGAGGCAGGAAGAACATGAGTTCAGGGCTAGCCTGGGCTACATGGTAAAGCTGAAGCTAATCTGGATGACTAAGACTTTCCCCTCCTCTCCCCTGACCCCTGAAAAAGCCACCCAGGCTAAACCACTGCTGTTTATCGAGTCTGCAGTGGGAGGGGCCTGTCCGGGCCACCTGCATCTTGTTCTGTTTTGAAGGGTGTTCCTGTAGGCGGCCATATCATCAGTTACTTGATCGAAAAATCCCGAGTCGTCTATCAAAACCACGGCGAGCGGAATTTCCACATCTTCTACCAGCTGCTAGCGGGTGCTGAAGCACAGCGCCTCGCTTCCCTGGGACTCGAGCGAGACCCCCAGCTGTACAAGTACCTCTCACAGGTTAGAGAGACCAGTGCCCAACTTCAGCGGCCTCTGGGGGGAAGGGGTCAGGGGTGTCTGTGGCTCTGCTTCTCTCCTCTATGACGCTTGTCACAAGAGAGCTAACGCATCTTCTCTCGTGACTGACAGCTATCCCATCTCAGGAAGGCAGCGGGGTGTCTAGCTCCCAGCAGAAGTTAGAATCGGTTGAGCAATCTTAGAAACAAAGAGAGCAGTGGCCTCTTGCATTACAAATCCCTGGGTTCGAAACCCAGCACTAGGTGAAGAGACAGGTGTTGGCACTCACCTTCGAATATTGAGATTCAGTCCTTTCAGGGTGGGAAGGGGCTGCCAGAGCTGTTTAAAAATTTAGGCTCCCTTGATATGAGGATTCAGCTCGGTGGTAAAGCACCCACTGAGGATGCACAGGGTCCCAGTTTTGAGTCCCAGTGACAAACACCTTCTCCTTAAATCTGACACACAACACACATACACACAGAGAGAGACACATACACACATACACAGAAAGATACATACATATACACACAGAGAGATACAGACATACAGTTGCTGGCGGGGTGGGGGGTGGGGGGCAGGTGTGACAGGCGTGGCCAGTCCTCTCTGCCACATCAAGGACTCTCCCCAGGTCTGCTTTAAGAGCTCAACTGCAAAAGGAAAGCAGCTCAGACTGGTCCTTTGAGTGGACCTGGGAGCTAGTGCTGTTGATGGACCTTCAGCGTTTAGCTCCCAAGAATTCACTTTTCCCGCAGCCTGTGCCAGGGTTTAGAAGATGCCTGGGTTGGGGAAGCACTTATCTCACTAGCACCTTTCTTTGCCCAAAGCTCTTCCCCACCCCCACCCTTCTCCTTCTCACTGGGCCTGGCCTTGAGATCACCTGAGGTCACCAAACAGAATGCAGGAGAGAGAGAGAGAGAGAGAGAGAGAGAGAGAGAGAGAGAGAGAGCTTTATAAAGTGAGTAAGCTGAGGACCAGTGTTGCCCAGAGCCCTCAGGGGGAAAGCTTGAATGAATTAAGAAGATGAAAAGGATCAAAGGACTCTGAAGAGCTGGCAGCTGGTTCTCAGAACAGAGAAGGACTTGGTTTGTTTTGCTTTTCTTAAAGGGACCTGGTTTTCCCAGCCTGGCCACTGTTTCTGTGCATGTCTGGAGGGATTGACTGGATAAGAGTAAAATGACAGAAACCTCACTCACTTCCCCAAGCAACTTCCCTTCCCTCTGAGAATCACATCTCTGTGCTGGGGATCCACAGAGAGACATGGCTACACACACACACACACACACACATAGACACAGACATACATACACAGAGAGACTCAGAGATATAGACAGACACACACACATACATACACACAGAGAGGCACAGACATACAGACATACACACAGAGATACAGACACACACACATAGACACATACACACAGAGACACATACATACACAGAGAGACTCAGAGATATAGACAGACAGACAGACACACATACATTACACACAGAGAGGCACACAGAGATACAGCCACACAGAGAAAGACTCAGAGACACATATACGCACAGAGAGACACACAAACACAGAAATATAGACATACACATAGAAAGAGACACACACAGAGACATATACATATACACAGAAATCCAGACTCACATACAGATACTCAGATATATATATATACACAAAGAGACGTACACACGCATGTGTGCACACACACAGACACATACATATACACAGAGAAACACAGATACACACACACACACACCTTTTTCCTTATGGATTTTTTTTTCCCGAACCTACTGCTTCAATCAAGTCCATATGTGCCGCTATACAGTTTGCAAACAGTCCTGGCAATTTGCTAGTGTTTGTTTGTTTTGCTTTGACTCCGTTCCCTGAGACCCCACAACACCGGGGAACTGTCCAGCTTTGTTTTGCGCTTTGCACTGTTCTAGATGGTGTGTGTGTGTCTCGGAAGGACAGATCACACCCTCTGCCTGCAGGAGGCAGGAGCAGATGTCATGTGTGGACAGACAGCTGCTCAGGTCCCACGGGGACCCATTCCAGGACCCCTGATGATGGCAACATCCAAGGATGTCTGAGTCTCTTATATAAAATGGCGAAGTGTCTGCAGATGACAGACTACACACCCTCCCGTCTGTGCTGAGTTGTCCCCAGGTCCAGAACACTATGTCAATGCTAATTTCTGGGTGGTTATATGGGCCGTGGACATGGCTCAGTCAGTAAAAAGAAACCTGAGATTGAATCCCTCATAGCCACATCACAAGTGAAGAAGCAGAGACAAGAGGGAGGAGACTTGTGGCTCCTTTCAGCCAGTCTAATCAAATCCGTGAGCTCCACGGTCAATCTTAGACCGTGTCTCAAAAGTAAGGTAAGGGGTAATCAAGAAAGACACCCAGCGTAGACCTCTGGCCTCCACGCACAGACTTGGGACTGTGTGCACACACAGACCATAAATAGCTGTTATACCGTATTGTTTAGGGGAATAAGAAGAAGAGAAGTCTACACCTGCTTAGTGAGACACAACTTACCTGAATAGTTTTGGTTGAATGTGAAGATATAGAACTCACAAACATGAAACTCCTGTTTTCTAAAAGTGTGGGTTTTGTTCTGGCTGACTCTTTGGTAGATGCTGTATATAATACAAAAATATCTTAAGATGATAAACCTTTGGGTAACCAGCAAACTGGAAGTCCCTTATACCCCGAATGCAAAATAAGTTTTAAAATGTCTGTTCTATTTCCTCTTTAAATTGTGACATTGTTGGGCCAGCAGCACAGCCTGAGGAATTAAGTCACTTGCCTCAAAGTCTGATGACCTGAGTTGTATCCTGGGCTTCCACACGGCAGAGGCAGAGAACTGACCCCCGCAGGGTTGTCTCTGATCTCCACCTATGTACCCTGACATACATGTGCCCGCACATGTGTACACACGTGATAAATAAGTGCACTAAATTTAAAATGTGATGTTGGTGGGTCTGTTTCTTATTTTAAAAACAACACTCAGAATTCATTGAGAACCCTGATCCCACCTCTGCCGCTGGTCTGTAAAGTACACACAGCCTTACAGCAGGGCGGCCTCCAGTCTATCCCTACAGTGAGGAAGGTTTTGCTGAATATCCCCAAAGCGCATCAAGGCCATCTTCCAAATTTAAGCACCGCTGTTGTTTCTTTGCATGGGTCACCATCTTCCCTACTAGACACACGACTTCCAGTTATTTAGCAAAACCAAAAAGGTGCTTTAATAAAATTCAGTAGCTTTGAAAGTTTCTCAGGACAGGGATTTTTAAAGATAAATTCAGTTTTAGAAGGAAAAAAATGATCTCTGCTAGGTAGATTAAAATCTTCTTGTCTACAGTTCAGGACATTACAGGAGTGGGTTCTCCATGGTTAGCAAATCACTTGAAGCTAGGAGCAGGTGTCTGCATACTCCATTGTCCTTAAAATACCACTAACTGATGCAGTTGTAATCGCAGGGTCACTGTGCCAGAGAGTCACCCACCAACGACAAGAATGACTGGGAAACCGTGTGCGGTGCCTTCTCTGTCATTGGTTTTACTGAAGCCGACCTTGAGGTAAAGGCCTGGGCTTCTGTCTGGGTAGGGAACCACCCTGTTTTCTTGGGGCTTGATTGATGTAGGACCACTGCACTCAAAAAATAAAGGCCCAAATCAGGGCCTGGGTGATGGTGCAGTTGGCAGAGACAACTCAGCAGAGACAGCAGCAGAGACAGCTCAGCAGCTAAGAACACTTGTCGCTTGCAGACAGCTTGAGTTTGGTCCCCAGCACCCTTGTGAGGAGGCTGGGAACCACTTAAAACTCCAGTCCCAGGGAACCCAGTGCTAAATAGTAATAATAAAAGTATTTTTTACAAAAAGACTTATTTTATATAGATGAGTGTTTTGCCTGCAGGTATGACAACAGATCACATGTCCCTGATGTCCACAGAGGCCAAAAGAGGGCAGCAGATCCCCTGGATCCGTGGATCCGAAGTTCCAGATAGTTGAGAGCCATCTTGTGACTGCTAGGGAATGAACCTAGGTCCTCTGTTAAGAGAGAGAGCATGGGGTCAGAGGTCAGAGGTGACAGCCATATCTCCAGCCCCCTAAAAAAAAATGCCAGGTGTTATAGTGCATGCTTGTGATCCCAGCAATAAGGAGGCAGTGGAAAGGGGTCCCTGGGCTCACAGGCCAGCCAGCTTGGTTCATGTGGTAAGATCCAGCCCAGAGAGAGAACTAATAACAATAACCAAACAAAAGATAAACGTGATGCCTGTGAGATGACCCCAGAATTGTCCTTGGTTCCACGCACACAAACACGGACACGTGAACATGTGTACACACGAGCATACATCGGGTGAAAGACAGAGAGAGCATCCTGTAACACAAGTACTTTGAGTTAAATGATGAAGAATATTTAGTGTAAATATGTCTCAAGTATTGTATATAAACAATTCTAAAAGATCAGACATAGCCTATTCCCATAGTAACTGCGCATTTTGCATCTTTTCTGTTAGCTTAAGTTTCTCCAGTGTTCTGTAGAGGGAGGTGATGTGGTCCTCCCCGGGTTATGTGATCCTCCCCGGGTTATGTGGTCCTCCCCGGGTTATGTGGTCCTCCCGGGGGATGTGGTCCTCCCGGGGGATGTGGTCCTCCCGGGGGGATGTGATCCTCCCGGGGGATGTGATCCTCCCGGGGGGATGTGGTCCTCCCCAGGGGATGTGGTCCTCCTGGGGGATGTGGTCCTCCCGGGGGATGTGGTCCTCCCCAGGGGATGTGGTCCTCCTGGGGGATGTGATCCTCCCGGGGGATGTGGTCCTCCCCAGGGGATGTGGTCCTCCTGGGGGATGTGGTCCTCCCCGGGGGATGTGGTCCTCCCGGGGGATGTGGTCCTCCCCAGGGGATGTGGTCCTCCCTGGGGGATGTAGTCCTCCCCGGGTTATGTGATCCTTCCCAAGTTATGTGGTCCTCCCCGGGTTATGTGATCCTCCCTGGGTTATGTGGTCCTCCCTGGGGGGTGTGGTCCTCCCCAGGGGATGTGGTCCTCCCCGGGTTATGTGGTCCTCCCCGGGGATGTGGTCCTCCCCGGGGGATGTGGTCCTCCCGGGGGATGTGGTCCTCCCCAGGTGATGTGGTCCTCCCTGGGGGTGTGGTCCTCCCGGGTTATGTGGTCCTCCCTGGGGGATGTGGTCCTCCCTGGGGGATGTGGTCCTCAATTAGACCAGTCTTGATTCAGATCCATTGAAACTGCACATTTAATCTTTATTTACTCTTCAATTTTAAAATGAATTGCATCACGGGTAAACATTGAATAGAATCTTGTCACTTTTTTCTGTTTTGATTATAACTGTTCATCTTTCAAGAACCAAAATGTAATCTTATAAAATTATGATAATATTTGAGACCATGCTATTAGAAAATTTAGCTTACCTGTTGGGTTGGTTGGTTGGTTTTGTTTGAGACAGGGTCTCACTATGTAACCCAGGCTGTCCTGGAACTAGTGATCCCCTGCCTCAGACACCTGAGTGCTGGGGTTACAGGCAAACACTAGCTGGAAGTCTGTTTTATAAACAGCCCTGGCTATCCTGGAACTCACTCTGTAGACCAGGCTAGCCTCAAGCTCAGAGAGATCTGCCTGCCTCTGCCTCCCAAGTGCTGGGCTTAAAGGTGTGCACCATCGCTGCCCGGTGCTTTTATAAAATGTTTACGTGTTTATATTTTGTGCTGGAGGCTGAGTGGCTCCCCTCCATCCCCCCTCATTAAGATATTTAGCACTGGAAGTGACCAGGACCCATTTCTAGGGAGCTGGCTCTGTGAACTGGGTTGGGGTCCAGGGAAGGGATGTAACACCACCAATTGTCACAGAGGTACTACTGACTCCTCGGTTGCTGTCCCCTGCCTGCCTACATCTCTAGAACCTCTTTGGGATCATCGCTAGTGTCCTACACCTGGGCAACGTTGGTTTCAAGGGGGACAAACAAGGCTGTGCCAGCGTCCCGGACACCCACGAAATCAAGTGGATTGCTAAGGTGAGCTTCCTTTGCTGATGAACTTAGAGGGTGGGTGTAGAGTCTGAATCCCAAATATCCACAGTAGTGCAAATGGTTAGCACCACGTTCTCTTGAGGTTAGCAGGGTTAGGAGGAGCTGGGAGCGGTGAGCTTGCTTCCCTTTGATTGGCTTTGATTGGTTTTGAGATAGGACCTCATTATATAGCCTAGGCTGGCTCTGAACTTGCAATCATCCTGGGTGCTGAGATTACAGGAGTGTACCACCATAGCTGGCCCAGTGAGGACCCCTTTGCCCTAAAGCACAGCAGTGAAGGGAAGGTGGATGACCCTGAACCCAGAGAGGCCACAGGCTCTGTATAGTCACTGAACGACGACTGAATTCTCTCATGCAGCTCCTGGGAGTCTGCCCAACTGTTCTTCTGGAAGCTCTCACCCACAGAAAGATTGAAGCCAAAACAGAGGAGGTAACGAAACAAACAAACAAAAACAAACAAACAAACAAAATGGTGCAGGGAAGATGTCGGCCCCCTGTCGTGGTTGCTTGACTCAACCCAGCACTCTGGTGTCCTCTGTGGGTAACAAACCCTCTACCCAGCCCACCAGGCTCTGAGCGGCTCAGCTCTTGCTGGGGTCCCAACCTTATCTTCCCACACCCATACCCCCATTCCTCCATCTCCTATTCCACCTCCCCAATTAAATCATCCCCAGCTCTCACCCCTTGTGCCTTACCCCCCCATCCCCATCCCTCACCCCATCCCCCACCCTTACCTCTTATCCCCTCCCTTACCCCTTCATCTCCACCCTTTACCCCCCATCTCCTACCAGCTCATGTCTCACCCTTGCCGCACCCTTCCTCACAGGGTCTTTGCACATGCTGTTCCCTCTGCTGGAACGTCTTTCTCTGTCCTCCACCCTTCAACCCCCCAGAGCCCTGAATCAGGGACCCTTCCCCCATCACCTGCCTCATCCTCTTGGTTGTCCTTACAGCATCCCACCCGTTACTCTCAGCCTGCACCAGGACTCTTCCCTCTTGTGAGTCTCTGGAAGTCCTCAGTGCTCCGACTCTGCCCCGAGCTGAGCCCACAAATGCCAAGCCTGTGTCTGGGTCCTGGTCTCTTAACTTGTGTCCAATGCTCAGTCACTGTCAGAGACTGGTGTAGACACTGAGGGTACGGCTCGTCCTGTCTGTAACGACTGATGTCCCTTATCTGTCTTTCCAGGTGATATGCCCGTTGACGGTAGAACTCTCTGTTTACGCCAGAGACGCCATGGCTAAGGCTGTTTACGGGCGGACATTTACCTGGCTGGTCAATAAAATCAATTCTTCCTTAGTTAACAAGGTGGGTCAACACACATTGGACGTCCTGTTCTCACTAAAGTGGTAATGTCTTGCAGTCATTGTATTGATGCAAAGTGCCTGTGAACATGAACCATAAGCTCCTCACAGGCTGAGTCTTCCAGTGCCTTGCACACAGTAGGTTAACGGATATGCATGCCTGTTGGCTTGGGGATACTTTCCAAAGTCTGGCATCCACAGCACCCGTGGTATACCAGATGGCCTTCTACAGCCGTAGAATTTTAATGTGTCTGAGAGCACGCAGCTGGCCTTCAAACTCCTGCTTAGGTCGTGTTTCCTTTTTATGTAGGAATCAAATAAGACGGGAGTTTATTTGAAGCTAGAAATCAAGGCAGGACTCTAGGGGAACCTGCAGAATACAGACTGGGAAGCAGTGTCTCAGTCCAGTCGGACAGAGGAGTCCACTGTGTCCCGTTAAGAATAACTGGGGGAAGGGGGAGTGGAGAGATAGCTCAGTGGTTAAGAGTGCTGGCTGCTCTTCCAGAGGACTCGGGTTCAGTTCCCAGCATCCACAATGGGTGGCTCACAACCACCTTTAATCCCTCTTCCGGGGGACCCTGAGAACTTCTTCTGGCCTCTTTGGGTACACAAATATGTGGGATATGTATATGTGTGCATTTGTGTGCATGCATGTACACACACACACACACATGCACGCGCATACACACACACGTGCGCACAAACACGCACACATGCATGCACACATGCACATACACGTGCACACACATGCACACACACAAGCACACACACATGCACACGCGTGCACATACGCATGCATGTACACACGCATGCACACACACGCACATACACGCGCACATACCTTTAAATGAATAATAACAAGCATATCCTCAGTTGCTATAACCAAGCTCTACAAGCTGGGTGATTGATAAAATGGAGACGCTTACTTAGCTCAGGGTTGCAGACACTGGGGCTGTGGGAGCACAAAGCCACATCTGGTGGCGTCTCCTCGAGCATCCTGACATGGCAAGGGACCTCTGCATCATGGTGGCCCTGCCTCACGGCCCTGTCTTCCGAATACTGATGGCATGAGGCTGAAGATGCTAACTCTGACAGGTGACCTTTGGGGAGATGAACTGAGGCCAGAGCCTCACTGCGAGGTGCCTGCCCTTGCCTGTAAGAAGTGACGTCCATGCCTCTGCCGCCCCTCACCTGGGCAAGCACTTCCTGGCAGTTTGTAGGTCACTTGCATTCTTGGTTTTGGAGGGGATGCAAACTGCTGGCTGGAGAGACATGAAGCCATGAGGTCAATCAGAAGCCAAGGTGTTGCTTGCCTAGGGAAGCCACAGGCCGGTCCAGCTGAGGACCAACCTTAGGTTCCAAAGGTCACTACGAGCCCCTGCTGAAGAAAAAGATAGGAGCCATGTGCTTTATACCTGAGTCCCAAGTTTAGGGACAGCAACAGGGATTGCAAAGACAAACTTAACCGAACCAGTCCATTTTTTATTGCTCTAATGGTGACCCAAGAAGAGACTGTCACGAGGCAAGAGAGAAAGAACATGGTCTGTGCAGCTCTCTGGTCTTTCTCTTTGTAGGAAGTTAGCAGCATCAGGTCCTGGGGGCCCTGCTCTGATGGTCTTATCTAGCTGACGGACCCCCAAAGGCCCCACTTCCAAACTCCGTAGTAGTCAAATTCAGTTTCCATCTCTTACAGCCTCGCTGTGGGGATGGAGTTTCAACACCAGAGCCTTTGGGTGAGAGCTTGAAAGCTGGCTCTGTGGTTAAAACCATGTGAGGCTCTTACAGAGCACCCGTGTATAGTCCCCAGCACCTATGTCAGGCAGCTCACAGCTGTCTGGAACACCAGCTCTAGTCCCCCTGGGCACCTGCAGACAGGTGGTAGACAGACATGTGCACCAAGAAATGTCTGGGAAATGACGCTGCTTTGGGAGAGCCACGGCGCTAGCAGCCAGTGGCGTGCGTTGTTTTTCCACTAGGATTTTACCCAAAAGACTGTTATTGGGTTGTTGGACATCTACGGCTTTGAAGTCTTCGACAAGAATGGGTAAGTTTGCCTTGTGTGCCTGCCCTGCCTGCCCTGCCTGCCCTGCCTGCCCTGCCTGCCCTGCCTGCCCTGTCTGCCCTGTCTGCCCTGTCTGCCCTGTCTGCACTGCCTGCATAGCCTTCACTGCCTGCCTGCCTGCCTATTTGTCTGCTTGTCTCTTAGTGTTAGAGTCTGCAGTTGGTTTCCCTGCCCCTAGAACAACAGATCCACAGCCCTCAATTTGCACATGGTCTCCAGCAAGTGCTCTACCCACAGGCTGCATCCCTAGCCAATCACACACTGCCCTGACCCTGTTTCCACGGGATTCTTCCCGTCTATTAGTGGACAGCTCTATAGAAAAGACCTGTGTCCTCCTCGCAAAGAAGTGGTTTGGCTGTGCCTGGTCTGTCTGCATGAGTCATACAACCGAAATCCCCTGTATTTCTAGTTTTGAACAGTTTTGTATAAATTACTGCAATGAGAAACTACAGCAGCTGCTGATAGAGAGGACACTGAAGGCGGAGCAGGCCGAGTATGAATCTGAAGGCATCGAGGTGAGCATTGGATGCGTTTCCAAGTTGGAGAGAGAGAGAGAGAGAGAGAGAGAGAGAGAGAGAGAGAGAGAGAGAGAGAGACAGAGACAGAGACAGAGAGACAGAGACAGACAGAGAGAGACAGAGAGACAGAATGGGAATCTGAGACAGAGGTGGGTGGGAGAAAAGAGAGAGGGAGAGAGGGAGGGAAGGGGTGGGTTCAGGGCTGACAGTGGATGCAGGGCTTTGAACACACTGGTAAAACACTCTACCTCCTAGCTCCACCCTGACCCCTCCACATTTCTTGGATTGAGGACTTTTAGTTCTTCCTAGGAAAATAGTTGAGATATCTAGAAAGTATCTGATCTGTAGTGAGAATTTTAGAATTTTGGTTTCTTTAAAAAATACAAATATTATAAAAATGTGTTTTCATTTTCATCCCAGGTGAGGGATGTGGGGCTGCTTCAGGCCGTCCACAGCAGCTGACTGTGATTTGCCTCGTGCTCTAGCAGAGGTGTGGTTTTGCCAGCTGCAGATCGTTTCTGTGCTTGTGCAATGTTTGGGATTCTGGGAACTTTTCAGAGAGTGGATAAATGCTACGGCCCCAAGAAAGTTGTTGTTTGTTGCCAAGAGGAGGTGTGGTTGGTGGTTGATTGATGTTGTTCTCGGTTTGTTAAGTAGTCATGTGTAAAAACATCAACAAGAGCTGGAGAGATGGCTCAGTCATTAAGAGCACTGACTGCTCTTCCAGAGGTCCTGAGTTCAATTCCCAGCAACCACATGGTAGCTCACAACCATCTGTAATGGGATCTGATGCCCTCTTCTGGTGTGTCTGAAGAGAGCAATGGTGTACTTATATATACATAAAATAAATAAATAAATCTTACACACACACAAGAAATCAGATATCCTGATAGTGAAGATTGAATTTCCCCAAGGACCTCAACACCCCTAATCAGCAGGAAGTAATCTAACAACATAGGCCACCCCCTTTCTGACCCCGACTTTATTCAGGATCTCTTTCCTCTCTATCCTTTTCTCTCTCACCTAGTGCTAGGGGTTGAAAAAGGTGGAAGGAAAACAACCCACAAAGTAGCAAAGACTGGCAACAAGCACCATTTAAGAATTTTTAAGTTTCAGCACTGTGTGTGTGTGTTTGCATGACGTGGGTATAGATGCACATCCAGGGCACAGGGGACACAGAGTCGGCTGCCCCCACCCACGTGGGTTTCAGGGATCAAAGTCAGGATATGAGGCTTGTGCCACAGGCACCTTTACCTGCTGAGCCATCTCTCCATCCCCAAAAGTATCATTCTTAAAAAAGATTTCATATTCTCTCTCTCTCTCTCTCTCTCTCTCTCTCTCTCTCTCTCTCTCTCTCTCTCTCTCTCTCTCTCTCTCTGTGTGTGTGTGTGTGTGTGTGTGTGTGTGTGTGTATGTGTGTGTGTGTATGTGTGTGTGTACCTTATTGCAGGTGCCTGTGGAGGCCAGAGAAGCAGCAGGTTCCCCTGGAGCCAGAGTTATAGACAATTATAAGCCACACGATGTGCATGCTGGGAACTGAACTTGGGTTCTTCCTGAGAGCAATAAATGTTAACCATTGAGTCATCCCTCCTGTTCCCCAAAGTATAACTTTTTTAAGGTTAGATATGAAAACACGATTTGGAGATAAGGAAATATTTGGAGAATCCAGGTCAAGGCAATGTGCTCAATCCCCCAGTGCATGCTGGGAGAACCCTTCCCTCTTGTCCTTTCAGTGGGAGCCTGTCCAGTACTTCAACAACAAGATCATCTGTGATTTGGTAGAAGAGAGACACAGAGGGATCATCTCTATTCTGGTGAGAAAACTGTGACTCGGCTCAGTAACTAAGTGTCTGCCACAGGCAGATAAATGCTTCCCAGGGCTCACAGGCATAGAGGGAGAGCCCTGTGTAACCCCAGCAATCAGGGAAATTTGAGGCCAGCCTGGATTACATAGTAAATTCTATAGACTAGGCTACAGAATGGGGGTGTCTCAGTATGTGTGTCAATGTGTGTATGTATGTGAGAAGGTGGGGGGGAAGGGAGTGGGTGTTGGGGGGTGAGTGTGTGGGGAGGTACATGTGTCTGTGTGTATTTGAGTGAATGGGTGTGTTTATATGTGTCACTGTGTGTTTGTGGGGGGGTGAGTATGTATGCGGGGGTGACTGTGTGTGGGGAGGTGTGTGTGTTTGTGGGGTGTGAGTATATGTGTATTTTATATGTGTCAGTGTGTGTGTGTTGGGTGAGTGTGTGAGGAGGTATGAGTGTGGGGGGGATGTGAGTGGGTGGGTGTGTGGTGTGTGTGGGGAGGGGTGTGTCGGTGTGTTTGTGGGTGTGGGTACGTGTGTGTGTGTGTGTGTGTGTGTGTGTGAGGATGTGTACGCTGACCGTGGCCAGTTGAGTAGACTCATGGGTGAGGAAGTTAACTCGCAGGGATGGAGAGAGGTGTGGTCCTGGCTCAGCTGTTCTACAGCTTTCTTCCCACGAGGCCTTCATGCTGTGCACACAGTTGTTTCTGGTCCGAGATGGCTGGTTAGCAGTGTTTCAGCAAGCTGCCATGGCAACCCTGAGTGTCTTCTGGAAGTCTGAAAATATGGTCAGAGCGGGGCATGGTGGGGCACGCCTCTTATCCCAGCGTTCAGGAGTCGTGAGCTTGAGGCCAGCCTGAGCTACGGATCAAGTCAGAGAGTCAGGGAGGAAAGAAAAATGAGTCAGACTCGGGTGTGGTGGTGCATGCCTGTCACTGCAATGTTCAGGGAGCTGAGGCAGGAGGATTATGAGTTTGAGTCCACTCCAAGCTACCCAGCAAGACCCTAACTAGAGGCAAGGGAGAGGGGAAGAAAAGAAGGGAAAGAGAATGAAATGAATGAATGAATGAAAAGATACAGGCCAGAGTGTGAGCTGGCCAGCACCCATAACCTCAGCACTGAGAAGGCTAAGGCAGGAGTTTGAGGCAACCTGGAGACACAGCCAAGTCTCGCCTCAAAAGGAAGAGGAGAATGAAAAAGGAATCAGGCTGGGCGGTGGTGGCGCACGCCTTCAATCCCAGCACTTGGGAGGCAGAGGCAGGTGGATTTCTGAGTTCGAGGCCAGCCTGGTCTACAGAGTGAGTTCCAGGACAGCCAGAGCTACACAGAGAAACCCTGTCTTGAAAAACAAAACAACAAAACAAAAAAAAGGAAGAAAAAGGAATCAGAAAAACACTAGTCAGATGCAGGGAGATTGACTTTGGCATTTCTAAGCTCTCTGGGGTGGAGGCTCCCTCAGCCAGCTCCGGGGTCCCAACACAAGTGATGGCTGACCCCTTTCTCCTGCTGGAAGGTGACAGCAATTTAATCTCGGATTTTCAGCTGCTGATGGTAGAAGCTCTTAGACCCTGAGTCAGTCAGTGCATGCGCTGGTGTGAGGCTGAGCTGTCTTCTTTCCATTTAAAAGGATGAAGAATGCATCCGTCCAGGCCCTGCGACGGACTTGAGTTTCCTGGAGAAGCTGGAGGAGAAAGTGGGCAAGCATGCACACTTCCAAACGTGCGTACTTCCACACATGCACACTTCCAAGCATGCGCACTTCCAAACGTGCGTACTTCCACGCATGCGCACTTCCACGCATGCGCACTTCCAAATGTGCATGCTTTATTTATTTGAAGGGCCGTTGTATGAAGAAAATGTTGTATGTCCTTTATTGGACCTGTGTCCAAGTACAAGTACTTTGGGGCTGGAGAGGTGGCTCAGTGGATACCTGCATCTGTGCAAGCATGAGGCCCCAAATTCAGACCACACCACCCACCTAAGAAGCTGGGCATGGCTGCACTGGTCCATAATCCCCAGCTAGCTGCCAGCATAGCTCCAGGTTCAGTGAGAGACCCTGCCTAAAAGAAGGCAGAGATGTTCGAGCAAGACACCAGTGCATGTCCTCCTCAGGTCTTTGTGTGCCCAGCACATACACATGTTCACATATACCACACGCATGCATGCATGCATGCATACAGGACAGCAACTTCACATACAAACACAGCATCCTGAAAACTGGCTCGTGTCAGCATGCCCTTGTGTCAGCATGCCCTTGTGTCAGCATGCCCTTGTGTCAGCATGCCCTTGTGAGTAGAAATCAGATGGACAGGAATTGCAGGTAGAGCATCTCTTGGAAGTTGAGTGTCTTGCTTTGTTCAGCAGTGGTTATGTTTCCTGTGTGATACAGGTGGGAGGCAGTCCTTCTGAACAATTTAGGTCCAGTAGGAACATCCAGATGTGGTGACACAGGTGGGCTTGCCGTCCCAGCGCTTGCTTGGGAGGCTGAGACAGGGAACTGGGAGTTCAAAGCCAGCCTGGGCCACACAGGAAGACACTGTCTCAAAAGACCTTAAAACAGACAAATATGTGGAACCTGATGACCAGGGCCATGGTTAAACCACGTCTCAAAAAACAAATAGAACCCCCTCACTGCTTCATGGCTAACCAAGGAATTGAATGCAGGCCATAGGCAAAAGCAGCAGCTGCCTGGCAGGCGTCAAGAAAGCCATACCAAAGATGCCCCATAAGCGTCTTCTCAGGCGTCCATCCTGAGATCTCAAAATGACTCTTGACAGGGAATCTCCAAATATTTTCTCAAAGTCTGATTTTCATATTCAGCATTTAAAAAATTTTTAATATTTACTTTGTTTATATGAGTACACTGTTGCTGTCTTCAGACACACCAGAAGAGGGCATCAGATCCCATTACAGATGGTTGTGAGCCACCATGTGGTTCCTGAGACTTGAACCCAGGACCTCTGGAAGAGCAGTCAGTGCTCTTAATCGCCGAGCCATCTCTCCAGCCCCCCCGCCCCCATATCCAACTTTAAAAGACTATACTTTTGATAGCTGGAGAGATGGCTCAGCAGGTAAGAACATTTACAGCTCACACGGACAGACACGGAAGAACATGGCACCAACACGCATGCATAAATAAACCACGGTTTGCACAGAAATACTTGATTTGAGCACTGGGAACATGGCTCAGCAGTCAAGGGCTTCTATGTCTGAGCCCTGGATTCAGCTGCCAGCACCGACAAACCAAACAAATCCGGCTTTGAAGAGCAGCCCCAGCACGGCCTCTTACTGAGCTGAGCGGGAGAGATGAGGCCCAGCAATCTGTTCTGCAGAGTAGGCTATTTCCATACTCAGTGACTGTCCACAGAAATCACCATCTGCAGGACCCCATCTCACATGGAAGACAAAGAGATGAAGTTTGTACACAAATGAAGTGACCATGGAGAAACAAACTGTCCTACATTCACGCATTGACTTTCACTGGGACTTAGGGTCTGTCCCTTAGGTTAGGCTGGCTGGCCAGTGAGCTCCAGGGACCAGCCTGTCTCCAACTCCCCCCAGGTTCTGGAAATCAAACTTGTGTCTCATGCTTGCATAGCAAATGTTTTGCCAAATGAACGATTTCACCGTTGATAGGTTATTTCTCCGCTGCTGGTGAGATGAGCCATTTTAAACCAGATTAGATTATATTAAAGGCATGTCTATTGAGAAGCTACTCGGGCTGGAGAGATGGCTCAGCCGTTAAAGGCTAGGCTCACAACCAAAAATATAAGAGAAGCTACTCTTGGGTGGATGAGTTCACTGGCCCCAAGGACTGAGGCCAGGGAAGTTACCATGGGGAAAGTGGGGGCGGGGAGAGGAAGGGAGGAAGAGAGAAAGAGGTACATACACAGAGAAAGAAAAAAGAAGGAGAGACCAAAATGTCTGGGTTGTATAGGGAGGAGCCTCTGGGGGAAGGGCAGCCCAGCCCCTGGGCTAGAAAGTTCAGGGTTGGGGGGGCTGAGTTTGCCAGGTAGGGACTGAGAGATGCTGGGAGAACCTGGAGGCCAGGTCTACTTTGGTGTGTACAATAAGTACCTCAGTCCCTTGTCCCAGAATCTGAAACCAAATAAATATACCTTTTAAAAATTACATATATTAAGCCGGGCGGTGGTGGCGCATGCCTTTAATCTCAGAACTTGGGAGGCAGAGGCAGGCGGATTTCTGAGTTCGAGGCCAGCCTGGTCTACAGGGTGAGTTCCAGGACAGCCAGGGCTACACAGAGAAACCCTGTCTCGAAAAAAAAAAAAAAAAAAAAAAAAAAAAAAAACAAACAAAAAAAAAAAAACTCATATTAATTTACTTATTTGAGTGTGAGAACTTGCCCATGGATACATGTACCACACTGTGTGGAGGTCAGAGGACAACTTGGGGAGGGGGTCAGTTCTCTCCTTCTACTAGGTAAGTCCCAGGGATGGAACTCGGGTCATCAGGCTTGGTGGCAAGCCCCTTTGTCTGCTGAGCTGTCTCGTTGGGTTGGATCTTCCTCCTCTTCCTCTTCTTCCTTTGTCTTCCTTCTTCTTCTTTTCGGGTCCATGATTCTCTGAAGAATGATACCCCAGATTCAGATCGTATGCAAAAGCAAAGAGCATTTTATTCTGCAGAAGTCCAGCATGCTGGGGTCTACCATCTACAAGATGGAGGTGCTCCAGTGAGCTGGAAGATCCTATTTAAAGCACATTAGGGAATTCTGGGGAGGGGTAGGTGACCTCTATCTTAATCTGTTGACTCTATCTCTAGGAACATTCCAGAACCATTGTTGGGGTGTGGGGGTGTTGAAAATGGTTGCTGGGGACGTCTGGAAACTGGTGCTGGGGAAGTCTGGAAACTGTTGTTGACCCATTGCCCTCATCTCAGGCTAGGTAGCAAGGCAGCTTCTGGTGGTGGGGCAGTTTCTTTTTTTTTTTTTTAAATATTTTATTTATTTATTTTATGTATATGAGTACACTGTAGCTATCTTCAGACACACCAGAAGAGGGCATCAGACCCCATTACAGATGGTTGTGAGCCACCATGTGGTTGCTGGGAATTGAACTCAGGACCTCTGGAAGAGCAGTCAGTGCTCTTAACCGCTGAGCCATCTCTCCAGCCCCATGTGGGGCAGTTTCTGATTGGCTGCCTGAAGGGTTTTTCCAGTAACTGAGTTTCCTGGACTTGCCCAAGTCTCAAAAGCAGAGATTTGGGCCTAGTCTCCCTCCTTCTCCTCCTTCTCTTTTATTCTTCGTTCTTCCTTCCTCTTCCTCTTCCTCCTCTTCCTTGTAGTGGGACTTTCTGGATCTAGACCCACCAGTGGTTAAATAATGACAGGGACTTACTAGTTTTTATTATAGCTCAGGCCTTCAGATTGAGCTATTTCTCAGCCAGTTCATCTAACGTAATTTTATTATCTTCGCCCACTGGCCACCACGACTCGACGTTTGGCTAGTTCTTTACCTCTCTCTCAGACCCCATACATCCATCCGAACACCTTCTTGTCCTGCTGGCAAACCCCCTCCCACTCCCCCATTCTTCTCCCAGAGACCCTCTCTCGCTTCCTGCACCCCCTTTCCTGCTTAGCTACAAGCCTTCAGATCTTTATTAAGCCAATCGGCAAGGAAGGGGCACAGAGTGTTTATAAAATACTGAGGCAGGAGACTGAGAAGAATGAGAACACCAAAATATGCCCAGTACTTAGCTCTCTGCCAGCACAGCCATCAACAATTGACCATACACAGGCACCTTCCTCTTCCAACACTTCCTCTTCCTCTACCTTTTTCCTCCTCCTCTTCTTCCTCCTCCTTTTTTCTTCTTCTCCCTCCTCCGTCCTCCCCTTCTTTGAGACAGGGTCTCACTATGTAGCCTTGGCTGACCCGAAGCTCTCTATGTCAACCAGGGTGGCCTTAGACTCAGAATGATCTTCCTGGCTCCTGAATATTGGAATTAAAGTCATGCCACCACACTCAACCTTTTCTTCAATTTTTACATTAAAACTGACGGGGCTGGATTGGTTAAGAGCACCCGATGCCCTTCCGGGGGACCCGAGTTTGATTCCCAGCACTCCGATGTCGCTACCTCCAGTTCCAGGACCTCACTAGGCCCAAATGTGACACACAGACATACATGTAGGCAAAACACCCATATAAACACCCATATATACAAAATTAAAAAATAGGACAAAACCCCTGCGTCGTTGAGGGAATCCAGGGCTTTATGCTTGCCAGGCAGGTGTTCTACCGCCCAGCCAAGCCCCCAGCCCTGGTCACTTGACTTAAACAAGACAAAACAAAAGCTGAATGTTTCTCACAGATGCATGCTTTTCTTCCCCACTAGCTTAGACTTGATAGACAGCCAATCAGGGAGCAAGACTCCCCAGGAGCCCCCGTGGAGTCAGCTTCAATGTAGATGACCCGGAACTTCTTGGTCATGCTCGCTGCAGAGGTGGTCTGTGTTTGTGTCTTGTAGCCGGAAGTTGGCTGGACCAAAGGGCCGGAAGAGGATCGGCTGGCTGGAATTCTGCCTCCTGCATTACGCAGGAGAGGTTACCTACTGCACCAAAGGTGAGTGGCCCGGGTGGGTCACAGCCATGCAGGTGCCCAGGTGTGCAAGTCCTCCAAGGAGATGCTATCTGTGGCCACCCCAAAGTTCCTTAGTGTCGCATTCAAGCAAGCCACCTGAAAGATCTTCATTAATTACTAATATTGTTATGCCCAAGTCACAGGGACCCCAAACACCAGCCAATTCCAATGCAAATCCACAAGGGGCTTTTATTACCAGTTTGCAAGCAAGGACTCTCACCGTCCCCATCGCAACGGTCTGAAGCGAGAGCCCGAGTCTAGGGGTGCAGGGTTTTTATTGTGGTTACAGAAAACTTGGGGAATTTCCATAGAGGTCAGCAAGCTAGTATTTTAAAACCTGCATCTCTGACGTAAACTGCAGGAGCCAAACATGGAGGCAAAGCCAGCTGACAAACAGAATGGCTGGGTTATCAATTCTCTGCAGGATGTCTTAGGTTATCTCCCTGTACCTTGACCCTGCTATGGTAGCTTGACTGGCTGTCACTAAGGATGGGGAGTTGTCACAGGATGTTTGCTCGGCTGGACTTTGTGATTTTCTGCCTGGAATTGGGAGTTTAGCCCCTGGTCCCGCACAAAATGGGGTTTCTTCAAAACTGAAGCTGGTTGGGCTTTACAATCTAACCACTAATTTTTAAATCAATACAGTAGTATTCAGACAGCATATACTTCATCCATTGACGTGTGCAACTCAGGGGGTTCAGTGGATTCAGAGTGTGCATCTGTGTACTCCGATTCATTTTAGAACACTGCAAGCCTGCACCATCTGCCCCTCCCACACCCTCTGCTGCTTCCCACTCTGCCCCTCCCCCATGCCCTCTGCCCCGCCCCTATACCCTCTGCCCCTCCCACACCCTCTGCCCTCCACACCTTCTGCCTCTCCCCCACATTCTTTGCCCCTCCCACACTCTTTGCCCCCCACTCTTTGCCCCTCCCACACCCACCCTCTGCCCCTTCCCCACACTCTTTGCCCCTCCCACATACTCTTTGCCCCTCCAACACTTTGCCCCTCCCACACCTCTGCCCCCACCCCCACCCCCCCAGCACTAGGCAATGAACCAATACCCTTCCTAAGTCCTTAGCTTCTGTCCTGGCCTGGAGAATCCCACTTGTGATCTGTCAGGTCTGATTTCCCTCGTCAGCGTCAGCGTAAGGTTTCAAGCTTCCTCCATGCTGCCATTCGTCTTCGTTGTCCAGTAATACTCCTTGCTCTGGGTAGGCTTCTCTGTGCCCGTAGTTCAGGAGCCATTCAGGGTGCTTCTCCTTCCAGCCATGGTGAAAACTGATACTTGGAATACGCCTGCATATTCCCCTCGCCAACAGTACCAGCGACTGCATCTGGGGCAGGCATGCATGAACAGTTTTAGAATTTGGGGACAGTCTCGTTACGTTGCCCAGGCTGGCTTTGAACTTGTCATCTTCTTGCCTCAGCTTTCTGAGTAGCTGGGATGACCAGGTCGTTTTCATTTTCCCAGGTGGATATTGAGGAAGGGAGTGACTGGGTCCCATGGAAGTCCCTGCTTAGTGTTTTCAGGAGCCTCCTGACTGCTCTGGTCCTAGTTTTTCCTCATCCTCCCCAGCACCCACAATGCACTGCCAACAGCCTTCTGGGCAGTTTCGTGAAGGCCTGCCCTGTGGTTCTCCTGGTAGCTGGTGATGCCAAACACTCTGTGTACTGGCCAATCATTTGTATATCTTCCTTGGAGAAATACCTAGATACTTTGCCCATTTAAAAAAAATATGGTTGAATCACAAGAGTTCTTTATATATTATGGACACTAGACCTTTGTCAGATGTAGAATTTGCTAGTCTCTTCCCCAATTCTGAGAACTGACATTTTGAGAGACCAGATCTTTTAGGTTTAGACTCCATCTTAGCCAGGTTATTCCCAACAAATCTGTACTCCCAGGTTACAAGCCTACCCCTGGCACCTCAATTTCTAACCACCACCAATCAGGAAAGCAGAAGTTAAGTTTATGGTTTGGCTGCCAGCACCAGCCAACTATGTTAAAGGCCATAACGCACCCCACCCCCCAATCAGATGTGTTCCAGGCTGGATACCCCCTTCTTCTCTCTATAAAGGCTTGCCTCAATTCACTCCTTGGTGGACTTTTGGAGTTCACAAAAGCTTCCTAGCAGAACGCTTTGTTGATGAATATCTTTCAAAGCACCAAAAAGAATCTTTTAAAAGTAACAGAATACATAACAGGTTTTTTTTCCCTTTAAATGCAAAGTAGTGTAGAGCACTTAAAAAAAAGAATAGATTGGCTCTCTGTTGAGATGATTCAATTTATATTTCGAGGCTAGCCTGGTCTACAGAGAGTGAGTTGCAGGCTAGTCAGAACTGCATGGCAAGGACCTTGTCTCAAGTAAGCAACAAAACCAGAAAAGCAGCAGAGAGTGGGAAAGGACACCAGGGGGATTTGTTTGCCTTTGTCAGTGGGGCTGAAAGTCACATGGTCTCAGCTCACCTCCTGGGGTTCAATGCCCCCCACTGTCTCTGTGGGTCACAGTCATTGCTCCTGGATCACTTTGAATCAAAGCCACACATCATACAACAGTCTGCTGTAAACTTCTCTCTGAGGACCTGGCTCTCAGCCTGGGAAGTTGTCCCCTAGAGTATCTGGCATTCTAGAGTTATACAGGGAGGGTGTCCACCCAGAACGTCTGACTCTCTCTTGGGGTATAAAGGGAAAGTATCCCCCATGAGGTCTGGCTCTGTCTGATGTAAATTGTTGCAGACAGAGTGTGCTTCTAGTGTGAGTGGAGGCCTGGGTGTTGCCCCCAGCACAGCTCACAGCTCTCTGCCAGGACCTAGCCTGTCTCAGTATTGCAAAGGCTGGGAAACCCATGCAACCTCAGAAGTCACCAGGGGTCTTAGGGTTTTACTGCTGTAAACAGGCACCATGACCAAGGCAACTCTTTTTTTTTTTTTTTTTTTTTTTTTTTTTTTTTTTTTTTAAGACAGGGTTTCTCTGTCTCAAAGGAGGTAAGTCTGTATATCCCTGGCTATCCTAGAACTCACTCTGTAGACCAGGCTGGCCTCAAACTCAGAAATCCGTCCGCCTCCCAAGTGCTGGGATTAAAGGTGTGCGCCACCACTGCCCAGCAAAGGCAACTCTTATAAAAGATAACATTTAATTGGGTCTGGCTTACAGATTAAGAGTTCAGTCCATTATCATCAAGGTGGGAACATGGCAGCGTCCAGGCAGACATGGTGCAGGAGGAGCTGAGAGTTCTACATCTTCATCTGAAGGCTGCTAGGAGAAGACTGGCTTCCAGGCAGCTAGGATCAGGGTATTAAAGCCCACACCCGGCCGGGCAGTGGTGGCGCACGCCTTTAATCCCAGCACTTGGGAGGCAGAGGCAGGTGGATTTCTAAGTTTGAGGCCAGCCTGGTCTACAGAGTGAGTTCCAGGACAGCCAAGGCTACACAGAGAAACCCTGTCTCGAAAAACCAAAAAAAAAAAAAAAAAAAAAAAAAAAAAAAGCTCACACCCACAGTAACACACCTCCTCCAACAAGGCCACACCCACTCCAACAAGGCCACGCCCTCTAATAGTGCCATGCTCTGGGCTGAGCATTTACAAACCACCACATCAGGATATGTCTTAGCTGTTAGTGTGGAATTGCACTGATTGAGACTTTATTTCTGAAACAGGATTCTTGGAGAAAAACAATGACCTGCTTTACAGACACCTGAAGGAGGTAAGTCTTACTCTTCACTCCACGTGTTGCTAACGGTGAGGCAAAAGTCGATGATGGCTTTGGGTTTTCTGGAACTTTCTTTTTTTTTTTTTTCTTTTTTTTTTGGGGGGGGAGGGGGGTTTCGAGACAGAGCTTCTCTGTGTAGCCCTGGCTATCCTGGAACTCACTCTGTAGACCAGGCTGGCCTCGAACTCAGAAATCCGCCTGCCTCTGCCTCCCAAGTGCTGGGATTAAAGGCGTGTGCCACCATTGCCCGGCCAATAAATCTTTTTAAAAGGATATATATATATATATTATCTTCATCTGAAGGCTGCCAGCAAAATACTAACTTCCAGGCAGTTAGGATGAGGGTCTTCAAGCCCACACCCACAGTGATACACCCACTCCAACAAGGCCACGCCTACTCTAACAAGGCCACACCTATTCTAACAAAGCCACACCTCCAAGGCCTCCAACAAGGCAAATATATACATATATAAACAAGAATAAAAGGGGTACATGGTACATTTTCCTTACAGTAGATTATTTCAAAGTTAATGAACCTGGACCAGCTAATACAAAGCCTAGAGAGTCTTTGGCTTCACCCCGCCGTGTCTGTTTCCTGAGAGCCAACATCTGCCGGTTTCTGAGTCCCCCTGCTAGTGGTGGGGCTAGGCTGTGTGTCCTCCTTTTCCTTCTCCTGCATAGCAGGGCACAGCACCTTGCGCGTTCTCTCTCCGGCCTTCTTATGACTGATTTCTCATAGGTTGTCTTATTCCCCAGCACTAGGGTGGGCTGGAGACAACGCTTGCTTAATTGTTACAGAAAACTAGACGCCTCCGCAAGTACACAAGGCAGAGGCGGGGCATTTGGGCACCTCCTTCTCCTGTGCTCTTTGGCATTGCTGGGTGTGGAACCCAGGGTCTCACTACAGGAGAAAGCAATCTATGGCTCCAGCCCCTGGTTCCCCATGTCGTTCTTTGTGTCTCCTCCCACTACCCTGTGGTAAGGAGTATCTTTTGTACCCATTGGGCAGGCGGCTCTGCTGTCCCCTGATGGCCTCTAGAATTCCAGACACCAGCTAGTTCAGTGTGGCCTCTCTCCACACAGGTGCTGTGCAGCTCTAAGAATAGCATCCTGAGGGAATGTTTCCTGGTGGCGGAGCTTGAAAACCGGAGGCGACCACCCACGGTGGGTGAGGGAGAGCTGCTGATGTGAATTTAGCAAGGGAACAAAAGTCATAGGGTAACAGTGACTATTCTCTCCTCTCACAGATAACTACAAAATGCATGTGTAAACTTTGTATCAATTCACTCCTTTTCAGATATTAACCAAACCAGTGCAGGCAGCTGTACTAGGTGTGAGGGTGTGGGGTGGGGGTTCCTTGCCCTTGAGGGGTTATAGAATGGGAGGAAGAGGATGTGAGGAAATACTGTCAAATAGAGTTGGACCTAGGGACAGTGGGCTGGACCCAGTGGTGGCCTTAAGATGCTGGGCATGTGTGAGCCAGCTTTTCCACCCTATGACAAAATCCTTGAGGAAAAAAAAACCTTAAAAGTTGATTTCATTTCGGATTTCGGAGACTGCACTCCGTGGAGTGCAGAGAAGGTGTGTGGAGAGACTGGGGCTAAATACAGCTTTCAAAGTGAAGTAACTTACTTCTTCCCAGGAGGCCCCACCTTTTAAAGAGCCCATGCCCCTCCTAAAGAACTGCCCCCTCAAAGAACCCACCAACCCCCCCACACCAATGGGCTCTGACTCTGCAGATGACATCAGAGCCCTCCACTCGCTGTAAAGCTGTTATTGCACTGGGGACCACAGATTCAGGGCATGGGCCTTTGAAGGACACCTCAGGACCCAGTCATAATACTGTGTCTGTGCTCCTGAGCTAAGGGCCTGGCTGATGCTGAGTGGGACGTGTCTTTGTGCACAGCGCTCTCCCCAGCAACAGCCCCCCCCCCGCCTCTGTCTACACGTTTCTCCGTGTTTTGTCCCACTCTCTTTTAGTTAGGAAAATCTTCACATGCCTGAGAAGCCAACGGCCCCAAAGCACTGGGAACTGGCCTTCCCTAAACAGGCTATCTCCAGCCTCCAGCCTTGGACAAAACACGAATAGGCAGAAGTCTGGCCCCGGGTTGGGGGTCAGGGAATGGAAGCAGCTGCGCCTGTGCTGTGCTCTGTCTTCCGAGTTCAGTGGGAAGCAGGGGTCTTCTCAGTGTGTCCTCTCACCGCATAGGTTGGGACTCAGTTTAAGAACAGCCTGAGCAGCCTCCTGGAAATTCTCATCTCTAAGGAGCCCTCCTACATCCGCTGCATCAAGCCCAACGAGAGGAAGGAACCCAGTGAGTTACCCCCGACTGAGCCTTGAGCCCGGGATGGGGGACGCAAAGCAATCAAAGCTGGCTCCTTCAACAGGGGCCCGACAGGGGCGTTTTTCCTTCTCAAACAATAGGGGGCTGGGATATGGCTCAGTGGGTAAAGTGCTTGCTTTGCAAGCATGAGGATCTGAGTTCAAGTCCCTAGCACCCACATAAAGCCAGACACAGTAATCTGTGTTCCTAAAGCAAGTGGTCCCATAGAGAGGTGGGAGGCAGAGACAGAATCCCTGGTTAGTTGGTAGGCTAACCTGGTGTGCTAGTACACCTCAGAAAATAACAGGAGATCCTATCTGAAGCAAGATAGAAAGTGAGGACTAACACTTGAGGTTGTACACACACCACACACACACACACACACACACACACACGTGTGTGTGCATGTACATACAGTAAAAAGTAAAATAAACTTTTAGAGAAGGGCTGGCCATGATTAATCTCAGGAGGTTGAGCAGGGGTGGGGGTCAGGAGGCGGAGCCAGGTTGGGGAGGGGTGGAGTCAGGAGAAAGACAGATTGGGAGGGGCGGGGTCCGGAGGCGGAGCCAAGTTGAGGAGTTGGGACCGGCTCATGTTCAGGAGCAGGATAGACACATAAAAAAAGAAAGAAAGAAAGAAAGAAAGAAAGAAAGAAAGAAAGAAAGAAAGAAAGAAAGAAAGAAAGAAAGAAAGAAAGAAAGAAAGAAAGAGAGAAAGAAAGAAAGAAAGGAACACTAGATGCTAGACTTATTAAGAGGGACGCCTTTGATGCTCCAGAGGACTGATGCTCAGAGCCTGGAGATGCCAGGCAGGTGTCCAAGGTAACAGGAATCAAAGTGACAGGTGACAGACAGGAGAGTTCCTTACAGCAGTAAGCAATCTCCCCTAACGCTTTGTGACTCGGACACTTTCTAAAAACTCTTCCACGACCCAGGCAACTGGCGTACTAGAGAACAGGGTGACAGGGCCTGGAGTGTGTCTTCCCTGGGGAGGTGGCAACAGTAAGCCCTTCAGCCAATTGTTGCTTCTTGAGAGTCCCGGCCACATCAGCGGACCTTGGGACTGTTTATCAGGAGAAACGAGAATTCCCTACCAAATCCTTCCACCTAAGAAACACAGCGGAAGTCTAATAACAGGTTTCCGTGGCTAGCCGCAGCCTGGAGCAGCCCAGCGCCTCGGTTTAAACGGAGCCGAGGGAGCGTTTCTAGTCACTCTCTTTCTGTTTCTCCAAAGGCAAGTTTGATGACTTCCTCATCAGCCATCAGATCAAGTATCTGGGGCTAATGGAGCACCTGCGAGTGCGGCGGGCAGGCTTCGCCTACAGGCGCAAGTACGAGCATTTCCTGCAAAGGTGAGTTGAGTCTGTTGAGCCCCAGTCCTTTACGCTGGTCGCGGGAGACAGTGTGGTCAGTTGGGCGGCATTCTCTAGGGAGCTGCGATCAGATCCGAATTGCAAGGGGCATGAGAACAGAACACACTAACATTTGTTCTCCTGCAAAACCGGGATCCTTTCTGCTGAGTTCAGGAAGCCATAACTGAACTCAGCTTCCTGCAGTACTCAGACCCGCCGCCAAGGGGGCGCACTGCGCATTCAGACCCCTAAGGGTTAGTGCCTCTGTCCTGGGCTGTGAAGGGCACCGGCTTTGAAACCCCAGATGGGTCAGAATTCTCCCTGGGCCTCACGGATGTGACCTGTCTCTTTACTCACAGCAGGGATTAAAGTGCCAGGTGTTTATAAAGGTTTAATGCCACACCCACAGCGGCTTCTTTGGGGACGGGTAGCAGCCCATGGCTGCTCTACAATGATGGCAGGGCGTTCTTGTGGCTGCCCTGTTGGTTGTCTCAGACCATTATGAGGTTGCTTTTGAGTTTAAGCATGGAGGGGACCACAGAGCATTTCTCATCACCCTTTCCCTGTGGTTCTGGGGAACCCCTCCACTGCCTGCTGTCTACCTGTCATTGATACTCTCCGGATCTGGTTTTCTTAACCTGGCATCAAGTGAGGATATTGGGAGACCACAGTTATCCCTCATCTTATGTCTTAGGTCGATCCCCACTGCACCCCAGATGCCCCCTTCTCCCCCCTGGTATTGTGAGTGCCTCCTGAGCCCCACTATGGGCAGGGTATGCTTCCTTGTCCTAAGGCAGTTCATTTTCTGGTGGGAGGAGTGTATGACTGAGTGCAGGAAAGTCCATGGAAGACAGGAGCGTGCCAGGCTAGAGGCTGACTTTAGAGGGGCCCCAAAGGTATGCGCCGGGATCTGATAAAGAACAACACCAGAGCCGAAGTTACTCTGAAAGAAATATTTTTCCAGCTGGGTGTGGAAATTCACAACTTTAATTCCAGCACCCAGAAGGAAGAGGCAGGCAGAAGTCTGTGA
The DNA here is from genome assembly GCF_011762505.2 of Arvicanthis niloticus. Lineage (NCBI taxonomy): Eukaryota > Metazoa > Chordata > Mammalia > Rodentia > Muridae > Arvicanthis > Arvicanthis niloticus. The sequence goes on from NC_133432.1 coordinate 5,086,957, forward strand.
GTCTGAAGCTAGCCTGGTCTGCATACCAAGCTCTGATCCTGTCTAAAAAAAAAAAAAAAAAAAAAAAAAAAAAAAGAAAGAAAGAAAGAAAGAAAGAAAGAAAACAAGTCTTAGAAATGTTTGAGATCCTGTCTCGAGAGGAGGGGGGGAATGGGGGAGGTTGGGAGGAGGAGATGGCTTAGGAGAGAAAATGTTTGCGGCACAAGCGTGATGACCAGAGTTCTGGTCCTCAGCATGTACTCACATAAGCGCTCGGCGGGCCTAACAACCCACGTGTAACCCCAGCACTCAGGAGTCAGATGGGATTCCCATGCCAACGGGCTCCCTAGACTCGCCAACTCAGCAGACTGAGTTCAGTGAGGGCCCCTGCCTCAGTGAACAGTGAGGAGCAACTGAGAAAGACACCCAGCATCTGCCTGACACACACACACACACACACACACACACACACACACATACAGATCGAGCACATGGGTACCCATCCCTTGTGTCTACACACACGTAAACGTGCTCCGATATGCATGCATGCATGCACACATGCTCACATGCAACCAGCCATGTCACTTTTGCTCCCCAGGCTTGAGCACACCTGTTGCCTGTCTGGCTGCCCCACGCTGGGCCATTATAGACAGTACTGCATGAGGCTCTGTGGACAGGGGATGCAGCTCTTGGGTACACACCTAGGAGAGTGAGTCTCTTGGCTCAGTGTGTGGCCATGGCTCTGCTGTGTGAGCCATTTTCTCTCATTCCTTTCTTGCCCTGTACTTGCTGAGGTGACTGTACCTTGAGTGGCTGATACATTTCAAGGGGATCCACTCTAGGGGTGTGTGGAGGGCAGTATAGGGTGTCCTGCTGGCTTCTGTATGTCCTTCTCCATTCCTGACAGGTACAAGTCATTGTGCCCAGACACCTGGCCGCACTGGCGTGGACCCCCAGGGGAGGGCGTTGAGCGGCTGGTCAAGTATATTGGCTACCAACCTCAGGACTACAAGTTGGGAAAGTAAGTGGCCCGGAAACCCCAAACTGTCAGAGCACATGTGCCAATCCGCATGGAGCCGGTGTGTCTAGACTTTGACATGGAGGTACAGTGTTGTCATCTGCAAAGTTCTCACTGAGATCTGCTCAATTGAATTGGGAGATAAAAGAAACTCAAAAGTCTTCATTCTCGCCAGGCAGTGGTGGCGCACGCCTTTAATCCCAGCACTTGGGAGGCAGAGGCAGGCGGATTTTTGTATTCAAGGCCAGCCTGGTCTACAGAGTGAGTTCTAGGACAGCCAGAGCTACACAGAGAAACCCTGTCTTGAAAAACAAAAACAGAAACAAACAAACAAAAAGTCCTCATTCTCAGGGCTGGAGAGGTGGCTCAGAGGCTAGGAGCACTGACTACTCTTTCAGAGCTCCCGAGTTCAATTCCCAACAACCACATACATGGTGGCTCACAGCCATCTGTAATGGAATCCAATGCTGTCTTCTGGTGTGTCTGAAGACAGCTACGGTGTACTCATATACCTTAAATAGATAATCTTTAAAAGAAACCCTCATTCTCAGGTGCTATGGATGCAAGAGCAAAAGTTGGGCATGCTGGGCATGCCGGGTACCACCTCTGGTTTCTTTGGAGACATAGTTTGCAAGTCAATTAATTATTCTGCCCACTAAGTTAACATGTAGCTGAGTATGTTACAGTGAGAATGGTGGTCCCAAAGAAGCCAGGTGTTCTAAGGCTGGCCCCATGGTTAGGCAGAGCTTCTGCCTACAAAATCAAGAGGGGCCCAAGAGGGACCCTGCCTGTGCTGGTCTAGTGTCTCTCACTTCTCAAATGAGTACAGCACCTCCCAGAATGCTAGCTTCACCTTGCTTCATCCTTGGTATCGCATAATGGTATTCTAGAACATCGTGTCCCACTGAAGGGATGTGGTGTCCTGGAGCAGAGAGCTTCCCCGTGAGTTGAATGCTTTCAGGTGCTCCATCAGATTATCCAGGATGGCTTTCTGTACTGAGGGTCACGAGGCATGGCTACCTCACGTTCAGGCCACACGAGGAACAGTTCACAGACAGCAGGGCCTGCCTGCTTACAGATCTACCAGTGAGCTACCTGTCAGCTATGGCCTGCACAGCTGGTCTCTCTTCCAGCTTCATTGATCCATTCTCATCCCTGAGAGAGTCACACGAATCTGTCCCCATTCTGTTGTTGCATAAGCTCTGGGAACGGACTGTGCTACCCAGCTTCCCTTACATCCACAGATAAAAGACACACACACATACAGAGCTGTTCCTTTTCAACTTGTCTTTGGATACAATTGCTGGGCGCTACTATGTCCCTGGAAAAGCTTGCCCTTAATATTCTTATTTCTGCTCCCCCCACCTGCCCTTAACTTCAGTTGCTAGGATACATCTAGTCCCTGCTAAACATCCCTGACCACCCACCTATAGGAGCAGCCACAGGCCTCCACTCTGCCCAAGACCTCACATGTTTGGTCAATTTTACTCCATCAGAAGCTTGGCAAACTCTCCTTGCCTCCCTTGCATCTGTCTCTTATTTCTCCAGGGACCCAGAAGTCCCGCCTATTCCTCCCACCCAGCAATGGGCCCATGGCTTTCTTTACTGACAGATCAAGAACCAACTGGGGAACAGGACCTTAGCATCAGAACCACCCATACATTCTATAGCCCGGGACTTGGCATCCCAGGGTATGGTATGCTGCTGCTGCCTCAGCAGCTGCTCTGGGAAGTCTCCACTGTGTAGTTGGCACAGGCGAGGACCCTTAGCACCCTGCCTGGATGCCCAGAAGCATAACCGTGAGAGCAACTTTGGGTTGTACAGCAGATTTGCTCTGTGGGACTATGTAATAAGTCCCAGTAGCAGCAATGCATTCTCTCATAGCCCAGGGTCCAGGATAAAGGCATAGGCAGGCCAGGCTCCATCTGAAGGTCATCGGCCAGCTCCTGAAGCTCCTCTGGCAGCTCCTGGCCTTCCGTGGCTGGTAGTATCACTCCTGCCTGTTTGGATCCCACATCTTAGCTCTTAGAAAGAAGACGCTGGACTGGATTTAGAACCTACTCTAACCTACTCTACCATACTCTAAGCACATCTGCAGACAGCCACCTCTCCCCCCAGCCCCCCCCCCCCACAAAGGTCACATTCTAAAGTTCTGATTGGACATGCATGGGAGGGTGGGACACTACTCAGACATCGTAGGTGGCAGCTGACCAGTTGGTAATTGTGTTTCTTTTTGCTTCTAGAACCAAAATATTTATTCGCTTCCCCAGAACCCTGTTTGCTACTGAAGATGCCTTTGAATTTAGCAAACATCAATTAGGTATGATATTCTTTTTGTCCCAGTTTCAAGAGATATGAACAGATTTAGCCAGGGAGAAGGAAAGAAAAGCCTTAAACATGGCCGTCTGATGTGTCGGAAGGCATCACTTAAGAACCAGGGATAAAGAAACGGGACTATGAGGTTATGAGGGGACGCCTCTGACCTGATGGGCTCCGAGGGCAGGTGTGGACACATCACGTGTCTGCGTGTCTCATTCTATGCCTGCACCCTCATGCACGCTGAAGAGTAAAGTCACGAGGGATCTCAGTACAGGCTTTACCACTTCTTGTCCGTGTCTGATGGCAGCAGGTGTGCCTTCAAAGCTGCTGCCAGGGTGTGTTTGTGAATGCAAGTGACAGGAGTTGGATTGGGACAGGGGTCGGGGGGACAACCAGATACTTCTTTAACTGAAGATCTAAGGGGTCCTTGCTCTCTGCCTTGTGCACCAACAATTGTGTTCCCAGAACAAGCCTGTGAACAGGCACAGCTGCTCCGTTCAGTGGAGTTGAGACACAGAGGCTCTGGGAAGCCACTGAGAACCATAGCTGACAGCAGCAGAGCTGGGGGCTTGAACTTGGGCCTGTCTGGTTTCAAGGTCTGACAGTTGTACATGCTAGGCACACTCTCTACCACTGACCTACCTCTCCAGCAACAGGTTCCCATGGCCACCCACCTGGCTGCAGGCACTGGCTTATAAGACTGGGGGGGGGTGTCAGCACCCCTTCCTAGAGGACGTACTGCTGGCGGTATGCAGGGCTCTCTGTGAATGTGACCTCTGGTCCTCAGTTACTATGAGGAAGGGGTGATGAAGGCCAGAGCTGTGGGGGTGTTTTGGGGTTCACACCACTCAGTGTTGGTGCCATGAGACATGTCCATGTGATCCTGATGGCACTTCTGAGATGTGCCCATGTCCTTCCTTACCTTGTGGATGGGCTGTGAGGATGAGCCATGGACTGAGCACCTGACGGTGAGCATCTTCCTCGCCCTGTGGAAGGCAAGAGAACCACAGAGCATCTGGGAGCCAGGCCTAACGGAAGCAGCTGCTCCTGTCTCTCCAATACTCTTAGCTCCCCAAGAACGGTTACACTGCAGGCTCTTGGGGCCCACTCTGGAAGTCAGTCCTGCTTCCGGAAATCACGATCAAAGACGCAGAAGCCAATTCACTGGAACTTTCGTTTTATTTTAAGTGTCAAGAATCCAGGCCACATACAAAGGCTGCCTAGGAAGAAGGGAATACGTGAGAAAGAGACTAGCAGGTAAGGACTGGGCAGACATGTGACAAGCCCTTTCCCCTGTCCACCCTTCTTTATTTACACCTTTGTCTGGGGCTGCCTCGGGCCTAGTTCTGAGATCGGAACACAGTGCCTAGGCCTGTCCCACGCACAAGTTTTACATGCCCACATGTAAGTAAGGTATGCGTGTCAGGTAGGACTTGTGTGCTTGTGCAAGCTGGAGGCCAATGCTGGGCATCTTTTCTCTCTCTCTCTTCTCTGTATTTTCTGAGACAAGGGGCTGACTGACTTCACCAGAATGGCTAGCAAGTCCCAGAGATCCTTCTGCCTCTACTATCCCCTAACCCTGAGATTGTAAGCATCATCCATGCCCAGCTTTTTGTTTGGGTACTGGGGATTCAAACTTAGGTCCCTGTGCTTGCAGAGTGAAGCACTTTACTACCGAGCCATCTCACCAGTCCCTGAGAGGATTCCCTTGAAAGTTTTACACATCACTTAACTCCTTTGGAGTCATGTTTTCAAGCAATGCCCCAACCCCTACCCACATTTCTTAGACTTTTCCTTGAATTTCATTCTTATTACATTTTTTTAAAAATAGTTTTACCATCTATGGATGCCACTAAACAGCCTAGTTTGACAGATGTTGGTATTTTGTGGCTAGAGTTTTGTTTTTGAAATTCAAGCAGGAGGTGGACATATTTGCCCCTTTTCAGAGCTGTATACTATTCCTTTGGGACAGAGACGAGCAAGACAGGGGCATTTCTAATGTGTGGGTCTTACAGTCTCCGCAGTTACTCAACTCTGATGCTTGCTGCTGCCTCAGGATTGCTTTAGGCAGTATGTAAAAGAATGGACTTAACTGGGTTGCAATCAAACTTTATATAAACAGGCAGCTGCTCTTTGACCACAGTCTGCCAGCCCCAGGCTCAGAGTGCTGGAATATGTGATTTCCAGTTGCCTGCTGTCCAAAAGGAACACTGCTGTTCTGGGGGAAGAAATTGCATTCTGAAAATCCAAAGAAACACACATCAGACAGAAAGACAGATGGACAGGGACAGACAGACAGACACACACACACACACACACACACACACACACACACACACACACACACAGACTACAACATGGAGACAAGCCAGGAGCTAATTTTCCATGTCCCTGTTTATTTATGACTCTCCATCTTTGAATGTGGCAACTGAAAGTCAGCACTGGAGGGCCTCAGGGGGGCCCCTCCCGTACCTCTGAGCTTCTGCAGAGGTTCCCAGCTTCTGCTGTCAGTACATGCAGGCTTTGAGTTGCAGGTATGGCATGCACCCCCACTTGCCACCCTCTGGGACCAGCGGAGCCCTCTAGTGGGCTGACATGCGCAGAGTGGATGGATGGATCCTTCTGGGAAAGTCTTCCGTGTTTCTGCATGAATGTTCTGCCTTCTAATGGCAGCAGTGGACTCTTCCAGCCACCAAGTTAGAAGCCCACTGGCGTGGAGTCCTGGCTCGGAAGGAGATCAAGAGGAGGAGGTGGGCGGTGCAGATCATACGCAGGTAAGACCGGTCTCAGCACCAGGGGACCAGCGTACTGCAGTGTGGTCGTGGGCCTGGTGGGGTTTCTGTGGTTGTTTTTAAGCGGCAGGAATGTATGTGTGCAAGCGTACATGCCTACGCAAATGGGTGTGGGTGCATTCCAGAGAGGCACGGCTCTCTGGAGCCGGGGTTAGTTGTTTGTGAGCTGCCTGCTGTGGAGGCTCTGATCTGAAAGAACTTCAGTCCTCCTAAGAGCAAAGGCACCCACCGAGCCATCTCTCTAGCTGTGCTCTTGGTTTACACAGAAAGCTCTGCCCACAGAAAGCTCCGCCCTCAGAGCATGCCGGGAACCCAGCTGTTTCTCTGCTCTGGATCCCACCTGTTAGGTCTCAGCTTCACCGACTGCTCTGAGCTCCCCTAGTCACGTGACTTCCAGAGCCAGGCAGAGAGTGAGCAAGTCTCATAAAGGGTCATCAGACAGGATGCTGTGGGGACTGACTGCAGGCAATCTGGAGGCTCAGGCCACTGAGGCCATCTGTCATTGATCTTTTTTCCCCAGGGGACATGAACCCAGCTGCCTAGCCAGCCTTCCTCTTCAGAGGAAGCTGAAGCCTGGCTTTTATGTAAGGCCACTCATCTTTTAAATAAAGGTTTATTAGTATATGTATGAGTACACTGTTGCTGTCTTCAGACGCATCAGATCCGATCCCATTACAGATGGTTGCGAGCCACCGTGTGGTTGCTGGGAACTGAACTCAGGACCTCTGGAAGAGCAGCCAGTGGTCCTAACCACTGAGCCACCTCTCCAGCCTCATTTATAAATTGACAACTAACTCAAGCTAGTTAAAAGAGAAAGCAGCGTGGGTGGAACACAGCACCTTGCTGGGGCAGGTGTGGTGGGGTGGCCACATTATGGGTCCCCAGCCTGTGTGCCTGTGTAAACCCTCCTGTAACTTTCCTTCCCAGGTTCATCAAGGGTTTCATCAACCGTGACAAACCCCTTTGTCCTGACAACGAGGAGTTTGTAGTGCTTGTGAGGAAGAACTACATCCTGAATCTCCGCTACCATGTGCCGAAGAACGTGCTGGACAAGAGCTGGCTGAGGCCTCCGGGCATCCTGGAAAATGTAAGTCTAAACTGGGATGCCGATGTTACAGGTGGTGTGGGCGCCGAGGGCCGACAGGGCTGCTTTTTAAAGTCTTTATTTGCAAGTGTGTTTCAGAAGGAATGGGATACCACAGCATCCATCAGCAGGAGTTATAAACCCAGCAGACACCTGCCTAGACAGGTTCTTACTATGTAACCCAGGCTGGCCTTGAACTTGTAAGCTTCGGGTCCCAGCATCCCCAGCCCTGAGATGACAGATATGTGAGAGTGCTCTGGATAGGTTCCAACCATGATGTAACGGTCTTGAAGCTTAGTGACTGCCGTGGGTTCCACAAAGAATGTTCTAGAACAGCGGTTCTCAACCTTCCTGACGCTGGGACCCTTTTGTGCAGTTCAGGTTAGAGTGACTCTGAACCATAAAATTATTTCGTTGCTACTTTGTAGCTGTAATTTTGCTACTGTTATGAACCATATATAAATATCTGATATGCAGGGTATCTGATAGGTGACCCCTGTGAAAGGGGTCATTTGACCCCCCCAAAGGGGTCACAGCCCACAGGTTGAGAACCGCTATTCTATGATGGTAGCTCCTGCAAGATTCCTGGGCTCCACTGAAGCCCTACTGTGCAAGTAGTCTCCTTTGTACAGCCCCCCACCCCCCAAAGTGGCTCTAGTCATACCCAAGTTAGCAAAACCTCGTTCAGCAGTGCTGACCTGCTGGAGGGCCCGGGTTGGCTGTCTTGAATATAAGCCGCTGCTGTCTCACTTGATTCAATACCGTGTCCTAAAAAGCTGCCGGGTGGCATGTGGGGCATCGCAGCCCAAGGCAGGGAGTGAGGGGGTGAGGGAGAAGTTTGTTCTCCACACAGGCTTCCAACCTGCTTAGGAGGCTGTGCATGAGGAACCTCGTTCGGAAGTACTGCCGTGGAATCTCAGCCGAGAGGAGAGCCATGGTAGGACAGATGTGTGGCATCTGCATGGTGGCGGGGACCAGACCATTAGCACTAAGTGGACTCTACCGCGGAGCCAAGGGTTACAGTATTCCCATTACCATGACAACAGACTCCAGCCAGCCCCTGTAGTTCAAGAGGCAGGATTCCCTGCACTAGAGGACACTTACCTGTAGTCTTTTCTGTGAAGGGCTGCAGACTCCATCTTTTGAGGCTTTCTGGGCTGCATGTTATGACAAGAAGCAGTAAACCAGACAGGTAAACACGGACCACCATAGCTGTGTCCCAATAAAGCTTTATTTACAAACACAAGCAGCAGGCACCAGGCTGCCTCTGGGCTAGAAGTTAACAGAGCTGACTTAATAGGAGAGATGGTCCTTGAAGCTCTGAAACTTCCACCATAGGGGAGCCTGTTCCCCACCAGTGTAAGGGCTGTTGTGCAAGCTGCTGTCTGAGCTGCCCAGGGCTGCCTGCTGGATACTCTTGACCTGTTGTTACAGATGCAGCAAAAGGTGGTCGCGAGTGAGATATTCCGGGGCAGGAAGGAAGGCTATGCAGAGAGCTTAAGCCAACCGTTTGCCAGCAGCCGGCTGGGTGAGCGTGCTTTCTGGGAGGGCCGCCTCAGCTGAGCCTCAGGGGGAGGAGCACAGACCCAGCCGGCAGCAGGCCTTCCTCATAAGGCTGGTGGTGACTCCGGCTGTCATCCCTCCACAGATGAAGGCAGGATAAATCCAAAAGTGCTTCAACTGCTCGGCAGTGAGAAAATCCAGGTACGGCCTCCACCAAGACCCTTATTATGTCAGAGGCCAGGGCATGTTTTTTCCCCATGAGTGTCTGGAAGTGCTACTTAAACACAGGTACAGCTGGCTTCGCTGGGGCTCCCCCCTCCCCCGCCACTCTGGGCATTAACCAACATTACCAGGTGTCGGGTGTTTGCCCACCGGAAGCCTGCCTACTGCCTTCTGTCTTCTGTCATTCCCCCAAACCACCTTGGTTTGCTTCACTATGAAACAGATGTAGCCAGGAGACCCCACATTGGTGGTGGGTACTGGACTGATGACCTCAGTCCTGACCCTGGCCTCTCAACGGTGGCCAAGAGGAGGTCACTGCTTCCTACCGTATGTGGCTTGTGGGGTGACAGAGGGGCTTTTACTCATGTGCTTGGTGGCTGTTGTCACTTGCCTGGTTCTGGAGAAAAACAGCAGGAGAGACTATGAGAACCATGTATGCTCTCCTCTCTGCTGGCCTCTCAGAGCAGCCCTGGGAGGCTGGAGCCTCGGCCTGTTTCCTCAAGGGGGCCGAGTAGGAAGATAGAGCTCAGAATGGGGATCTTCCAGAGCCAGGCTGAGTGTCCAAGGCAGTGTCACGGGGTTCCACGTGGAAAGGCTCTGTCCCTGGCCCTCGGGTGAGGCGGCCTTCCCCTCCTGGTGACACTAGCCGCCTTGCAGTATGGTGTCCCGGTCATCAAGTATGACAGGAAAGGCTTCAAGGCGCGGCAGCGGCAGCTTCTCCTCACGCTGAGGTCGGCGTACGTGGTGGAGCTTTCCAAAATCAAGCAGAAGATAGAGTACTCGGCCCTGAGAGGTGAGTGAGTGCCGGACGGACGGGCTCTCTCTCTGAGGCTTGGAGCTCAGTGGATGCACCTCCCTAGCCCACCCCTCCCTGATGCTGGGCTACAGATGTGCGCAGTATGTCTCACTTCTGTGTGGGTGCTGGGTATCCAAACTCGGGTCCTCAGGCTCAGCCATCTCCACAGGCCCCATTTTTTTTTTAAATCTCTTTTTCCTCCCAAGACAGGGTTTCTTTGTGTAGCCCCTGGCTGCCCTGCAACTAGCTCTGTAGACAAAGCTGGCCTTGAAATCACAGATTCACCTGCCTCTGCTTCCTGAGTGTTAGGATTAAAGGCTTGGGCCACCACCACCACCACCACCACCACCACCACCACCACCCAGCCCCGTTTTGTGTTTTGTTTTGTTTTTTTTAAATTAATGCCAGACTCTGGATCTGTCTTAGGTGTCTCCATCAGCAGCCTTAGTGATGGAATCCTGGTCATTCATGTCTCACCAGCGGACAAACAGCAAAAGGTAGCTAATTAGAGCTTCCTGCCTCCACCGACCGGTTTGGCAACAGCAGCTCGCTTTCCTAAGCTGAACACTGCGGAACGTCCACATTCAAACCACTCATCTGGAACTTGCTGTCACCCCTCTGTCTCCACAGGGGGATATCATCCTGCAGTGTGAACACATATTTGAGGTGGCCACCAAGCTCGCCATGCTGATTAAGAGGGAGCATGCTGTCCGTGTCGTCCAGGGAAGGTAGGGGCTTATCCACTGGGACAAACAAGACTGTCAGCATGAGTCCCACCTGCCTCCTGCACAAAGGGAGAGGCGGGTGGGGGAGCCCTCCAGTAGGAAGTGGGAGATGCCAGAGACTGCCGCACTGTGCCTCAGTAGTGAAGAACACATCTTTCTCTATCCCAATCTTGGGCACACAAAGAAGTCACCATCCTTCCTCAGTTTTCAAAGGGGGTGCTGATGTTCCGTGTGCCTGGAGGGCGCAGGTCTGCCACCACTGTGGCAGGCTGGCAGCGGTACCGGTGCTTCAGCAGAAGGGCTGGTTTCTTTAGGGGGGTGAGGCAGATAACTCTGGATCCTCCCAGTAACGCTGGAGCAGCCCCTTAGTGTTCTATTCCCGAGCAAGGCAAGCAAGGTTGGGCCACCCAGTGCGCCCGAGGTGCAAGGCTGCCGAGGGGGACTGTGAGGACTCCTGCTCTCTGCTGAGTGCTCTCAGCCCCTGATGGGTGAATTCACAGGCAGAGTAGAGAGCCGGATGGAGCTCGGAGGATGGGGTCCTCGGGTGGCTGTGAGCTTCAGCAGGAACAGACAGGCCACTCATAAATGCCATCGGATGGCCCTGTAGAGAGCCAGACTGCTGGACTGATTTGAGACTACAGAAGCCCACTTGGGAGGGCATCCTGATTGTAGCCAGCAGTGACACAAAGCGGGACGGTTTCCCCAGGGAGTTTCTCTTGCAGACTAAAGAGCAGGTCAGTAACCAGTCACTCGCTGCATTTTAAGTCTACAGTTCCACGGCGGCCCTGGGAGAGAAGGCACGATAGTTTTTGAGGCTGGAGAGGAAGACCAAGTCTATAAGGAGAAAAACGGACACTTAAGAGTGGTGAGTGGCTGCCTGCGGGAAGCGCAAGATAATTAATGTGTATATATGGGTGAGACAAAATCGACCATTTCCCCTGCGTCCCCGACTGGTACTCTGGAAGAAAGCAACAAAATGGTACTTGAAAGACAGGCGGGCAGGTGTCACCAACCAGAGGGTCACAGGAGATGGTTGTCATTCTCTCAAGAGCCCAGCTCTTTGTTGGCTGGCTCACAGGACCCTGCCGAGATGAAAAGGTCCCGGGTCTGAGGAGGTTCAGATCTGAACCCGCTGCTGCTTCATGGCAACAGGAGACTGAGCTCCCGCTGGCCTGTCAGAAGGTCCTCAGCGTCCTCGCTGGGTCGCAGCAATCTGAGGATGTGTTCTGCCAAGCTGACGTGCAAAGCAGACAGGGGTGGAAAACATGAAATGCATTCTCTGTATACATTTAATTTATATATCTTACCTATATGTAAAACAGGTTTGCCGGTATAGTTCACAAGTGCCGTTTGGCAGCATAGTGACCCTCTGCCCCCTCAGGGACAAGCAGAAGAAAGTGGTTACTTTGAATGAGAAGTAGGTGATCTTTTAGTGCTGTGAGGAACTGCCGGGACTCTGTGGCCACTCAGTCCACCGTTCCCCATGCCTCTCCAAGGCTGGAGATGCTGACGGGCTGGTCTCTCTGCACCCTTAGGAGGGAGAGGGGATCCCGGCGGGAGCTGCTTTCTCCAGGGCAGACTGGACTCTAAAGCCGGGTGTTCCTCTCCCTAGGTGTCAGCAGGGAAGAAGACCTGACAGAGGATGGCCTTGCCCTCCACGGTCACTATCTCTGCTCCAGCTGAGGCAAGCACTGGACTGGCACCGACCTGCTCCAGTTACCCATGCTCAGGGCCAGGGTAGCGGCTCCTGGAGAGCGGCTGTCAGGGAGCCTGTGCAACGGCAAAGCCAGGTCTCTCGCAGGTGGCACTGCAACCAAATACTTCCTGGGAGCCAACCTAGAGTCATCATCCCCCGTCCCTAGTAGAACCCAATTTAGGTGCACACCAAGAAGTCATTTTAGGGTGGGTGGCAGATTCTGTACCTCTGGCAAGCTGCTGAGACACAGGAGTAAAGGCAATCTCGTCAAGACCCACAATTTGAACTCTGCTGTACATGACACATGCTGCCGGGGACTGGGCTGGCTCCCGGATCCCAGACAGGGAGTAGGGACCCCTGCCCCCAATCCTTCAGAAGCCCCTCCCTCAGCTTCCTCTCAGTGCTTAAGCCCTACAGAGGACGGCGACTCCGAGGTAGGATGTGGTGTCCTTGCCACGTCAGCAGCCATGCTGACTGAGCCAGGCGTCTCGAAAAGACCAGAGGCACTCGGTGTGAGTAGAAGCAGAGTGTAGTTTATTTTACATGTGTCTGCAGACGCGTACAGTGAGCACTTGTAAAACTCAGCATGGTTTTCATAGTTCAGAGGCAGGAAGGTGCTTCCGTGACCAGGGGCTGTGGGTGGAGCCCGCTGGCCCACAAGCACTCTGGGGAGGCCAAATACCAGCAGCACTGAGCAGCAGGTATGGGACGTGGCCCCTGAATGGGATCTTGACCTCCAGGGAGGTCAAACAGCCCATCTTCCACAGCAGGTGGTAGGAAGCTGTGCCAGGCCTGCCAGGGGTGTGGGCCTCACAAACACTGAACTTGGTTACCATGAGCTAAAAGCTATTCCGGCTTATTTTCACTGTGAGCCCTTAGCGTGCAGTAACAGTTCACTCTTTACACCAGCGACTCACTAGCTGGTGAACTAGAAGTGCTGACTACTGCCTTCACGCCAGGGTTTGGAACCCGGAAGCTGAGCTTTGGAGACTGACGCTGGGTCAGGCACCGTGGAATGGTCGCTAGGTCTGTCCCTCTCCCTGGGAGCTGGAATACAGAGCTACAGGCACAAGGTTTGAGGCACAGGGAGGAGAGAGAGAGAGAGAGAGAGAGAGAGAGAGAGAGAGAGCGCGAGCTGCCAAAAACAAAAAAGTGACCATCCGGCCAGAGGCCAAGGCAAGTCAGATTGTGCCGCTACTGTCATTCTGCACATGAACATTTAAACAGTGTATACATGGCTTTTCCATTCCTATAGAAAACACCAGGACATTCAGTTTAAATTCCTAGAAAAGCTGAACCCACTGGGCAGGGCTGACGTTTAAAACAAACAGTATAAAACCTTAGGAAACATGATTCAAAGCTCCCTTTCTGGCTCTTAATACAAAAGTTTACCCCACACCGTTATGTACAAAGCATCCACCCCGTACATGGTTCCTCGATCCAGTCGGGATTGTCTGAATGGTTAGCACAGGCTTTGCTGTCAGATACAAGAAGGTGTACAAAGTGAGCTGTACAAACCGCTGCAAAATAGCAACTTTAAATGTGTCAGACATCACCCACTTAATACCTTTGGTCTGGAAATAGCCACATGTCCTTTATCAAGCAGCCACCCCACCCCACCACTCTCACCTAACCCTGGTGAGTCTCCTCAACCACCCTTCAGTCATGACTCCTCTGCGCAGCGCAGACTGGAGGTAACTGGGGTCCGTCCTGAGCGCCTGCGCCCTGCAACTCTACGTTCCCACCAACAGTCACACACCTCCCGGAACCACAAACAAGACCCAAAGGTATCTGCACGCCCACTCTATTCTGCACAGAAACAAACCCTGCAGGGTTGCAGCAGGGTAGCAGGGAAACCGCCCGAGTCAGGCTGCAAGCTCAGTGGTGTCCTTCCCCAGTGCCAGTGTCTGCGGCCACACAGTTCCTAACCAAAGGGCAAGGCACACCTTGGGAAAAGAAGCCATGCAGAGACGAGTAGACCCTAAAAGCAGCAATGGCTGCAACTTCCTGGGTCTGCTCCCTGGCCTGGCAGTGTGCCTGCCACCGAGGGACCAGGGCGGGGCTGGAAGCACACTTCGTCCCCCTTCCACTGCTGACTAGGGCGCTCTAGTACAAAACCACACACAGAGCAGACTCCCAGGAAAGCAACACCACTGCCCGCTCAGAGCACACGAGCCAGGGCTCAAGGACACCTGGGTGGCTGGCTGCCAACTACACCGTCCCTCTGAACTGCCAAACTAAGCCCTTAAGGGAGTGTCACCTAAGAAGCCCTACTAGGTAGTCAACACCCATAAAAATAAATACTGCAACAAAGGTTCTCACATACACGCCAAACTCATTCATACTTTTCCTCCAAGAGCCCAGAAAGCCTGGCTCCAGGCTCTCACAAGAGGTGGGGCCTCAGACACAGAAGGGGTGCACACCTGGTCAACACAGAAGCAATCCACTTTGTCAAGAAGTATCAAAATAATCATCTGGCTTGTTACAAAAGTGTCTCAGACTCCAGGGGAAGTGGGAGCCGCCCAAAGCCTGCACAGGGTCTGAGGGGGCGGGGCAGGAGCAGAGGGAGGACGGAGGGAGGGCAGGTTGCTCGGCCTGCTCACTGGTGGAGGTGGGCCCGGTCATCTGGGCGCTTGATGTGGATCCTCCGAACTCGCTCGATCCGCTCCCGCTCCTCGTCCTCGTCCAGGTGATGAGAGCGTCCAGCTGCCCCGCCCGTGGCCTCCAGGAGAGCATTGTCAGGTCCTCGGCCATCCTGGGCCTCATACAGCAAGATATTCAGGGTTTCCTCGTAAATGCGGGCTTCAGGGAACTCAACCTGTGCCACACAAAATACAGGGCAGGAAGGTTAGCAGGCTGCACGGGCCGCCACCTCAGCCTGCATTCTCAGCAGGGCCTCAGGCTGCCCAGCTCCTACGCTGACCACAGTGCAGCCCGCATGCCCTCCACTTTCCTGCACGTCGGCCTCCAGCAGAGCCTGCTTGCAGACCCGGGATGCCAGAGGGAGAGCTCTGGCCTTGGCAGCTGGGCACACAGGTGCGAGAGCAAACCTGAGTCCGCCCAGACTGCCCAGAGAGAGCTGGGAGCACGGCCCACCCTGCTCCCCCAGGGTTTCTGACCCGACACCCGCCTCTCTTGAGCTTCCCTTGCTCAGACAGCAGTGCCGCAGAGCCCGTGAGGTGAGCACTCACCTTGGTCTGCTTCTTCTCGGTGGCGTAGACAATGGAGGTGCAGCAGACTTCAGCGATTTTTCGGCCCTGGCCATAAAACGACCAGCAGCAGATTTCATCCCCGATGACGTCCTTGATGAACAGGACCCTCCCGTTAAAGCGCAGGGAAAGCTTGTCGAACAGTTCGATGTTTTTCAACATATTGTCGTCAGAATTGCTGCAGAAGAGCACGGCGGAGGTGAGCACAAGCTGCGACAGCCGGTGCCGCCCACCGGGGCTCCTGCCCGCCCACGGGGCTGCTGCCCGCCCACCGGGGCTCCTGCCCGCCCACCGGGGCTGCTGCCCGCCCACCGGGGCTGCTGCCCGCCCACCGGGGCTGCTGCCCGAGGAGCCCTCCCCGCTCCTCCTATCTCTAGAGTGAGCCCTAGCGTCGGCACCGCAGCGTCTACTGCTCAAGAAAGGAAAAGAAAGCCCAAAGACACTGTCCGAGTCCATACTGTACCCACTCCTGAGAGCACTGGCTGCGGGCTGCTGGGTGCAAGCTCCTGAACCACCCTACCCTTTCCCTGCCAGGCCCCGTGAGGTGCATATGCCCAAGGAAGACTTTTTGACCCTCGGTCAGTCTGTGGGTCCTGGATGACCTTGTTTTCTCTCTCCGTCCGTCCACACAACCCTCAACTTCAATGTTCACAGCAGCATTTATAGTCGTCAGAACCACAAACAACCCAAGCGCCCATGACGATGAGCAACAAAACAGCGTCTGCCGTAAGGACACGACACTGATGGCGCCACAGGACGCACGGACCCTGAGAACCTTACAGTAAGGCAGTAAGGGGAGGGTCAGTCACAAGATGCTTGAACCGGGGAAACCCACAGACACACAAGTGTGGACGGCAGCCTCCAGCAGCTGGGAAAACGAGGGACACCGCTCACTGGGTGCGACCCGTACAACAAGAAACAGTGGCTTTCATGGCATGGGTGAAGTTCACCTATCTCTAAGTTCCCCCTCTCTCCCCACCTCCCTCCCAGCTAAAGTGCGTTGCACGGCCATGTGTGACGCTCACCTGGTGTAGGAGTATTTGTTGTTGCTTCTGTTGTACAGCAGTTTCACCGCTGGCTGTGGGGAAAGGAGAGGAGAGTGGGCACAAGTTAGCAGACTTACAGGAGGGCTGCTCCATGTTCCAGGGGCAGGGGCAACACATGACATGGGTTTGCCACTCACAATGCCCATTATCTCAAAACACAGGCACCGGGTACTGCCTCACCCCCCCTCCCCCCCACCAAACACAGGTACACACAGACACCCCTTATATCCATGCCATAGACACCCCCCAACATACACATATTCCCCACACAAACTTCCACACTCATATACATAAGTACACACCGACACCCCCTGGGCACCCCCAGGTACAATGCAGACACCCCCACACTCAGAGACACCATCCACACACAGACACCTCCATACTCATATCAAAGATACACACACACACACACACACCCCCACGCATACACAGAAGCCCATAGCCACTCACATACACAGTGTACACACACACACACACACACACACACACACACACACACAGAAACACCCACACCCTCACACGCCTCCCCAGCCTCGGCACACCTTATTTGACGTTGCTATGAGCCTCTGTTCTTCCTTGGAGGACGTGATGACAGGAACTTTGCAGAAGGGCTCATAAGTATCTTTGTTCTGCTGGAACAAAACATGCTTTCAGTGCAGGGGTCCTGCCTGGCCCAGGGCTGTCTAAGCTGGCCAGCCAGGAAGCCAGGCCCTGATGAGGAGGGAAGGAAGACACTTTGCACCTGCTAACTGGGAAGGGTTAGACTAGGGGAGGAATCTGGTCTTTCTTTGGGGATGTGGTATATGCTGGAATCCCCAGTAACCAGCAGGATGGCACAGCTCTGTCTGCCCAGGAGGACACTCCAAACTGAGCCCTCAATGCAGCAGGCAATCACAGGTAAGCTGCTCCAACCCACTGAGCACAGAAGCAGATGGGAAGGAGAGAGAACGGTGAAGTCAAAACCACAAAAGGAGTCAACGGCTGAGCTGGCTGGCGAGCCAACTGCAACTGAGAAGAGGAAAGAGGCAGAGACAAGGGCTACGTGACAGAAGAGAGATGCCCAGACACTAGAGACCGCCCCTGCCCCCAAGCAGGAGAAAGGTCTGCAGTGGGCTGTGAGAGGCAGAACAGACAGACACGTGTTACTACTCTTCTGAATACTTTGCAAGTCCCCCAGCCTGCTCAGCCCCAGATGGATGGCATCTAGCCACGCTTACACCCCAGACAGAAAAAGTACAGGCCTCCTTGGTTCTTAATCAGAGTGTTGCTAGGTAGCCTGGGCTGGCCTCAAAACTCCTCATCCTCCTGCCTCTGCCTTCTGAGTGCCTGAGTTCCAGGCACCGCCATGCCCGGAGGACTCCTTACAGGGTAACATCTTCCCCCACGAGGCTTCCAGTGAAAAAGTCAGTCTACCATCCAACCATGAAGGCCCCAAAGACAAGGCCTCCTAGCCCCACAGACGTAGCTTTTCCTTGGGCCGCAACAGAAGCCAAGAGTTATTCAGTTCTACATGGGAAGCTTCTCAAATGACATCTGAACCAACACAAAGTGAAAACGCAAGCGACAGTCTCTCAGGGAACAGACGGAACACTTGAGGTGGTGTGCGGGCAGCCCAGGAGAACAGCAGCTCAACGGAAGGGACAGGACGAGGAGGTAAGTTCTACAGGCTGAACCTCTCAGAGCTGCAGACAGGGAGCTGGAGCACCCGCCACCACAGAAAGGTGACACAGGATCTCTGGATACATCTAGACAGTCCAGCTTGAGGCTGGCCCTCCCAGCTGTGAACCTGGGGCTCAAGTAGGGATAGATATGTACTCAGAAGGGGGTGCCTACTTGTAGTGCTGCCTGGCACTCTTCTAGCAGGCCCTGCACCAGGTAGTACTTGGCCTCCGCTAGCAGCTCCTCGATCTCCCTGCGGCTCTCGGGCAGGGGCACAGCCCCGTCTCGAAGGTAGTTGAGGATCGTCCCAAAGTGCTTCCCGCAACGGTCGATGAGGATCCAGCCTGGAGGGGGCGACAGGGAGCTAGGTCAGCGGGGCACCACGGCAGGACGCTGTCCCCAGTCTCCTGTGCTTTTCGCTGTCAGCCCGTGCCACCCCAAGGCTCCTGAAGCCAGAAAGTGTGCTCTGAAGGACCTGCACATAACTGAGAAACCAAAAGTCTGACTTCTGCCTTGGCCATTTTGCCCAACATCCCTGACTGTGATCCACAACTTCCCCCTGCAAGCGCTATGACAGCAACAGGACAACAGACTCATCCGAGGGCTCAGTCAACAAGAGCAGGACAACCTGCTTCATGGGCTATGCAAAACGTTCCACCTGCTGGCCAGCACCAGGCGGGGGAGTAAGGGCTGACAAGGGGAGACCACCCTTCCGCTCACCAGAGTCCTCTCCAACAGCCACTGGCTTACTCTACCCAAGCCCATTGGTTTTCAAAAACCCCTATCCTCGTATATGATATCTCTGGAAGGTGTTCAGAGGAGAGGGCAGGCCTGGAGCCTGGTAACAAAGAGGCACCAGGAGGAGGGAGAAAGGAATGAAGACCAGTGATCTCTCAAGAGAGCGTGGGAAGCTCTCAGAAGCAGTCGGGGAGGAGTTGGAGGAGGCTGGTGAGATGGCTCAGCAGTTAGAACACTGAGTACTCATCTAGAGGACCCAGGTTCAATTCCCAGTACCCACATGGCATCCACGGTCATCTGGGACTCCTGTCTCAGAGCACTGATGCCCTCTTCTGACCTCTGTGGGTACTGGGCACTCTAGTAGTACGCAGACATACATGTAAGCAAAACATCCATACACATAAAAATAAAATAAATCTCCAAACAATATATTAAAAAGCAGTAAGATGGGATGGCAGAGCAGCCGCAGTGAGCCCAGGCAGAGGGACTCGGCCTCCTGACTTAGCACGGTATGGAGGTATATACAGGACTGGGATCCCACTGTCTTCTCCTCTGCTGTCTGTCGGATGAAGTAACAGACACCTCTACTCCTGACCCCACTGTGTCCTGCTCTGGGTCCTCATACCTGAGCCCTGAGCCAGAGAAAGAGGACAACAAAAGTATCCTTTCCATGTGTCAACTCCCCCCCACCCCCATATCCAGATTTTGCCAAGCGGCCTCTCCTGGTTTTAGTGCTCCCTGAGATCCCATGATCCTCTCCTGGGCCTCCTCAGACTGCTGCTCCCACACCTGCCGCTAAAGGCTGCTCTCCATTCCCAGCCTTCAGTGGGAGTCTCACACCGCTGTGCTTCCTGCCTGGGGCGTGAGGAAGAGTGCCCAGAGGGTGACAGAGTGTGGACTAAGCAGGCTGGGAAGGCAAATCCTCCCGCAGCGACCTCCAGCTGCCATTGGAGCCTCTTCCTGGATCTGAGAAAACAAGACACGCACTTACTAGTGTACACAGGTCCACAGCACGCAGGGTGCGGCTGGTGGGCCAGGCCAGTGGCCAGCTAGAGAACACACCCCTTCTCCCGAGTGTGGCCTCTACCGATGAAGCCAAAAGTGACCAAGAGGCTCACTCCTCCATCTCCACAGACATAGAGTCCTCAAGATGCTTGGTGGCACTGGGGGGGTGGGGAGGGTGTGCAAGATTCAGCCACTGAGAATAAAGATCCTCAAGCTTTGAGAAGAATGGCCGTCAATGACAAACTCAGCTGACTGGAAAGAGCCTATGTCCTGCCTTCCATGCATGATCAGCTCAAGCTGCTGGAGAAAGGCCAAGAGCCTCCAAATCCATTACTCAAGTGACAGCCAGAGTTTCCATAAACGAACAGACGGGCTGGGCGCTGGGCTCCATGTCAGGAACGTGCGGAAATGCTTGTGGGGAAGGCGCACTCGAACAAATAAGGGCAAGGGCGCCAGCACATTCTCCATGTGGCTTCAATTAGCATTCAGACCTGAAATATTCTGGTTGCCTTCAAAGCAGGCATCGCTCCCTCACACAGCTCGACCACCTGCATGGAGAACTGCAAGCTGCCATCAAGCGGTGGCCTGGGAGCACACAGCATGGCTTCCAGGGCCACGGGGACAGCAGGATTAGTGCAGCCCAGAGGCTCTGACTCCAGGACCTCTCAGCACGTAGCACAGTGGTGACAAGCAAGGGCCACTGTCAGAACCCCAGCTCTGCCACCTGCCTGCTCTATGCTCAGAATTCCCCTTAAGCTCTGTCCCAAGGTCTCTTCTACAGCCGGATGTACAGTGCTGGCATGCAAGTGTGACCAGAGGCTGGCTGGCCTCTAGGCAGCACTCACAATTAACCACAGGTACGTGACAATGAGCACATCACAGAACTGGGACACTGCAAACACCAGACCTCAGGAGTGAGTCTCTGTGGCTTTCAGGGTACTGAGGCTTCAGGGGGTCGAGGGGAGATGGGGTTCTGGGGTGCGGGACTACTGGCTGACATCATGTAAACACGCTGGTGCTTCCTCTCTGGGGAAGCTTGGGTGCTCCATCTCCTTCCCCTTCTTTAGGAAGCCTCTCCTCACAACTCCAAACAGCTCAGTCTTCACTGTCACTCAGTGATACCTGTACAGATAGATACCTGAGCCTCAGGGCAGACCTGGGAGAAGGAGCCTGTCCAGGGCACTGCAAGGCACCCAACTGTGACAACCAAAAACCATCTTTGGACATCTTTGAATGTCCCTTAGGTCACAGACAGCAGCAACAACGCTTCTCTGAGAATCGCTGACACATCTAGGTCCCGTGGAGGGGCTGAAGTGCAGACGGCCCCGTCTAGCAAGTGACAGTTCTCAGGCTCTATTCCCAGTCCTGGGAGGGGAGGAGGGAGACAGGGAAGAGGCAGATCCTAACGTAGAGGTACTGAAGAAAGCTGAGGTTGGTCAGACAGGGAGAAGTTCTCTACAAACAGAAGCCACCAGAAAGCAGAATCAGAGCACGCACTTCTACGGGAGCAGCAAGGTGTAGGCAAAAAAAGAGGAAACTTACAAATTAGGTGCAGTCAGGCAACTAAAAGATGAAGCCCAAACCAGTAAGACAGACATACAGCACACAAGAAACTAGGAAATGCAAGAAACAGACCCCGGCCGGGTTAGCACAGCTCCTTGGCAACAGTTAAATGGTCAACAGAGGCCAGTGCTGGCCGAAGGCTAGACCACCGTGAGGCCTATCTGCTGACACAGCACCTGAGAGAAAGCTCTGGCAATGCCAGCCCAGTGGAAGACGGCTCCCAACTGTTTCTGGGAACAAACTAGAGAAGGACAGTTGAAGGGGTGGTGGGGGCTGCAGGCTGGGGGCAGGAAAGGGAAGTCCTGACCCTTGTCCTGCTTGTCTGGGGGAAGTCGGCATCCCCAACACTGGGAACGGGACACATCTGTGGGGCCCTCACGCGGACGTGCTCTACTAGCTGCAGGTCGTGTCTAGAAGGGATTGCTCTGCCTGGAGGGAATACCTGAGGGGGGGTTGCTTACTCATGACGTCATCTGCATAATGCTAAACGACCAGGAGAGAAACACTGTTGAAGCCACACGGACAGAACACTTGTTAGTAACTCCACAGCAGTGGTCAGCACAACACCCACAAAAACGCAGCTCCCCATCCTGACTGTACACTGGACTAGCCTGGGGAGCACACGGTGCCAATGCCCCGCCAGGACCCTGACAGAAGCTTTGCAGTCCTTGGGTGAGCAGACTGAGTTGCACCCAGGACCCCAAGTCAGACTAACGGTGGCCATGAGATAGGAGGGAGGCAACAGAGACGCACCAGGGGCCACATGGTGTTAGTCTCCTGACTTTGTTCTGAGAGGATTGCATGTAATAAAACATAAGTGCTTCAGCCTAGTCTCTATACTCCCGGATTCTGAAGGCATTAGTCAGAGATCTGAAGCCATGGGGAGTTGGGGCAGGGAGGACAGTGTCCAGTCTACAGGAACAAAGCACAGCAGGATAGCCTAAAGAGATGTGGGAGGGGCAGCAGGGTCTCACATGTGGCCTTGAACTCTTGATCCTCCTGCCTCCACCTCCTGAATACTGGGCAGGCACTCGGGGAGCCACGGTCCCAGCACCAGAATTTCATTCTTCCTGCAAGAGCTGCTGCCCAAACCTTCTGGGCCGCTGGAGAGGGTCAGGGCTCAGAGAATTCTGCTGCAGCCAGAACTGAACTTGTCAGGGAAGCCAGGGAAAGCCTGCTCACTGCCAACAGGTGCCCTCAGAAAAAGGAGTCCCGAGGGTGCAGTTCCAAGCACATCTGCTCCTGAAGGGCAAGATGCCCCTACGGAGGCAGGTTTCTATCCTCCACCTTCAGTCCTGCTGAGGGCTCAGCTCTCAGAGCAGCAGCACTGACCGCGTGGTTCAGGTAGCAGAGAAAGCCGCTCATCAAGGTCGCAGGGCCAGTACCTGGCAGGCGAGGCAGAACTGGCCCCATGCCTGACACAGGAAAAGTCTCCAGAACTGTCAGCTGTGCCCTTGCCGCGGTGAGCCAGGGCTCAGGGCCAGAGGAGCCTCCCACACTCAGGCTGTCACTGGGGAATCGTGTGCACATGGAGTGGCCCTCAGGCAAGTGGCAGTGGCACCGGGACACTCGCAGCAGCCCAGATGCAGGGCCTCGTCTCAAGCCACAGTGTCAGCCATGCTCTGGGAATGCCTACCAACATGGCACATGGCAATGCCAACACTCCCAGGATTGTCCTACTGTGGGTGAAACCTCCTCCTCTTCTCATGGGAAGTCCTACTGTGGGTCCCTCTCTCAGCCGCTGCCCCTGACGTTTCTCAGAGATAGAGTCTTATGTGTGCTGTGTTGTGAAAACACATGTGGTGCTCACAGACGCCAGACAGCATCAGATGCCCTGGAGCTGCGAGCTGCCTGCCTGTCAGTCCTCTGCGAGCGCTGAGCCATGTGTCCAGCCCTGGCATTTCTGTTTATAGTAAATGTCAGTTCAGCTGGCAGCGATGGGGTCCCCACATCAGGATACTCCCTAAAGATGCACTGTACCGTCTATTCCTATTTGCACCTAAGCACGTAGGTCAGGCTATGCAATGCCCTCCAAGGGCAACAGGATGGCTCTGCCTGGCCTGCCTCGGGTTGATGGCCGAGGTCAGAACACCAGCCTGACAACCGGGCCTCTGTGGGATTGCTGAAGGGCTCTGGCACCAAAGCAGTGGCCAACCCAGCCACAGAGAATAAGAACCAGAGCTCTCAGGGGCAGCAGCTGCATCTTCGTTCCTAGCCCTGAAGCTGTGGAAGAAGAAGTTGCCGTCCTCCACAGGCCAGGGCTAAGCTGCGGAGCAAAGGAAGCGGTAACTAAGAGTTCTCAGAGTTCTACGTGATGCCGGGACACGTGACGTGGGACACAAGACCATCCTTAGCACGCATCTACAACAGGAGTAGGATGCTGGTCCAGACACTGCCGAGCTGAGTGAGGAATGCTGGGAAGCACGGCTGGTTTACAATATGGCCTTAAGCCACCCCATGACAGCTTTCCCCAAGAAGCTTCCTCCGCCTTCAAACCCTCTTGGAGCCGCTCTTCCAGAACCCAGCCTAGACTGCAATAGGCAGGACCAAATGGCACAATGATCCTGGGTTCTCAGATAACCTCGGTTTCCTGGTGCAGCTGAGGTGCCATTGTCTTCATTTCCACAAACACCCTGCAGTGTGGGGTGTGGTGCAGCAAAGGGCGCCTCCGGCTCATAAAACACTCTTCTCTGAGTGCCAGCACTTAACTGCAAGAGAATCAGCAGGGAAGGTACCTGGCCCCGTCTTACGGAAGCAAGTGAGGAAGGATCTTGCTCAGAGTCACACAGCAGACCTGCTAGGTTAAGACTAGATAGAGTCCTTATCTGCAGGCTACTCAGTCCCGCCTCAGCTCCAGTGCCACTTCCTCAGGAAGCCCTCCCTGCCCACACCCTCCAGACTAAGTCTAACATCCCCAAGATTTTCAGGGCTTCCTGCACACAATGTGTGTATGACTGCCCTCTGAACAGACAGAGGCCCTCAACCACTAGTGTGCCTGTGGCACTTAGCACAATGTCAATTAGAAAGCAGCGTGGCGGGTGACTCACCTTCACTGTCAGTGAGCACTTCCATGCGTCCGCTGAACATGGCCTTCAACATGGTGTCCTGCTTGGTGAGCGTCTGCATGGTGGTGTAGTAGAGGGCTCCCCCCACGTTCAGCTTCACGTACTTGGAGCTGGGACTGGCACCCTTGAAGGAAGTGGTGCGGGTAGCAGCCGCTGGCACCGCTGAGCTCACCACGCTTTCTCCTGACATCTCTTCCTGCCAGAGAGAAGGCAGGGTCA
The DNA here is from genome assembly GCF_011762505.2 of Arvicanthis niloticus. Classification (NCBI taxonomy): domain Eukaryota; kingdom Metazoa; phylum Chordata; class Mammalia; order Rodentia; family Muridae; genus Arvicanthis; species Arvicanthis niloticus. The sequence continues at coordinate 5,111,595 of NC_133432.1, forward strand.
GCACACCAGCCCGCCCCACTCCTGTTACTCCAGAGAGAAGGCAGGGTCATCACACCAGCCCGCCCCACTCCTGTTACTCCAGAGAGAAGGCAGGGTCAGCACACCAGCCCGCCCCACTCCTGTTACTCCAGAGAGAAGGCAGGGTCAGCACACCAGCCCGCTCCACTCCTTTAACTACAGGCTGAGCTCACATCCAGATGTTTGGTTTGGCCGTGTATACACTGCACTCCCAACACTAGTAACTCAAGAGCTCAAAAAACCTTGGATTTCTGGTTTCTCTCTAAATCAGAGGCTAACTAGGCCAGGAGGACAGCTGGTGGCTGCTGGAGGACCATCCTGAGGAGAGGAACACATCCCTCAGCCCAGCCCGATCCACACTTAGTCTTACAGGCCAACCTTGCCACTGACCCCGTAGGCATTATTAGTTTGTCTCTAGATCGTGTTGTGCGATGTCCTTCACTGGCGTCAACAGCACCTGGGCCGCATTTGAAGGCAGCCAAGGCCATGCCTGAGATGCTCTACCCTCCTGTATGGCTGCACAGGGAGCAGCCAAAGGGACCATCTTTTAAATGGATTCCAGATTGTGAGCTAGGCAGGATTCCTACTCCCGCTCCTCCTACCTCCCAGGGGGAAAGTGTTCCTAAGCACAGCCCGCAGCCGGATGAGGAAGCAAGCTCAGAGCAACTTCCTGCCCTAAGCTCCTACAACAGTCCAGGCAGCAGTGCCAGACCTAAGGAACTTCAGGTTAGCACCTGGCCCTTATGTACTTGAAGATGAATCTATCAAATTCCAGAGCCTGAGCTGTCCAGATGTGGGCTGGATCTGCTCCCTAAATACAGGGCAAGAACTGAAAGAGGAAAGAAAGCAGGCCCCAGACACCATGGGCTGCCAGCACTGTTACCAGAGGCCTCAGATACCGTCAGAGCTTCACCAGCAGGCGAAGGCGCTCTGGGGCCACGCTGCCGCAGGACAAAAACAAGACCATCCCACTAACCCAGCTGAACACAGAGGACATGATCATTATCCAAAATACAAAAATACCCCCAGTCTCCTGCCTCGTGTGTACTACTCCTGCTGACCTGCTGACTGCGGGTCTCAGTGTCCTGCCTTCAGGGAGTCATCACACAGAAGGATGGAATTAGCTGCCTGCTGACAGTACCTCTGAACACTCCTGCTCCTCTTCCTGAGGTACCTTCCACTCTCTCAGTGTGACCTGGAGGTAACCCAGCCATAGCGGGCACAGGGGTTCGCCTGCTATCTTTTGGCTGGAGGGCATTGACAGCACAAAACTTCAAGCTACCTGAAAAATGATGGTTTTCCTATTTTTATCAGAAGGACTTTCCACAGTAAATGCTTACCACATTCTAAGTGGCAAAGCATACATCTTTTTAACACATAGGAGACAAAGCAGAAGCAACTCCTTACAGTAGAGACAGTGAGCAAGCGACATGAATAGGGTTTAAGGTTTTCCAGTTTTTCTGGCCCCTCTGCCCTGTCCCTGGGCGGCAGGTGGAGAACCTGCGTCACAGCCCTGCAGAGTGGAGCAGAAAGAATGGTCCCCTGCAAGGGTTTCCTCAAACAAGCGTGTGTGTGTGTGTGTGTGTGTGTGTGTGTGTGTAGTTCTCCTGGAGTCTATGACATGATGCCAAGGAGGAAAGCAGGACAGCAAACATACACATGTACACACACACTCTCACACACACACACACACTCACACTCACACTCAGCTTTCAAAACCATCCCCAGAAATACTGTATTAATAGTCATGGTCAAACACACCCTCCAGAGACATTGTCCACGGGTGGCAGGATATTCTAGGAATAAAGCGTTTCCCAAAACTTAGATGATGGGGGGGGGGGGGGGGAGCAAAGGAAAGGCTTACAGGTGTGTGGTAAAAGGAAATCTGTCCCAAATTGGAAATACTTTTCCATGTTCTTTTCAGATACAAACTTGTAACCCCCCCCCCCCTCCACAGAGACATGCATACATACTGTCTGTGGTATAGTCTAGCATCTTCAAGGTACCTGATATCTTGAACAGGACATAAATCCAGCTGTGTACTTTTGTGTGGACACTTGGCAGATAAGAAGTCATTCTTTCTGTGTGGAGATGGCTGGATTTTCATGAGCTTGTGCATCTGTGCAGCCCCACTCTGACTAGAGCAGAGAACACCGACACCCTAGACATATATATATATATGCCCATGGCCCCTGACCACTAACTTCTACCACTCTGACATCCACAGTGTGGAGGCAGTTGGCTCACAGAGGGTCAGTGACAAGCATGCAAAGCACGTGGTCAAGGCTTGCCTGGCCCTGGGTCATCTGTGAAGCTCGGCATATTTAGAGCTATGACATGGAACATAGGACAGTTTCATCTCATTAAAAGAAAAAAAGTTAAAAGGTAAGCAGTGTGTCCTTCAGGCATTTCCAGACCCATGTTCAAAGCCCCAACTCGGTCACACACTGGCACAGGAACACGGTGGGCAAAACATCCAACTGTACCCCAGCTCTCAGAGGCACTGGCTTTCCCTCCTGCTGCAACAGGCCAGGTGGACAGAAAGCACTCGGCATAGCCATAGGCTGACTAAACACTCCAGCAGAAAACACTCAAATTGTGATTATCTGAGTCTCAAAGCATCTCCTTTTTGGAGACTGTCTCCAGCTATGAATAACTGCAGGGCAAAGGCACGAGAGAGCCTGAGACACCAGATGAAGCAATGAAAGACTAGAGACTTCCCAGAGTCCCTCACCCCAAGTCAACTAGTCAGCCTGGTGCCTAATGCCAGGAGAGACCCTTGGAGGACAGGTTCTGGCTCCATCCACAATCTGGGTGTGATGGTGACTTCTCTGCAGACACTGTTCCCCGCCTTCCCCGAAGTGATGCTGCCCTTCTGGAGGCTGACTTCATGAGTGACTGAGGGTGTGGGAGAGCACACGTGGTACCAGAGAAAGGGGTGTTGGTTACCCGGCTGTGAGATGTGGACTCAGTCACAAGTTCGTTCTGGTGTGAAAGGTGGTTCTAAGGTCCTTTCTTCCCCATCTGCTTGAAGATACTGTTGCCCACTAACTGGTGGCTCCACTTGGCCACACACTGGAGCTTTTAAAAGACATAAATGTCTGCTCACACAAATTCTTCTGTTTCGGCCTTCTGGGTGTGGCCCATGAAACAACTTCTTTTAAAAAAAAAATCCCCCAGCTGGATCTAAAGTGCACCCAACATGACAAGCCTCTGTTCTAACTGGTTCTGTGCCCCTTAATTCGGCTATAATTAGCTCTGTGTGGTCTTGAAGAAGCTCTCTAACAAACCTCTTACTCTGTTGGCCCAGTGAATTCCTGACCCACATATAAAAACAAACCAAAGCATCATAAATAAAAGTGTCACTTCACAGCTATTTAAAAAAATCAGCTGAAAGAATTGTTGACCATCTTTTGTTGGAAAGTCAGACAAATAAGACAGGAAAAAACAAACAAGCAAAACCCAGAAAATACCAAGTCCCTGCCCACTATCTCCTGTCAGCTGAGGGAAACATGACAACGGAGCCAAAGCTGGGCTGCAGTTTCAGGCAGACACTTTCTGTGCAATGTTCACAAGAGCTATGGAACCTATGTCTCAGTTTCCTCCTCTGTAAAACAGACTGTTAAAGCCAGAATCTTCCAAATACTGTCTCCTCCAAACCTGCCTCAAGAACAGAGACGAAGCAGGGCCACCTAGTCCTCCTTATACAGGCTTCCCCTCTACTCAGGAACTCCTTAAGACCAGGTGTTCTCAACTGGAGATATTAGACTCGCCTGGGCTTCAAAGGCTCGGCTGCCTGCCTGGGTTAGACCCCAGGCCAGCAAAGAGTTTGGGATTCAAAGGCTCTTTCAGGTGATTTGGATGCTAAGATTAGACAATCTGTTTATCTAACAGCCGCAGGGATCAGAGAGGAGCTCTTCAGGCGGGTTGCTTAAGAGGTATTCTGCTAAGCTAACCTGAGGTCTCTGCTACAGTGCAGAAAAGACAGCAGCTCCATTTGAGGCAAACGGGGATAAGGAGGCCAGTAACTGAAGCATTTTGCCCCACACTTGCTCCTAAGGTAGTTTCCCCCAATTCCAAGAACCTGGTCCAACGGCATTCTCCTGCTTTTGAGCACACTTCTCCAAACAGCCTCATGAGGGTGTTGTCAATCCTGCTTACTAGGGAAGCTAGGAATTAGAATCCTGCAGGCGCTCTGGTTTCAAACGCCTCCATGTCGCAGCTGAAATCATTACTGACACTCAGAGATTGAAAAAACACACTGGTGAGCCCGGTGCCCAGACTGTCTGTCGTTAGGGTTGAAAACATAACAGCTATTCTAACAAGTTCCCAGGATATGCTGCTAGTCCCGGGACCTGCTGGAGACCTGTTGGCCTTCTCCTGCCAAAGTGTTCCTTGTTTTACACAAAACAGAGCTGATCAAAGCCCAGTACGGGCTGAGTCATTTGTCTTCAGTTTGGGTCTGATCTTATAGGTGAATGACAAAGAGGACCTGGGTTGCTATTCCCCCATCCCCACCCAAGGACAAAGAACCATTCAAGGAACAGACCCTAGACAATCTCAAGTAGGTAGAAACCATCCCATAACCCAGACAGCAACAGCTGACATCCTGGGATTCCCGAGGCGTGGTCACCTAGGGCCTCAGCGGAAGTGATTAGGTAGGTACCCAGGTGCCACTTGAGGCTAGACTCTGTGGTCAAGATACCGCGACCTCAGACAGCTGGCATGAATCCCTAGAATTTAATGTCACCAGTCATCTCGCTCCAGACTTGTGGGTTCAGAGGACCGTGTACGCCCCTTCCTCTCTTGCCTGGTACCCGATCACTCAAGACACAGCCTCCAAGACGCCAAACGCTCTCGGTTCCAAGGATACCCGCTCGCCCCTCTCCACACGCCCTCGAACCCCCATTTTTCCGCCCCGAGCGTCTGTTTCAATGCCGTCCGCCTCTTTGTTCTGACAATCTCCCAAGACCCGTCGCCAATCAGCACTCAAGACTCGGGGCCGGTTCACCCGCCGCCCCGCGCATCTCCGCAGGTCCAGACGTCCCTTCGCAGACCCCCATCCCCGGCTCCGTCCACCCAAAAGCCCTTCCCCCGCCCCGACCTCGCCCGCACGCGCCACCCAGCGCCCCACCGCTACCGCGCCCGGTCTAGCGGGGCCCTCCCCCTCGGCCTCGTCGCCACCCGTCTCCCTCGCCGGCCTGAAGCCCCCCGACGGCGGCCACCGCCCTCACCATGAAAAGCCGGAGGACGCCGGAGTCACCAAATCCGGACTGAGAGGCAGGAAACACCCAGCTCACTCAAGGCAGGGGGCGGAGGCGGGGCCGGGGCGGGCACTTCCGTTGTCCACACCCCACTTCCGCCCCGCAGAGGGACACCTCTTAAAGCGTCCCCTGTAGCCCTGGATGGGGACTCTTTTTAATCAACCGTTCCCGCTAGAGTTGGTTCCACCTCCCCTTAGCTGAGTCAGGCTTTTATCCCACTTCTGGATGTTTGTTTCTCCTTTTCGGCTGCTAAAGAAGGCGACAGGATGAAAAGATTTTCCAAACCCTCCATGGGCAAAGAAGCTGTGCGGAACTGTTGTTTCCCGGAACTGAATAATTGCTTCCAGGCGGTGTTCGGAACACAACACCCGGGGCAAGATGGCGGCCGGGCTTCGGCCGCTGCCCCGGGTCTGGCGGAACTCGGGGGTATCGGGCTGAAGCGGCGGTAGCTGTGGCCCGGACCCCGAGTGCGGGGGCCTCGAACGGATAAAGACCTCCGGACTGCGGGTAGCGAGTGGGAATAAGATGGTCGATTCTCTGGGTGGCGGGGCCAGGGGCTGAGGGAGGTTGTCTGGGGATCGAGTCTTGGCTTAGTGTATTCTGAGAAGGAGGGACTGACTTTCCGGCTTCAGGGATCTCCGTGGCCTCCTCCCATTGATTTTCGCGTTAAGGCGACTGGCCAACTGAATCTGGGCGAGACGGACTTGTTATTGTGGTTGTTGATGTTGGTGCCAGTGAAAGGCGTCGGGCCTCTGGATCACCCCAAGTGGAATTCGAGCCCTGTGCACTCTCTGTGTGACCTTGGGTGAATCCAGCCACATCCCTGACCCTCAGTTTTTTCCTCTGTAAATGGAGTCATTAGATTGCTTTACGGAGATTATTTTATAATACGTTTTAGTGTGGTTCCTGGCGGCTCTGAGTACGGAATAACTTGATCGTATTTGACTTCAGCCTAGCCACAAGGTTGCCTGGCATTTTCAACTTCTCTTTGTTGTGCCTTTCTGTGGTGTGTGTGTGTGTGTGTGTCTGTGTGTCTGTGTGTCTGTGTGTCTGTGAATCCTGAACCTTGTCTTTTTGACTTGCCAATAAGTAATTCCTTTGGGATTCAAAGTCAGGAACCCGGAGGACAGTGACAAGTTATGTGTCCTCTACATTGTTTCCCCATCTAGATAGGCTGTAACTTTCTAAGATAGCTTGGCTTATTCATGGTTTCTTTAAGACCTATTGCCTATTGGGCTTTTAAAATAGGGTTGTTGTAGCGTAATGGAATAGAGCTGATACAAAGGCCAAGTTAAATATATCTACAATGTCTGTTGTGTGGTCTCTTTTTAGATGGTGGCCATTAAGCCTCAAAACCTAGTTACTTCTACCATAAAGGAAAGTCGATCAGCAGCCTGTGTTTATTTTACTTCACAGTCTGGACTCGTGGGCGTCTTCTTGTGGCACTTTGAAGTTAGTCTCAACCAAATAGGTTGGTTTTCAGCAACTTGTCTGGGAACATAAAAGTCTGAATCTTGTCTGTCAGCGTTGAAAGCTTGGCTCCGCTACCTACTAAGTGTCTGACCCTGACTGGGGGAGGCAAGATTTGATCTTCTCATCATGTTGCTGCCCTTATGAGATAAGACATTTAGAAGACATGTGGTTTAGCTTCCCTTCCCAAAGCTCTGGGTTCTTACCAACCTCCTGTTTTCTGATTTCTCTACCAACATCACTCTTATTTCCGTAAGCCAGAGTCTCAGCTCTGTAAGGACAGCGCAGTAAGTCTTCCTTGGATGTGCTGAACTTCCAAGTGCCAGTTATCAACATTTTCCCATTTATTTCTAATCTCAATAGAATATTGTTATTATCCCAGGAACCTGGGACCCAGAGTGCTCACGTGACAGTGCTGTGAGGTAGAGTCGGGACTAACAAGGTCCGAGGCTCCTTCTCTGACCTGAAGGCCTCTCTTGTTACAGTCTTTGCAGAGTTTCTCTGTGGCTCTCAGGGGAATGAGAACTTAATGCCCATTTGTGTATCCTATTTGACTCATGAGCTATGCAAGTGGAAAGGGGACAGGAGAGAATGAAGAAACCCACAAAGCTTAGCTAGTGTGCAGTGCAAGCAGTGCAAGCAGAAGCCAGTGTGTAAGATTTTGGATGGGAATAATTCCAAGAAAGGGATCAAATCCTGAGAAGCCCTGGGGAGAGAACTCTGAGGTAGTCACAAATGCTGGGGTACAGTCTGTATGTAGACATTTGTGTTTCCACTGAGAGGAGGGGCCTTCTTCTCCTGGGTCCTGCCTACCATGGAGGATATCACTTTATTTTTTTTTAAGATTTATTTTTTAATTTTAGGTATATGAGTGGTTTTCATGTATGTATGTATGTATGTATGTATGTGCATTCCATGCCTGATACCCACGACCAGGAGAGGGTATTGGATCTTCTAGATTTATGGGTGCTAGAAGCTGAACCCTGATTCTCTGCAAGCAGAACCACCGCTCACAGCCATGAGCCATCTCTCACGCCGCTAGTAGGGATATCCTGAGGAGGGGACTTAAGGTCGAAGTCGTGTCCTGAGCCCTGCTTGCACATCTTGGGAGCTTGGCTGTTCACAGTTTAAACAGGACCAGGACTTCATGGCCCAAGTGCTGGGCCTGGCACATCCTAGTTCATTGGAAGATAGGGAAATGGCTTATTGGGACTGTGCAGGTGGGAAGATTTTTTTAAATGGTCTGGAAGAGAGCTCAGTGGTTAAGAGCACTTGCTGCTCTTGAGAGAACCCGGGTTCCATTCCCAGCAGCATAGCACATGACAACCTGTAACTCCAGCTCCAGGGGCATCTGACGCCCTCTTCCGGTCCTCCCAGGCACTGCTCTCAGACTGACAAACACACAATAGAAATAACTTGAAAAAGAAAAAGAAAACCTTTTTGTGTCCATCAAGGTAACACGTCCCCTAGGCTTTGGCACTGTTGTGTCAGCAGCTCTGTAGAACCACGGTGCACAGGTGTCTGTTCTCATGACATGCAGCAAGGCTGGTTGTCAAAGATGGAAGACTGAGCCTGCCTCCCAGCAGAGTTGACAGAGCCAGGGGCTGGTGCCAGCTCTTTCTGTGCCACCACACCTTGTGCTTTCTGTGAAGTGGGGGGAGGGAGGGGCGCTCCCCTACCCACAATCCTACTCCTCAACATGGCCACTTTGATTTGCTCTTCACCCTTTCCTTTTGCCTGGGATCTCAGCCTTGACCAGGCCTGTCTTGGTTCACCGCAGTACGGTTGCCACGTGTGTACACTCACTTTGCCTTGTCACCAAGGTTGTCTCTGGGCAGCCATTGTTTTTCCCACTTCTAAGGCGTGAACCCTTTGCAGGGTGTTAAAACAATGTGAAGGGTAATTATCTTTTACATTGTATCGACTCTGGAGTTACTTTGAGGTTAGAGGTACTTAGAGGAGACTTAGACAGGTTTGTTTGTGTTTTTTCTAATAATTTATTTTTATTCTATGTGAATTGGTGTTTTGCCTGCATGCATGTCTGTGTGAGGGCGTTGGATTCTCTGGAGTTCAAGTGGATGCTGGGAATTGAACCCAGGTCCTCTGGAAGAGTAGCCAGTGCTCTTATCTGCTGAATCATGTCTCCAGCCCCTAGGTGGATTTTTTAAAACCACCACAGTGTATTACTTACATCCAGCAACATTGCAACACCATGCCTACAGAAAAGTACTAATTCTGAATCTTTCTTAGGCCAGAAAAACCAACTCCTCTGAAGCCAGAGGCTGCAGGAGGTCACTGATGGTCACCTAGCATCTCCACTGCACAGGCAGGTTCTCAGGTGAGCTCACCAGGGGGAACATAGCTCAAAGGGGGAACAGTTAGGAGCACGGCTGCCCCTCCCGTTCCAGCTTCCTTCCTCTCCCGGTGGTCAGCAGCCTTCGATGATGTAGTTCAGGAGTTGCTGATGGGACTGGCTGGTATGGAGGAGCTTAGCGGTAGCGTGTTGACCAGCACGCACACAACAACCATTTTCTCAAGGGTTGCTGAGGCTGGAGCAGTAGGTCAGCAGCAAACCCCTGGTGTCATTTGACAGGTGGTGTTGGGGGGCTAAAAACGTCCCTGGGTGTGCTCATGACAGAAATCTAGGTCCGCCTGTTAGTCTGAGTGTGTTTCAAAGTGCCTGCAGCTTCAAGTGACCTAACCTGGTGAAAAATGCTTCCACACTCTGGATTTTTGCATGGTTGGTGTTAATGATTCAGTCAGCTGGGCTGATGGTGGTGTGTGTGTTTTGGGGTAACTAAAGAAGTCACCACTTAGGAGCTCAGTGGATCAGCACTGTGTACACCTGGCTGTCAGAGCCACCCGATTGGGCATGAGCAGTTTGTGATTCTATACTGTTCAGTGTTCACCTCTGACCCCCATAGCACCTGTCAGTGAGGAGGTGCAGCTCTCCTGCTCGGCCTACCAGAGGAACAATTGTGTGCAGTGTCCCCTGCCAAGATTAATCAGGCTGCCATGGCTGCTGGAACACAGTTGGTGGGAAAGCCCTTGCCATGAACGCTGGAGGCCCAGAGTTCAGATCCCCAGAATCCACCTGTGCTGAGCAGGTGTGGTACCATCTGTAATCTCAGCACTTTGGAGGCAGAAACAGGGTCCCTGAGGCCATTTCAACACAGGTAGACCAGATGACTCGTGAGCACTGGGGGCAAGTGAGACACCTTACTTTCATAAGTCCAATGCAGGGCAGTGGAGGAAACAGCATCACCCTCAGTTCCTCCATGTGCATGTGTGTGAGCGCGCACACACACACACACACACAGCAAAAAAAATTAAAACCCATAGCTTCTTTTAAAAACAAAGCAGAAACACTTTGGGGCCAGCAAGACGGCTTAGTGGATGCAAAGGCTGCTGCCCAGCCCGACAATCTGAGTTTCATCCCAGGCCTCAGGTGACAGGCACCACTGTGGCCCTGGTGTGTGTGCACACACAAGCACACTCGCTCATTCATACCAAATAAAGTGCAATTAAATATTTTAAAATAATTTTAAAAAGCAAAAGGCCTTTTTTTTTTCATGTGTGACTAGACACAGCACAGGCAACAGTAAACACTTGTGAGCGGGTGAGCCAAGTAGTGTTAACATTATAATGTCTGCCTCTTCCTTACGTTTTTACCTGCCGTGATGGAAGCTGTCTGTTTCACTGCTGGCTAAGTATGGAGAACATAGCGGTGAGGCAGGAGAGGCACTCTCTGGACAGGATGGCGCCTGCTTTGGGCTCCCCTAAAACTTGCAGGGAGCCCACCTCGGCTCTACTCCCAGTACCAATCTTATCCTTAAGAAAGTGTGATTATTTCGAACAGCCTCTGTCCCTGGTCTCCATGGGTGGTGTGGAAGGAGCTGGTAGGAAGTTGAGAGAGTCAGGAGAGCTTTGAGCTCTGTGGGAGAATGGAGGCTGCTGAGTACCTCTGCTGCTGCCTGCTACACCCCAGCCCTACTGTGTGTGCGTTCCACACTGTGACCCACACCAGCCCCTACTGTGTATGTGTTCCACACTGTGACCCATACCAGCCCCTACTGTGTATGTGTTCCACACTGTGACCCACACCAGCCCCTACTGTGTGTGTGTTCCACACTGTGACCCATACCAGCCCCTACTGTGTATGTGTTCCACACTGCGACCCACACCAGCCCCTACTGTGTGTGTGTTCCACACTGTGACCCACACCAGCCCCTACTGTGTATGTGTTCCACACTGCGACCCACACCAGCCCCTACTGTGTGTGTGTTCCACACTGTGACCCACACCAGCCCCTACTGTGTATGTGTTCCACACTGTGACCCACACCAGCCCCTACTGTGTGTGTGTTCCACACTGTGACCCATACCAGCCCCTACTGTGTGTGTTCCACACTGTGACCCACACCAGCCCCTACTGTGTGTGTTCCACACTGTGACCCACACCAGCCCCTACTGTGTGTGTTCCACACTGTGACCCATACCAGCCCCTACTGTGTGTGTGTTCCACACTGTGACCCATACCAGCCCCTACTGTGTGTGTTCCACACTGTGACTGACACCAGCTCCTCTCTTGCCCTCACAGGCTTTGTGTCAGCTTGCAAACATGTTCACTGTATCTCAGACCTCCAGAGCATGGTTCATCGACAGAGCCCGGCAGGCGCGCGAAGAGAGGCTGGTCCAGAAGGAGCGGGAACGCTCAGCGGTGACGATCCAGGCCCTTGTCCGCAGTTTCCTCTCCCGGAGGCGACTGCACAGAGACATCAGGTGAGAGCAGCCCCTTCTGCCACGCTGGAGAAGCCTTCCAGATGCTTAGCGCTGACCTCTCATTGAGAATGTCTTTCCCCCTCCCTTCTCTATCTAGGAGAGAGATTGATGAGTTCTTTAATGCTGACGAGTCTGGGTCCAGTAAAAGAAGTGCACTTTGTATTTTTAAGATTGCCAGGAAACTACTGTTCATATGCAAAACTACCGAGGACCACGAGGTGAGCCCTGACAGCGGCGGGCAGGCTGCTCTCCCTGTGCCAGGGCCGACTTGGACCCTTTTGGTTAAGTCACCCGCATGAGGCAGAGTTCACATCTGCCTGCGTCTTTGGAGAGATTGAGCCCTGCTTCTGGAGGTCTCTGCACATTAACTGTTACAGACAGGAATTCTCCTCAGATGTGTGTGAGAAGCACACAACTGAAGGACATGGTAAAAGACGCCAGAGACAGCACAGTAGGAAACAGGAGTTAACGGTTTGCAAGTGGTGGGCTGTAGGGGTGAGGCCCTGCAGTGGGGTCTGCTCCCTGCCCCTGCCAGAGGGGCCGGTGCGTCCCGGGCTCCAGTTTTCCAGACACCTGCTGGAGGTTTGAGCTGCACTCGGGCTCTGATTAGGATGAAGTGCTGCCCTCTTGTTTGTGTTCATTACTTATACTATGGACAGACACTTTGCCACTGTGGCACTTGAATGAGGGAGGATGCCACCGGGGAGCCCGGAGGGAAACCAGACCATCAAGGTCTCCTAGCCCGGCTGAGGAGGGCAGATGGTCACAAAGATGAGGACCTTCATGCTCCAGGAGTTGACCCCATTACAGGGAGGACACTGAGGTGCCATGCCCTTTTCAGGGGCAGGTGCAGGGCTAGGACAGCCTAGTAAGCAGCTCTTCCGGTTTCTACTTCTTGATTTGCCTATCAGGGTTAAAATGAAGAGCTTTGGCCGGTGGCTGCGATGCTTGTGCTTGTGCTTGTGCTCAAGGAACGGCCTGCCTGCGAGGTGTAGGGCACGTGGGAGTCGGGAGGGCCAGGCGGCTGGGATTGCTGCTGGTTAGAGGCCAGCCTAAGCCACAGAGTGGGGCCGAGAGAAGCCCCGTTCTGGGTTTCTATGTGAAGTGCACTGCGTTAAGCGCAGCCGTGGGCCCAGGGATTCTGTAAGCCTCCGCTGTGAAGCCTGTCGGTAGCCTTGTACTCCGCTGTGTCCATGTCTCTAAGCAGGAATGAAACATGACCACAGCTGTACGGTCCTGATCACCTGACACGGTCCCCGAGTGCCTCATGCGTGTGCCCACCAAGCGTCTTCGTCTTCCTTCCTCATGTTTGGAGAACTGACAGTGGCTTTTCTGCCCCCACAGAGACTGGAGAAGTTGTGTCGCAGCATCCTGAGCAGCATGGATGCCGAGAGTGAGCCCAAGGTGCGTGCGTGCGTGGGAGTGGGAGAGCCCCCTGCGAGCTCCGCAGAACAAGCATCTGTGCTCTGAGAGGTCCTCTCGGTGGATCATACAGATGTGCAGCTGTGCTCATCCACAGAGCGGTGCTCTGCTCTCGCCTCTGAGTCAAGTGCTGCCCTTCGAGGCCTGTGAGCTCTGGGTTTAGTGTTATGGTCCCTGCTGCTTCCCCTCATCCGTGCAGTCCCACCGCTTCAGCAGGACATCTGGGATGCGGCCAGGCTGCCCACACTGCTGTGCCTCTCGCTGCCTGCAGGTATGGTACGTGTCCCTGGCTCTTTCCAAGGACCTCACCCTGCTGTGGATTAAGCAGATCAAGGGCATCCTGTGGCTCTGCTGTGAGCTCCTCGGGCAGCTCAAGGTAAACCAACCCCCAGCCAGCCCAGCCAGCCTGTCCTCACCCGCTACCTGTCGTCCTCCTTCTTTGTTTGTGCCTTTGGAGAGAACTGATGAGCCACTGTCTGGGAGAGCAGGGTAGATGCTGCAGTTACTGTGGCTTGTCTCGGGAACACACATTTAACATTAGCTATGTTTGCCGCAGTCTCCTCACCAAGGAGCCTTCAGGGACAGGGAGGTGACTGAGTGGGTAAGGGTGTCTGTAGTGCAAGTAAGAGGACCTGAATTTGAATCTCCAACAAGCACCTTTGGGCCTGCCATGAGCAGTCCTGTGTGGGCTCGAGTGTGCACTGGCCATGCAGTAGGACACGTACGTGTGCCATGGCGTGGGATCTTGGGTGTGAGTGTTAATCTTCCTCCACCGTTTGCAGCCAGAAATCTTACAAGACTCCCGGCTCATCACACTGTACCTCACCATGCTTGTGACCTTCACGGACACTTCCACGTGGAAGATCCTCCGGGGAAAAGGTGTGTGGGACCCAATTCAAAAATCTTTCCCAGCCAGCATTTCCACAAATGGGGGACACCTCCACTGCATGAGAAACACTTCTCCACGCAAGCTCGGGAGGCCCTGAGCTGGCACCTGAGTCCATGTACTTGGTGTGTGTTACGGTGTATGTGTGGTGTGTGTGTGGAGACCCTCCTGACTTTGAATGTTTGTGTGAACACTTTGCTCTCTGTTCTTTCAGACTCTCCCAGCACCCTGCCTGTGCCGAAGCCACTGAATACAAATACTTCTTGTAGTATTTGTTGTTGTTGTTGTTGTTTTTATAAAAAAGCCTTTAGTGCCAGTTTTCAGGAGGCAGAGGTAGGAGGATCTCTGAGCTCAAGGCCAGCCTGGTCTACAGAGTGAGTTCCAGGACAGCCAGGGCTACCCAGAGAAACCCTGTCTCGAAAAACAAAAAACAAACAAAAAAAATTAAAGAAAGAAATAGTAAGGGTCTGGAGGGGTGACCCAGTGGTTAGGAGCAGTGACGGCTTTCCAGGGGACCCGGTGTCTCCTGTTGACCTCTAGGGCCACCAGGCTCACGAGTTATCCATATCCTCAGGCAGAACGTTCTACGCATAAAAATAAATCTGAATGTTTTTAATAATAATCCCACTTTGCCCATAATGTTTACTGTGAAGTTGCCTTCTTTCCTGAGCTTGTCCACAGTGTTTGACACATACACTTAACAAACAGCCGTGTTCGTGCCAGACACTGCCAGACACTGGCTGGGATGAGGTGGTGCCACAGAGCTGGAGTCTGGTGAGCAAAAGCCACCAATCAGAAGCAGGTCTCACAGCCATGGGGTCAACCGGCTACAGATTGGGAACACTTGAAAAATAATCACACTGTAGTGAACACATCCGTCCTCTTCTGCTTTGCTTCTTGGTGTGTCACGGTTGTTACCTCCAGAGCGTGTTTTGTCGTACTGGTGCTATAAATTGTCAAGGGTAATCTAACATATGTGAAGATGCTCTGTGCCAACCCTGTGCCTTGAGGGAGCAGGAAGGATTTGTTTTATGTATTTTCTGGACTTGGAAGGGTCTTAAAGCTATTGAGATCTGAGCCCTGCTGGGTGAGCTTGTCTTGGTTGGGAGAGGAGGCATAGCCTCGCCCTAGAAGGAAGTGCCAACTGGGTTTCTTCTGGCTAGGGGTCAAAGTGGAGAGGTAACACTTGACCTCCTGTGGGAATCTGCCTTCTGGAGCTCTGGTTTGCTGTAAGGGATTAGGAACCTTGGCAAGGAACCAGGGACCGTCCCCTCCACAGGGATTGTGGCCTGGGGTGCTGTGCAGGTGCTTGTTGCTGTGCTGGAGCACCCCAACAAAAGCAGCTGGAAAAGGGAAGGGTTCCCTTTTGGCTAACAGTTGGGCTGGGGTACAGTCCACCACGGCAGGGAAAGCTTGCAGGAGGAGCTAGAAGCTGGCCTGGCAGTTGGGCACCAGGGTAGGCACATTCCATCTGTACACAGGAACCAGAGGGGATGGAAGGTGGGACAGTCAGAACCTACCCCACACCCTGTGACTCACTTCCTTCAGCAAAGCCCCACTTCCTTAAGGTTAGGGTCCATTCCTTCTCAGTCATGTGAGCCTGTGGGGGACATTTCTCACTGAACCCCATGTCACCAAGGCCTTGTCCCACCTCTGTCCCACTGGTCTCATCGTGACAAGAGATTGTCTTCTCAGGCTGTTTTCTTCACTTAGGTGAGAGCCTCCGGCCAGCCCTGAACCACATTTGCGCAAATATAATGGGTCATCTCAACCAGCGAGGATTCTACTCTGTGTTGCAGGTCTGTGGCCCCATCCCTAATGTCCCTGCGGTGCCTGCATGGGTTTCCCGTGGGTGGACACATGCCTTGCATGCTCCTCATAGAATGGTTTTCACTTCAGTCACTGTGGTCTTGGGAGGAGGACTGGCATTCAGCTCCTAGGAAGTTTTACCAAATAGCTACAAGAGCAAGCTAGAGTCTTGGCTGACATTGAGGTCGCAGAAGGAGGCCCAGGGCTGTTCCACTCCCTGGTGGAAGGGGACGGTGTGTTTCTACCTCAGCTACCTCAGGTGTTCCTCTGTCCTCTCCATAATGCCAGTTCTCGGGCTAGAGACCGGACAGAAATTGGTGGTTCTTGAGGCGCGCCCTGGGCTTTTCGGGCTTAGAAGGGACGCTGATCTGACTCTGTTCTGCCCCGCGCTAGGATGGGCCAGCTCCCAGTTCAGTTTCACATCTCCACAGCATGGCAGTGTGTCGGCCAGAAGTGAGTGTCAGCTGGCCGTGGGCTGGGCTGCTGAGCAGTAGGCTTGGGTCACACGTCACATGGATTCCCACTCAGTGTTTTGGGGGATTGCTGTGCCGCCCAGGCCAACCTCAAAGCCCCAGGCTTGATGCTTCTGGGAAGCCAGGACTGCCTGCAGGGGCGCACAGCACCCACCTCACAGACACTCTTTTTCTTGCCTCCACCCTAGCAGCTCCCCCTTCCGGAGCTCCATTCAGATGCAGCTTACTGGAAGGAATCCTCTTGCCTTTTGGTTGTTCTGTTTGAGAAGGGGTCTGCTGTGTAACCAAGCTGGCCTGGGACTCACTGTGTAGCCCTGGCTGGCCTGGATCTCAGAGATTCTCCTGCCTCTGCCTCCAGAGTGCTGGGATTAAAGCACTACTACACCCCAGGCCTTCTCCAAATGGACAGACAGCTACGGAATCTTAATGCATAGGCTGATGGCTTGACTGTTCTTTTCAGGTACTGCTGACCCGAGGCCTCGCCAGGCCCCGGCCCTGTCTGTCAAAAGGCACGCTAACGGCAGCCTTCTCTCTGGCCTTGCGGTAAGAGCCAGCTGCAAGTCTGGCTACCCCGGCACCTCCCTCTCCCCTCTTGGCTCTCTTTCTGCCCACCTTGTCAGACTCTGCAGAAGGTGTTCATCTTAGTGAAGGTGACATTTTGTGACATTCACACTTTCCTTCAGCCTTCAGTGTGTGAGAGTGTTGTTGGCATGTGATCTGAAGAAGGTGACTCAGTGAATTATGTTCATTCTGCCAGTAGCTGTGTGAAGTGATTTCTCCTTTGAGTATCTAAGAGTAAAAGAAGGAGGGCTAGCCCAGGGCAGGGGAGGGTTCAGAGGATGGGGCTAGGGACTCAGGTAGGAGATGCTGGCATCTGAAGCCACTGAGAGCGTTTGAGGTTGTGTGTATCAACAAAGTGTGTACGTGTGTAGATACGAAAGGCTTCTTTCGAGAAGTCAGACCTACAGCTCTGAGAACCAAAGGGGAAAGCCACACTCCTAACCGCTCTAGAGTGTTTGTGGTCTGTTGAGGATCAGAGTTGGAGACGGCTTGGGTCCTGGGAGAAAGGGTGCTGTGGTCAAGCCAGCTCAGGATGTCTAAGCGTGGAGTCCCTTACCTTGTTGGCATGTCAGCTTTCATCCCAGGCGCTGTGTTCTGTGGAGCCCCTTTGCATGGGGACACTGCCAAGCCTGTGTCAAGCCTGTGTTGGCAATCTCCTGTAAAGGGCTGGAAAGTCTTAGCTCCGTGGCCCCTCGGCCTGCCAGGCAGTGGAAGTGCAGTGAAGACGGACAGTTCTCCATCATTCACCACCACGGCCTTGTTTAATCACCAGTTGGCTGGGCTGGAAAGATTCTGGATTTGACCCCAAGGACCATAGACACTGGGGATAGCGGTGCTTGCCTATCAGAGGTAGAGGTGAACGGTCAGAAGTTCAGTCATCTATGGCTGGACGGTGTGAAGGAGACCAGCCCCAGATACACTAAACCCCGCTGCAGGGAACACGAATCAGGAAAACTCAGGGTCCATAATTTCTCTGGTAGAGCAATCCATGACCTCGTTCAGGCCAGGCTGCTCCAGAGCGCTCTGCCCCCTTCACGTCTGCAGCTCACTGAACACCATCAGAAACCTGTAAAATAGGATGCAGCGTGCTGAGACGGCTTCGTGGGACAGGCACTCAAGTGGGCCTAACAGTTCTCATAAAGGTGCAGAGGACGTCACAAAGTTGTCCCCTGACCTCAGGCCTCAGCTGGCACACACACACACACACACACACACACACACACACACACACACACGCTTGCATGCACTATAATAAATAGTAAATAAAATTGAAGACTTGCAGCTTTGCCCTTGTCAGGAGTGAAAATCCTGGAAGCTGTGACAGACTAAACCCTCCAGCACTAACCCTCCAGTGCTGATCCCTCAAGTACTAAGCCTTCCTGTTCTACATCCTCCAGTACTCGGCCCTCAGGGGTGCGTAGCTGGAGACCACCACCTCACATTCTCCTGGGCTTTGTAGAGTCAGTGGCTGATTCCCTACCACATTCTCTTCACTTCACAGATACGGAAGCCGGAGCTCAGAGAGGTCCTAATCACCCTCCGCCACACAGCAGGGAGAGGTCAGGCTAGGAATGAAATCTTGTCTGAGAGCCCACAAGGCTCCTTACTCAGGTTTGCCTTGCCCAGTGGAGACACTTGTATCCTAGATCAGTGTGTGTGTGGCTTGAGTAAATGGCACATTGGGCCGTTCCCACATGCATGTTATTTCTCAGACCAGCGGGGCATCTGTTCCCTGAGTCCCTCCGGTCCAGCTGTGTTGCTATGTGCTTTCTGGTCTTGTCCGGCCCACCCCAGCCAGCTGTATTGTGAGCTCTCTGCCATGTCTAGCCTTGCTAACCACACAGAAGCATAGCAGCCATGTGGGGCACCTGACTCATCACCTGAGACGCCTGCAGAGCGAGAAAGCCAGAGAAAGGTTCTGCTGACCCTTGTGGGCAGACGGAGGCACACGTGCTTGTGAGCCGTGTGGCGCCCCCGGTACCTCTTTTCCCTGACTGGACTGACCTGGGCCAGGCTGGACTCTCCAGAAGCCTGTGAAGAGACGAGACACAGCCTCACTGCCGCTCCCGTGCTCTGCTGAGGGGCCTGTGCCGTCCTGCTGTGAGCCTCTTTCTAAAGTGTACAACTGGAGTTTCTTTTGTTTTGCCCAACTGGAACCAGTGAGACCAGCTTGAGTGCTAAACGATTAGGGTAGTGTTTCAGCCTTAAATGTTCTCTTCCCCAAAGTGGTCCTCTTCAGAGTAAAGAGTGCAGAGGCGGCTCGCATGAAGCCAGTAACACAGAGTCACGGGTGGGAGTCTCTGAGATACACGAGTTCTCAGTTGCTGTGACACAGTGATCTTACCTCCAGATAGGCAAGAGTCCATCACCATCTCGGCAGGGTGGCTGGAGCAGTGAGCTGGGAACACACAGCTTAAACCACAAATGTGTGTGTCTACCCAAACAGTGCCACCAATATTGGGGACCAATATTCAAATGTCTAAGACTGTGGGGAATACCACCACAAGGAATTCTCTAGGTCACATTAGGCACAGGCATATCTGTCGGGGGTTGTGTTACTGGTAACTGATAGAGACAGTCCCAGACTGTTGCCAGCTCCTCCTTTTATTTTTTTAAAGAATTATTTATTTATTTTATGTGTATGAGTGCACTGTCGCTATCTTCAGACACACCAGAAGAGGGCATCAGATTCTATTACAGATGGTTGTGAGCCACCATGTAGTTGCTGGGAATTGAACTCAGGACCTCTGGAAAAGCAGTCGGTGCTCTTAACCGCTGAGCCATCTCTCCAGCCCCCCATACCTCCTCCTTCTGTGTGACCACACACCACTGTATGAACAGACAGCCTGTGTGAGCAGACACCCCTAAGCGAGCAGACACCCCTGTGTGAGCACACACCACTATGTGAACACACACCCCTATGTGAGCACACACCACTGTGTGAACACATATCACTGTGTGAATACACACCCCTGTGTGAGCAGACACCCCTGTGTGAGCACACACCCCTAAGTGAGCAGACACCCCTGTGTGAGCACATAGCCCTGTGTGAGCAGACACCCCTGTGTGAGCACACAGCCCTGTGTGAGCAGACACCCCTGTGTGAGCGCACAGCCCTGTGTGAGCAGACACCCCTGTGTGAGTGCACACCCCTGTGTGAGCGCACACCCCTGTGTGAGCAGACACCCGTGTGAACGAACACCCCTGTGTGAGCAGACACCCGTGTGAACGCACACCCCTGAGTGAGCAGACACCCCTGTGTGAACACACACCACTGTGAGCACACAACCCTGTGTGAGCACACACCCCTGTGTGAGCAGACATCCCTGTGTGAGCACACACCCCTGTGTGAGCAGACACCCCTGTGTGAGCGCACACCCCTGTGTGAGCAGCTCCTTTGGATGTTCTGTGGTTTTTTGCCACTGCAGTCATTTTTCTCTGTGTGTGAGGCATGTGCCTGCAGCCCCTCTTAGTTGTTTCTAGAGTGAGATAGCATGGTCATGGATACTTAGGCTGGTGAAGAACTGTCAGTTTTCCAGAGCATTCATTCCCACCAGCAGCCGGTGCGGCCTCCAGTTTCTCCTCAGCCTCATGAACTGCCTAGTCAGTGTGAGGTATGCGCACGGTCCCTGGTGTTAGTAGGACCTGATTGCCGAGGTCGCTGCATTCCCAAGTGTTTGTTAACATCTGGGCATCTTCTTTGAGAAATGTGTGTTAAGTTCTTTTGGTCATCTCCCTGCCTTGGTTTGGTTTTTCAGTTTGAACATAGCACTAAGCTATGTAGCCAGGGCTAACCTCAAGCCCTTGCTCCTCCTCTCCTTACTTGACAAAGCAGGTCTCCAGGTAGCACCCCTGCAGCTTGTCCAGCCATCTTTAGGTTGGGATGTGTCTTACTACTGAGTTAGGGGGTTCTTTCTGGTTCCAGATGCAAGCCTGCGGGCGGGTGGCGTGGTCTGCAGGCACTTCCACCTGGCGCTCCTTTCTGCTTCTTGGGTGGAGCGTGTGACCATAAGCTGTTGTGGCTCTGGTGGTGTGCACGTAATCATGTTTCCTTTGTACCTACGCTCTGAGTGTCATAGCTAAGAGTCACTATATAACCCAGGTCCCAACAATGTTGGGGTTTTTTCTATGCATTTAATGATTTTAGTATAAAATTAAAAGTTAATTTTGTGTATGGTGTGAGATATAGGGTGACTACCTTTTCAGTGGTTTGGTTTGGTTTTCTGTGCTGCAGCCTCGGTATGCTAGACAAACCCTCTACCGCTGAGCCACAAGCCAAGCCCTTGGGTTTTTTAGATCAGGTCTCATACAGCCCCGGCTAGCTTTGAATGTGATTCTTCTGCCTTAGTCTCCATGTGCTGGGATTATGTGTATGCAGTGCCATGCCTAGCCTGGGTCAGTGTTACTTGTTACTAGACGTCCGACCGCAGCAAACAGACCACTCCAGACCACACGGTTCCTATCAGGAGATGGGGCAAAGGTGGGGGAAGAAGAGGGAAGAAGAGAAGTAGAGGCTGGCCATGACCACGTGGAGAGAGAGGAAGAGAAGATGGGGAGGGGACAGAGAGACAAGAGAGTAAGAGGGTAAGAGTAAGAGATTAAGAGAGAGAGGAGGGGCGAGCAGCCCCTTTTATAGTGGACCAGGCCTACCTGGCTGTTGCCAGGTAACTGTGGAGGTGGGGTTTAGACAGGATGCGAACAGTCACTGTCTTTAATATCTATTTCTAGTGGAAACAATGCATGCTTATTGTAAAAAAAAAAACTCAAATAACTCAGGGAATAGACTGCTGCCCCTGTCACCCACAAGTCCCTCGGCTGACTTTTCCTCTGTTCTTCCGGGCTTTTCTCGACTTTTCGATTTTGTGTGCTGATGTGTGTGTTTTCAATGTTCATACGGACTGTAGATTCTAAAGTAAGCCATGTGCTTAAAGTATGAGGTACTGGTGTGTCATCACCCTGGGAGTGCACTTGGGTGGCTCTGCTCAGGTGAGGACTGTACCAGAAGCTCTCTCAGTCCTCGTCAGAAGCCCCTCCCATCCATGGAGGTTTTTATCTCGCTTTCTTCCATATCTCTTATAGAACAAACATTTCCTCAGGTCAGTAGCTTCAGAACTGACCTTCCCTCACTGTGGAAGCAATGCTTGTATGCTCGCCCTGTGTCTCAGCCCTGCCCCTTCTCTGTCTAGCCCTGTAGTTGCTGCCCAGTTCTCAGACAGTCTGATGCGACCCTTCATCATCCACGTCATGTCGGTGCCTGCTCTCGTGGCTCATCTCAGCACCGTGGCCCCTGAGGTGAGCGTGCCATTCTGGTTTTGTGTGGCAGATTCCCGAAGCAAAGCAGCACCTCTGCTGGTTTCCACTCCTTCCCAGTTTTCCCAGTAGCTGGTGAGGACAGGTTCCTGTAAGCAGGCAAAACACCAGGTTCCTGACGTCATCCCCTCTTTCCGTGCTGCTTGAACGCAGTGTTGCTTCAGATGGGCAGCGAGCGCTGGTCAGGTTCTCTCACAGGAGAGCCCTCCCAGCTCCATGCTAACTGTGTACCATTGCCTGCAGCGTCTCGGTGTTTTAGAGTCCCATGACATGCTTCGTAAATTCATCGTCTTTCTGAGAGACAGAGACCGATGCCGTGACGTTTGTGAAAGTTTAGAAGGCTGCCATACCCTGTGTCTCATGGGTGAGTCTAGGAGGCTGGGCTTGAGTTGGTTGTGGCCGTGGGGGAGGCCTACATGTTTTGTTACGGTTTTTAGCAGGAGTTAATATAAAAACAGATTCTCTCCACAGTGCAGATAGAAGAACAGTTAGAACCATGGGTAGAATGTGCCTGTGTCCTGCTGACTGCGAGTCCTTCCCTAGAAGGGAGGGCCCGTGGCTCACATCAGAGCCTCGCTGTGTTTCTGTCGGACTGAAGCATTTGAACGCAGAGCACACAGCTCTTTGTCTGTGTGTGAGGAATGGAGTTTAGACAAAGCTGGTCTTCGGTTGGCACCCCTCAGACCAACAGGCTCCCCTCCGTTCTAGCACCTGTGTTTCTTGGGCTGGATTCCAGGGGAGGACTTTGGTGGATACTGACCACAGCCACCTCCTTCAGCTAATGCCGCGTCTGTGTTGCTCCTGGGTTCTAAGTGTTACTAACATGTGATGCTAAGTATCATGTCACTCTGGTGCCTGGCAGTCCAGTGTCTTCCTATGGCGCCATAAGAGTGGTGGGCATCATTACTCCTGGCTTAGCGCTAAGGAGCCCACTTCAGGTTCGAGAGCTCTGGAGCTCATCTGTGGCCACGTGACTCAAAGTCAGGTCAGCTTTGTTCTTGCCACGCCGCCCCTGGCACTGACAGAACCCCTCTCTCCCCTCTCCTCCCCTCCCCCATGAAGATGCTTCTCTTCTTCACCTGAGCCCGGAGCAGAGGAGGGCTGGGAGACCCTGCAGCACACCTGTCTGGCCCTCACGCTCAGCCCTCTCTGTTTGCAGGCAATCTCCTGCACTTGGGCTCCCTCAACCTCAAGATGTTAGAGGAAGAGACAGATGGCTTTGTGAGCTTGCTCACCCAGATGCTGTGCTACTGTCAGAAGTACGTGTCCCAGAAGAAGTCCAACCTGACCCACTGGCACCCTGTGCTCGGCTGGTTTTCCCAGTCTGTGGATTACGGGTACGTCCTGGGGACGGGCTCTGTCTTCCCCCACACCTTCCACCTCCTTCTCACTTCCTAGTTTCTTCTTCCACCTTTTGGGGTTTTGTCTCATGGTAAAAATCACATGTGGGCAGGCAGTGGTGGCGCACACCTTTAATCCCAGCACTTGGGAGGCAGAGGCAGGCGGATTTCTGAGTTCGAGGCCAGCCTGGTCTACTGAGTGAGTTCCAGGACAGCCAAGACTACACAGAGAAACCCTGTCTCGAAAAACAAACAAACAAACAAACAAACAAACAAACAAAAACCACATGTGGGGCTGGAGAGATGGCTCAGTGGTTAAGAGCACTGACTGCTCTCCCAGAGGTCCTGAGTTTAATTCCCAGTAACCACAGGGTTGCTCATAACCAACTGTCATGGGATCTGATGCCCTCTTCTGTTGAGTCTGAAGACAGCAACAGTGTACTCATACATAAAATAAATAATTCCTGAAAGAATTATGTATGTATCACATTGCATAGATACAGCCTGGGATTTGGCTCACTGGTAGAGAGGGCCTTGCTGGAAATTACAGCCTGCAGTAGAGATGAGCCTGAGGCAAGGAGACACTGTGCCCCTGTGGAGCCTTCTAGGTGCTGGGCCACCTGAGGGGGAAAGCAGTGCTGCCAGCAAGAGACAGCGTGTGCCAGACAGGGCAGGGGGCAGCTGCAAGATGGCCGCCTCAGGGAAGGCAGCATGGGAGACTGGCCTGGGAGACAGTCAGGCGCAGCTGGGTACCCTGACAGGCCTAAACCTGCTTCCTCTCACAAGAAATCTGTTTGGGTTTTCTTGTTTGTCTGTTGGTTTTAGGACAAAAGCTCACATGCAGCTCAAACAAACCTCTAACTTGCAATTCCCCTGCCTCCCGAGTGCTGTGGTCACAGGCATCTGAGTGCCAGACCAGGCTGCACCTCTGTGTGGAGGGTCCCAGGGAAGATTTCCGGGGTTTCCGGGGCTCCCCCTGGCAGACCCTGGGTGGCACTGACACTGCCCCTCTGTCCTAGCCTCAACGACTCCATGTACCTGATCACCAAACAGCTGCAGTTCCTGTGGGGGGTGCCTCTCATCCGCATTCTCTTCAGTGACATCCTCAGCACGAAGCTGCTGGAGCATGCCGAGCCGGCCCCAGTGCAGCCGCAGCCGTCCTCGCCTCAGACCGTGCTTCCCGTGAAGAGTGAGTGAGTGGCCGTGCCAGTCCTCATGTGCATCCGAGGATCCTGGGCTGTTTGCTGTTCTCTTGACTCTGGGCTTAATCCAGGGCCTCACTGAGGCCTTGGACCTGCTAGGCAAGCCTGCTCAGGAGGACAGCTCCTGCTTCTCCCTGTGTGAACGCCTGTGGGACAGTCCCTCTCCCGCCGCCATCTGCAGGGTGCTGAGGTCCACATTCAGCCAGACAGTATGGGTCCTAGGATAGAAATAAGAGCCAAGGAGAAGACTGAGGCAGACCCCATCCTCAGGGTCACTCTGCTGTCTCTGAGCCTCAGCTTGGCTACAAACTTCCTGACAGCCAAAGGGCAAGGAGCGGTTTTGTGGACCCTTTGTTATTACCAGGGAGGAGCACAAAGTCCACCTTATAGGAGACGTTAAGCTTTTCTGAGTTGAGTCATGAGTCTCCCACAATACCTCAGCAGCACCCCTGTGCAGGGCAGTGGGTGCCACAGAAAGGAAGGAAGGTTTCTTCTGCTGCTCTGACCACAGTCAGGGAAACGTGAGCAGCGTGCGATCCCCGATTTCTGCCTGCACTGCGAGCCTGGGGTGGGCGATGATCTGCCGCTCGGGCGTGGGTGCCAGTGGGCAGGGGTGGTGGTGAGTGGGTGTGACGATGAGCAGGGGCTCCACTCCTGTCACTTCATCTGCCCTTGAACGGGAGAACCAAAGGCTGAAGTGAAGGCTAGGCCTCAGGGTGTCTGCAGGTCTCCCTCCAAAACACAGAAACAGCAACTGCCCACCCCACCCCCGCCATACAGTCCCCAGCATTTCCCGTTCGCCTTGCTGAGATCTGTGATACAGTGAGACTCCAGGTGAGAGCTGAGCATGCCTGACTTACGCTGAAAAGTGCCATGGGGATTACACAGAGTGCTAGCGTTTTCCCAGGTTATCCCAAAGGAACGCCCATGCAGCTCCACTGCCCTGCCTGTGACCGGGTTTCTCATCTAACTCTTCCTTGAAGGTGGGCACTGGCAGATGGCTGAACTGCTGTGTGTCTTCTTCCCTTTGTGCCAGGTCTCCTCAAGCGTGCATTTCAGAAGTCAGCTTCGGTTCGGAACATCCTCAGGCCTGTCGGGGGCCGACGCGTAGACTCCGCGGAGGTGCGGAAGGTCTGCACCATCTGTGTGCTCTACCAGACCTCGCTGACGACCCTCACCCAGATCCGCCTGCAGATCCTCACAGGTCGGGACCCGCGGCCAGTGCTCCCTTCCAAAGCTGTCGGGTGTTTCCTGGAAAGCGCTGACCGTTTCCTCCTGGCTTTCTTGCCTCCGAGGGCAGGCATGTTGGGTTATTCTTAGAGACTGGTGAGCCTCTACAGCTCCTCCTCAGTCACAGCACCTCTCTGGTGTCCCTTATGGCTGTTAGTCAGAGACATAGCATCTTCAGAGTTCTCTGAGAAGAATACAGAGGTACGAGACAGGAAGAGAATGAACAGCGCTTGCCCCTCACGCCCAGCGGTGCTCGCCTGCTGAGTGTGCTTGCATGCAGTGTAGATGTTCAGACAGAATTGAGATCAAGGGTTTTGAGGTGCAGCCCAGGCGTTGTGGTGTGACATGCTCTTCTGACTGTAAGTACTCCTTCTAGCTGGGCAGGCTGCTTGCCTCAGAACAGTGTAGACTCTGCTGTGGTGTGTTTTTAAATCCTCTTCCATCCTTAAGGTTTATTTACTCAGTCTAGGCAGAGTCTTGTCTGCACAGGGCACTGAGGGTGCCAAGGGAAACAAGGCTGCCAGGATCTGTCCCCAGGATGACAGTCCAGACTCGGGGAGAGCAGCAGTCCTAGGAGAACCAGTGCTCAGAGGGTGAGCGCTGTGGAAAGGGCCGCTGGCTGGGTGAGAGTGAGGCGCCTCACCTTGGCTGCTTCTGTTGAGGGCTGCACACTTGTGTGTGGAAGGGCTATCACAGGACGCTACCCTGAGCTAGACTTCCTCTCCGTGGCTGGGTGATGCCAGGCCACTATAGCAGAAGTGATAGAGACAGAGCAGGAAGGCATCGGCGTGCTGATGGTATGGCTGTTCTCACTGGCATGCTGTCTTTGAGGCCCAAGGACTAGAGGTGAGGCCAGCTGTGGGGCCTGGGCACCTCTGTGACCTCCCTGCAGAGCTGAAGGCCAGGGAGGCCCTGTGAGGTCCCCAGAGGACACTAGTTGGAAGAGAGCAGGGGGGAGCCGCCTGACATCCCAGCCCAGAGGAGTCTGAGGGTGCCACTGTATCCCCTTAAGGTGACCCCACAATACAACTCCTTCCCTGTGTGGGAATCTGAAAATACATCTCCTGCCCATGGGCTTTGAGAATAAAATGCCATGGAGTCCCCTCCCCTGGCTGCCATTCTAAGTCAGGTACAGAGTGACACGGTGTACAGCAGTAAGTGTGTGGCACTCTTCTACACATTATCCCCAACTCTGTCTGCGCCCTCATTGCCCCGACCCTGCATCTGCCGGTGACACTGTTGCTCTTGTGTTCAGTAAGCTATTTTATTTTTGCTCAGTGTAATGTATGGTTGCTCTGTTTCTGTGTGCGTTTTTAAACTGTAAGGTTTCTGAACTCTTCGGTCCGTGAGGTTCAGGTTGCATAACCAAAGCGCCCCTGTGGAGCCAGAGTGCCGGCCAAGAAGCAAGCAGGCGTCCGTCCTGTGCTCTGCTTCTTCATGGGTCATTCAGTTCACCTGTCAGCACACTTCAGTAGCCTGATAGGATCTCCCAGAGTCCCCCCAGGCAGCAGGTCTCTCCCAGGCAGGCCTCATGTGAGACTAGAAGGGCTTGTCTGCTGAGAGGTGTTAGGTCCCGTGCACAGCTTGTTAACTCCCTGCATCAGCAGCGCGCCTGGGACCTCGGGGCAGGCATCTTAGTCACTGGCTCGAGTGTTGGCCGAAGATTACCAGTCTACAGCCTGTGTCCAGGCTTTACAGCCCCGAAGGACAGATTAGAGGGTCCCCATTGTGCCTGTTGCTTTGTTGCTTGCCGGGGCTCACTGTGGAGTTTGTGCTGCAATCATTCCTTGCTTTCCTGGTTTAGTGCAGCATCCGAGGAGTGGGTGGAAGGAGCCGTGTAAAAATGGGTCAGCCTGCCCACAGAGCCCAGCCAGCCCGTCCCCTTTATTCCTGTCTGCTCTGTGCTAGCACTGAGTAGTGACAGGGCCCAAGTAAACGTGGCCTGAAGACCATGCAAGGGCTGACCTGTGTGGATGCCTCTGTCAGGAGTGGCTGAATCAGCCACAGCAGCCAGCCTCAGGCGGCCGGGGTAGCCACGTGGAAGCTGTCCTCAGAACTGCGTCTGCTGCTGAGTGCTGCCAGCGAGCAGTTACACTCTTTGCTCTGTTAAACTCTTAATTTCTGTGGGGGAGGAGCATCCGTGGTGGGGTGTGAGGTGTCTGAAGGTGTTTGGTTTTTCGAGACAGGGTTTCTCTGTACATAGCCATGGCTGTCCTGGAACTCACTCTGTAGACCAGGCTGGTCATGAACTCAGAAATCCACCTGCCTCCTGAGTGCTAGGATCAAAAGTGTGTACCACCACTGCTTGGTGATCTGATATATTTTATTTGTCTGAAGCTTTTAACAACAGAGATTGCCCGGCCTGCAGTGCTTAAAAACACCTCTGACCTTAGCTGATTTCCTGATTTAAAATCATGGTGGCTGCATCAGACAGTCCCGGTTCTTTCTCGGACTCGGACTGGGTCTCCAGCTGTGGGTGAGGGGCAGTACCTGAGCGTCACTTACAAAGCAGAGCTGCACTGGCCGGGGAGTGGGGCTGCTCCGGAGGCTTGCAGAGTGGAGTCTGGCACTTAGGAGCGTCCATCAGTGTCAGCTGCCCTGCTGTTGTAGCTCTCCGGGTGCTCACACGTTCTCTTGCTGCTTCAAGTGATGCGCCTTTCCCCTGGAAAGGAAGAAGCAGCGGAGCCTGCAGCTTGGGTCTCTCCTTTTCCAGGTCTCACGTACCTTGACGACCTGCTGCCCAAGCTCTGGGCCTTCATCTGTGAGCTGGGGCCTCACGGGGGGCTGAAGCTCTTCCTGGAGTGCTTGAGCAGTGACACGGGGGAGTCCAAGCAGCTCCTGGCCATGCTGATGCTCTTCTGCGACTGCTCCCGGCACCTCATCACGTAGGTTGATGTGGGCCCAGTGCCCCGGCTAGGACTCAGTGGGGCAAGCGAGTAACTGCGCCTGTGTGTGTGTGTGTGTGGGGGGGAGGGGCGCTGTAAGAACTGGCCAGAGCTGAGCAGGGTGATCCCAGTAATGGCGGCTCCTCAGGAGGCTGAAGCAGAAGCAATATCTTGAGCTCATAAGTTTGAGGCCTGGACAACATAGCAAGAACCCATAACCCCTGCACCTCCCACCAAAAAGTAGACAAGAAGACATTCAGAAAGCACGTGGCACATGCCGGTGTTCAGCAATTGTTAGGTACTTACAGGGCAGCTGCTGTGGGTTCGGGGGTCTCTGGAGATGTGTTCAAATCACACCTCAGCCATTTATTCACTGAGAGGGGGATTACAGAAAATTCCAGACTCAGAAACCAGGGTGTTTACTGAAGCACCAGTGTCCTGCCTATAGAGGGAAGTAACAGTGCACTCACCTCAGGACATGTGTGAGGATTAGTCAGCGCTGTGCTTACAGCTCTGCTGGCAGGCTGCCTCTGGACAACTGAGCCGCGGTCTCCTCATTGGTAGAATGGAGGTGACATCACCTACCATGAAAAGAGTAAAATAAAGAGTAAATAAGAGACCGTCAGGCACAGCCTGGAACATTCACCAGAACCCTCGTGTCCCCTGTGCCTTTGCTGCCGTCTGCCTTCCACTCACTCCCCAGAAGTTGTTGGAAGGATCCAGAATGGACCTCAGGCAGCTGTGTGCAGACTAGAAGGTCTTCAATCCAGACGGTTCAGGGTCACTCACTGGGAAAAACCTGAGCAGAGTTTACTGCTTCCCCTTAAGTTTTCTATCATCACTGCGAACAGTTTCAGGTAAACAGAAGGGAGGAGATTACAGAGCCCTCACGTGCTGCCAGCTCATGGCCAGACTTGCTTCCTTTAAACCCCAGGAGCGCCCCAGCTAACTCTGCAGGTGTCTGGAGAAGCTAGGCTTTCTCTCCTTTTTACTGTTTGTTTTGTCGAAAGCCAGTGAGGTCTCATTTGTTTCCTTTCCTGAGTGGAAAATTCTGAACCGTCTTCTGCCTCCTGTAGCATCCTCGATGACATTGAAGTCTATGAAGAACAGATCTCATTCAAGCTGGAAGAGCTGGTCACCATCTCCTCGTTCCTCAACTCCTTCGTGTTTAAGATGATCTGGGATGGAATCGTAGGTAAGGTGAACGTTCCCGCCATTCTTCAGTACCATCCCAGGCGGCTCAGCTGTATCATTTACCAGAGGCGTTCCCAGGTGGTAGGGAACGCCTGTCTGCTCACACGTCTGGGTGGCTCGTGAGGCAATGATGTGGCTGCAAAGGCCCCTCTGCCAGCTCCTTCAGCGACTAGTGACTGGCTCTGCCCTCAACCGCTCTTCACACCTGCACTTGGATTTCCTGGAGAGGGAGCGGGAGCTTGTGGTAGTTCATGCTCTGGGCAGATCTACTGCCTGACATGTCTCTGCTAGTTCAGTAAAAACTCCTCAGAGGACGAGGATGGTGCATTCCCTGAGAGATGCCATGCCCTGGCCCTAAGGCCATTGAGAGCACTCCAGAGACCCCACACGCAGTTCCGCTGACCAGAGTGCCTAAGTTCAGGCCTGCCCTCCACCTCTGACCCCTCACCTCTGACCCTTCACCTCTGACCCCCTCACCTCTGACCCCTCCTGTTTGCTGCACAGAGAACGCCAAGGGTGAGACCTTGGAGCTGTTCCAGTCCGTCCACGGCTGGCTGATGGTACTGTACGAGCGAGACTGCCGCCGGCGCTTCGCTCCGGAGGACCACTGGCTGCGAAGGTGAGCGTGGGAACGCAGTGATGGCCTGCCAGTGCCCAGCATTGTGCTCACGGTGATCCGCCGTCTCCCCTCTTGCACCCTATCCATTTGTCTGGAAAGAAGTGCTGTTCTGTGAAGCACCTGTCTGGGCATGTCACTTAACAGTAGTCTGTCCACCAGTGTCACTTCATTTGACGGTGACAAGCCAGGCCAGGCTCAGTGGCCATGTCTTATCTTGGCTGGGGAAAAGAGCTTCCCTCAGCCGACCTGATTAACAGACTGTGGTAGCTTAGTTGCATGGGATCAGCAGAATCACCAGGGTAAAACTGTTCCCAGGTTTAGGAGGTAGGTTGGGAGCCCCTTGACAGCAACTAAACTCGAAAGCATGTCAGCTTTTCTGTCAGTGACCCATCAGGTCCCAGGAAATGGCTGCAGTCTGGCACCAGAGCCTCACAGACTCATCCAGACAGCCTCTGCCCCACCACCCCCTCTGCTTGGTGCCGCCAAGATAGCCACAGATGCACACCTACGCAGGGATGAGCAGGTGTGGCTGTGTTCCTGAGATTCACAAACGTGGGCACCGCCACACTGGGACACATGCCAGCCTTGCACTAGAAAAGGCTTTTCTGGCTTTTGTAACCACAGCTATCTGTCTCCTGAAGGGATCTCAAGCCTGGTGTGCTCTTCCAGGAGCTGGACAAGGACCGCAAAAGGGCGCAGCTGATCCTGCAGCACATCCCCCACGTCGTGCCCCACAAGAACGTGAGTTGTCCCTCGCGTGTGGCCTCCGGCTCCTCGAGCATCAGTCACCCCACACACGGGGGGGGGGGGGGTCTTTCTGATTCAAGCAGCCTCATGCTGAGTACTGGGGTGCACAGACCGAGGAGGCACGGTGAACTGTCTGTGTGAGTCCCAGCACGTGGCCCTCATCCAGCTGCCAGGTAGGGGCGTTGAGAGAGTCCCACACATGGTGGAAGGAAAGAACTAACTCCAGCAAATTATCCTCTCACCTGCACACAGCAATGTGGCAGGCAGCCACCACGCACGTGTACACACACACACACTAAGTAATTAGGTAATTTTTAAGTGAAAAATTAATTTTAAAAATCAATTGTCAGGAGTCTGCCATTGATGCATTTTCTCATTGCATGTAAGTTTGTATTTTGCAGGTCATTGAGTAAAGTCTTAGACCCACTGTGTGAGATGTAAACTGAGTCCTTACTGACCTCTTTGACCCACTGTGTGAGATGTAAACTGAGTCCTTACTGACCTCTTAGACCCACTGTGTGAGATGTAAACTGAGTCCTTACTGACCTCTTAGACCCACTGTGTGAGATGTAAACTGAGTCCTTACTGAGCTCTTAGACCCACTGTGTGAGATGTAAACTGAGTCCTTACTGAGCTCTCATCTACATCCAGTTGGTATTTCCTAGTCAGTAGTTTGTTCCAAGTCATGAGAAGTGGATATCCACTCTGCCGTAATCCAGAAACACTAAAAATGATGTCTGCAGCTCAGAAGAGAGGGAGAGCTTCACGGCCTGCATGAGGGAGCAAGTGGAAGATGGAGTCAGAAACAAAGCCAGAGCCTTGCTGGGGACCTGAGGCTAATCCAGAGCGGAGGCCCTGCCCAGAGCTGTGCTGTAGGGTTGGCTCCGGCCGTGCTGTGAGGACAAGCCAGAAAAACACTTCAAAGGTCCTTGCACAGAGGCTACTGGACACTGGGCAGTACTGTGCCCCTCAGAAAAGGCCCCATTTCTTGTCCTTCCCCATACATTTTTTAGGGAAAAAATGATTCTGTAGATCTTGTTCTTTAGAGATGCCGCGGCCTCTCTGCTCTGAGTTTGATTCAGTGCTCTGCGTCGCTGTCACTCTGCTGGGACAGCGGTGTGCAAGCAACGTGGCTGCTTAAAGTCTTGCTTCATTGGCAGCGCTTAGGAGTGAAAGGGCTTCCTGGAGACTACTCAGTCCAGTGTGCGGAGACCACACACACACATGGACACACACACACACACCTCTGCTAGAAACTTCACAGCTTGGCGAAGCTGGCCCTCCTGTGTTCTCCCAGGAAGTGATGGTGTACTCCTCCTCACGTTCACCTCCTACCACTCAGGAACTTCTGCCTCCATCTCTGAACAGCCCCAAAGGCTGCCACTGGCCTGCTGGTGTCTGAACCTATGTCTCTGACCTCAGCACAACCATAACGTGTCTTTAATCTGATCACTTCGGCCTGTCCGCCAGCTGTGGCCTTTGGCCTCCACTGGTGCTTTCAGACTGAAGGCTAAGTGAGGTGGGGTGGGGTGGGTGGGGTATGAGGCTGGGAAGTGGTGACCTGTGAGTGAACTCTGGCTTGAACTTGGTCCCACTGTCCTGACTGTGTGACCAGAGTCCATGTCCTCATCTGTACCATGGAGAGAATGGTCCTCTCTTGGGTGTCTGCTGGGGTCACCAACGCTTCCCAGGCCCTTAATCACTTGACCCTCCCTCAATGCCCATGGAAGGTGAAAGCCCAGTCCAGGCTGCCTGTGAGAGGCCCACAGCTCTGTCATGACCTGTCTCTGCAGCTCTACTGTGAACAGTGACTATCCACACTTCACTGGCAACCCTGCTAAAGAGTTAGAGTCACAGCCCTGTGTGACTTAAACACCTCATCTTCAGGCTGCTGAAGCTCCACTGCTTAGAAGGGAGAGTGGGGACACTCACTGGGTCCTCCTTTGTCTGCTCCCCTCTCGTGATCTTGAACCTCAGACCTTCTGATGGGGTGTGGAGCACAGACCTTTTTCTTAGTTCCAGGTACCTTATGGAAGGACGACCCTTCCACCCAGTGCCTGTGTGGTCCTGGAGGCCTCTGGCAATTGTGTGATGGTTCCTCAGGGTCCTGAAACAAGCATTAGCGTCAGTTCTCACCAGGGCTAGTCTCGTGTGCTGCCGTGTTTTCTTCCATCTGGCATACAAAATAGAGGAGGGTTGTGGGATTGTCTGTGTACCACACGCATACCTGGTGCCTGAGGAGAGCAGAAGAGGGCATCAAGTCCCCTGGACCTGAAGTTACAGATGGTAGTGAGCTGCCGCCATGTGGTGCTGAGAATCACACCTGGAGTCTGCAAGAGCAGCAAGTGCTCTCGAGCTGAGCGTCCCTCCAGCCCCCAGCGCTGTAGAGCTGTGTGCTCGGTCAGCTCGCCCCCTGGGTGCTGTGTGCTCGGTCAGCTCACCCCCTGGGTGCAGTAGTCCCTGCAAGGTGGGGCAGGGGCTGTGCACAGTGGCTCGTGCATGTGTGCACTTGGGAAGCTGAGATATGAAGACGGCTCGAGAACAGGAGATTGGGGCCAGCCTGAGGAACTCCAGGGACTCGAGTCTCACTAAAACAAAGGTGCTTGTCAGCAGAGTGGTAGGTCTGAGGGCACAGGAGGCAGACAGAAAGGCCAACGGTCTTGAGAGTGCAGGCTCATTTTTTACATCTGACAGTGGGAACAATTGAATGGTTTTTGTGTCTGACATTCATGATATTGATTTCCTTTGGAGTCGGCACAGCTGCAGAAAGTAGCCTGTGACGGCTGCGCCCTGGGCTTCTGAGGTGGGACTGAGTGCCCGAGGATGGGCTTTACCTAGACTGGTCCTTGCTGGACCCCAGCTGTGGCCAGGCGCCTCTGAAACACACCCGTGTTGGTGCAAGTTTACCGTATTCCTCATCCCCAGTGAGCTTCTCTGGGACTGCTCACTGTCCTCGCAGGACACCGCCGAGCAACAGCTCACGGACATTGCGTCTCGCCGACGCCTGGCTGGCTGACTTGACAAAATGTTTGCCATTTTGTGTGGAGGTTTGGCCGGTTTAGTTGCCGACCCTGCTGCTCATCCCACCTCTGCTCGTTTCAGAGAGTTCTTCTGTTCCGGAACATGGTTATCAAGGAGAAAGAGAAGCTGGGCCTTGTGGAAACCAGCTCTGCCTCTCCGCACGTCACCCACATCACCATCCGAAGGTCCCGGATGTTGGAGGTGAGTGGCCACTCAGAGAGGAGTGCTCTGTCTGTGTGGCGGATCGAGGGGATGACCTGTTGCTTCCAGACTCTGTCACTGCGGTGAAAACTCACACCGAGGCTCCTTCACAGCTGTAAGGCTGTGAGCCAGTCAGCGGCTCTGCGGAGCTGCTCGGTCTGGCATGTCCTCAGTGCTGGGGCTCTTCAGTGACTTCCTTCGCTCTATTAGGGCCCCTGGCTAGAGCACAGACACGTGATGCCTCTGTGGAACAAGGGTAGGAGCCCAGTGCAGTGGGCTTTGAGAATGCGCTGCAGACGCTGCAGGTGTTGCCCTGCCTGACCACACAGAAGCTTTCATCACAGACTCAAACACCTCAGTAGACACAAGAGATTCAAGTACCGACACCTTCTCCAGCCACTCCTTGTCCAGGGTGCCCCCATGTGGCCACTTCACAAGGTAGAAGTAGGTGCCCTGTTCTTAAGCACTGTGCCTTGGTGTCACACCCAAGGTGTCCTGGTGAGTTTTGAGGTAAGCAGAGAGGTCTACGGAAGCTTCCACACCAGTGTGTGCTCTGTGGGGCGGAAACCTAAGACTCACCCTGACTACACTGCTAGGGCATTGCCGTGGTTCTGACGTGTGTGCTGCCTGTGTACCACAAGTGTCCGGAGGTCATACAGTCCACAGCCTTGCTGTGTGTTTCTGTGTGTCTGCCAGCGGTGCTGGTGACAGGCTTGGCTTGATCTACTTGTCACACTGCTCCTCAGACCCCTCGTTGTGCTCTGTCCACACTTTGTTGTTGGTGTGTCCTGCCTGTATGACAGCCACGTTACCAGCCACTGTGTGTACTGTGGCGTGGCAGCCGGGCCCCTCTGGCAGCGTGTTTGCCGTCTGTGCCACTGCCTGCTGGATGACGTACTGTAGCTCCCGTTTCCTCTGCTGTTCAGGGGTCATTCAAAAAGTACCGTGTGCAGCAGTCGGTGTCTTTACCTTAAAGGTAAGGATACGTTGTAGAAGTGTGACTGTCACAGGTAGAGTACCCACCCAGCATCCCTGAGGCCCCGGGTACCATCCCCTCACTGACCAGAAGACAGGAATAGGCCGTGTTGGCAGACTGGCTGAGTGCATCTCTCAGTGAGCATTTAGTTTGTGAGCTCAACAAGGAGAAGTCCTCTGCTCCCGCTGCTGCAGCCCAGGGCTCTCAGACATAGCCTCCCTAGGGAAGACACATCCACCAGGGGCTGGGCACATGGTAGCTGACATATGGTTTCAGTGTTGGGAAAATGGTGGGCAGGAGGAGATGTGGCAGTCACTGCAGACACACATCTCAGCAGCGTCTGACGTGCCATGTGGACATGTGGTTCCAAGGGGCTTTGGATTTTTAAGAGAAGATTCCCCAAATTCAGGGTCTTACATTAAAGTTTCAGATCTATTATGTTGTGAGCTAATTAAATTTTGTCAGCTACCCTGAAGGCCGTGTTTGCCACTCAGGCTGTGGTCACCAGTGGGAGCCTGTGCTTTGACTCAGAAGCTTGTTTGTGTTAGAACTGTCCCCAGCGCTTTCCTCATCAGAACCGTACGTCACTGCCTGCTCTCTGGAAATCTCAGTTCTCTCACTCAGAGAAGTCTGGCACCCACCTCCTGAAATAATTCTGAAATAATTGAGAGCTGGGGACTGTAGTGTGTGCTGGGGGGGGGGGGGGTCGTTGGCCCCTCTATCAGGTGCCACCACCTCTGTGGGGCTAAAACACCCCTGGGTGTCACAGGAGACAGTCACCCTTAACTTAGGCAAAGCCTGTTTTTCTCTTTGTGTACTATCTTTGAACCAGAGGTAGAACACAAGAGGGTTGTGTGTTCATTCCATGATGCCACAGGTTCTCCTGAGCCTGGGTCTCAGTGCCCACAGCCTTTGCTTGTTGTGACTACACGGGGACATGAAGAAGCTGCTGTCTGACTTGTTTGTAAGGCCAGGCTTCTGGTAGATTTCATCATCCTGCAGAAATAGCCCTTCTTCAGGGTAAATGTAGTCTATCATTTAGTTATTTGGAACTGAGGAAGCTCGGACATGCCCTTCTCCAGCCCTCGGGTGGGTGCCAGCTCACTGTCCTATGTAGCATGTTGCAGCCGGAGAGGACTTGACTCTGAACGCTCACATATCCACACCGGTACCCACAGGGCAGGGATGCCTCAAAGGAGGCGGGCAGCACACCCTTCTTAGCACCTCTTGAAGGATGAGGCTCAATCAAGCAGGTGTGACTCTCCATCCAGCAGGTCTTCCTTAAGCACCGCCATGTGCTGGCTAAGGATGTTACGTGTCCCATTAAATCCCACAGTGCCGAGCACCCTCTGCTAGGACGTCACACAGAGCAGAGAAGTTGTCAGTGCAGGAGCATGCCGGAGCTCTCTGTACATCCAGTCATGCCCAGGAATGCCGGCTTGACTGCTTCTAGTGCCGCAGCTGCAGGAGCAGCAGCAGCACACCAACACGCCCCCTCTTCCTTTTCCATCCTAACTGCCCTCCGCTGGCTCTGCCGGCTTCATCTGTTTTCTAGGCTGCGTCTCTGCAACTCAGGCTGGTCTCAGACTCCCAGGCCTCAGCCCTGAGTGCCTCCATGGGTGTGCCCAGAGCTGGCTTCCCACTCCTGCAAGTGGCCTGGGGACTAAGAGGTCATCCTTCTTGGCTCAGCAGCCTAAGAGTCTGTCTCTGATAAGACGCAGAGACTCCATAGGAGGGATTGTGTCACTGAGCATGACAGGAAGTCAGCAACAGTATCTCAAACTAGGGCTCACTGCTGCCAGGTTCCGCATTGGCTTTGTGTCGGAAGCCACCACCAGGACAGCACAAGGGCAGATGAGTAGACCCCATGGTGTGGTCTGTCATGTCAGCTAACTGTGACAGTACTGCCCCAGGATAAAGCCTCAGCACTCCCACACCTGGACATACAGCAGCCGTCAGATGCCAGGAAGACCTGCAGAGAGCCCAGAGGTGTCTGCCTTAGTTACAGTCACTGTTGCTGTGACAAAAGCATCATGGGAGGAAAGGCTTTGTTTGACTTCCATGTCCACTGAGGAAAACCAAGGCAGGACCTCAGGTTGGGCAGGAACTGGAGGCAGCAGCTGCCGCACAGGCCGTGGAGGGGTCTGCTCACCGGCTTGCTCTCTGCTTGCTCTGCCTGCTTTCTTAGAGCACCCAGGACCACCTGTCACGAATTAAGGCAATGGCCTACAGGCTTCCTGCAGCCAGATCTTATGGGGTGATTTATCAAGTGAGGGCCCCCCCTCAGATGACTATAGTTTGTGTCAAGGTGACATAAGATGAAGTTTAGTAGACTTGAAACGTGTATGTGGGTTCTGGAGAGGAGACACACACACTCAGTATCTGCATTTACTGACACTGAGAGCCGCCATGGGCTAAGCACTCTCACTCTGCAGAGCGACACCCTACACGTGGCTGTTTAGAAGGAGCTGACCACAAGCCATCAAAGCTCGGGCTGTCCCAACAGCAGCTCCATGTCCTTACCTTCCCACGGGCGGGCAGGCAGACTCTCTACTGCACCTGGGCTTCCCGTCTCGGCCGCCCTGCGGCCAGCGGGTCTTTCAGTTCAGAAAGCCAGCCTGCTTGCTCCAGCCTTCCCAGCCCCTTCCCCACAGTTGCCCTCAGCAGCCAAGACCCTGGGTTTTCATCTTACCGTGTCCTGTAAGCCTGACTCCGCCCATGA
This sequence comes from Arvicanthis niloticus, assembly GCF_011762505.2. Classification (NCBI taxonomy): domain Eukaryota; kingdom Metazoa; phylum Chordata; class Mammalia; order Rodentia; family Muridae; genus Arvicanthis; species Arvicanthis niloticus. The sequence continues at coordinate 5,149,726 of NC_133432.1, forward strand.
GCTGAGAGATAAAGGAGGGAGAGAGATTCCCATCTTGCCCCAGTTTCCCCCACCTTTGATGGCCAGAACTAGCATGCCTCATTCTGTGTAATGTCCCTGTCAGACTCTGTCCTGACACCGGCAGTCTCCTCATGCCCATGAGACACCGTAGCCATCAAATGACTCCTCCATGTGGTGTGCTGACCTGCATGTCAGATGCCTGGGCTCGCCCAGGCTGCACCCTTCAGTGGGCTGACCCTCTCTTGTAGGATGGCTACGAGCAGCTCCGGCAACTTCCCCAGCACGCCATGAAGGGTGTGATCCGGGTGAAGTTTGTCAATGACCTTGGCGTGGATGAGGCCGGGATTGACCAGGATGGCGTCTTCAAGGAGTTTCTGGAAGAGATCATCAAGAGGGTGTTTGACCCAGCACTCAACCTGTTTAAGGTGGTTGAGGGGATGCCAGTGGGGCGGGCAGCAGCCTGACACAGGGATCCCGTGCAGAGTAAAGACAGGCCTCTAACTTCCACCTCCCCCGTCCTTCTCCTGGCAGACAACCAGCGGGGATGAGAGGCTGTACCCCTCACCCACATCCTACATTCATGAGAATTACCTGCAGCTCTTCGAGTTTGTGGGGAAGATGCTAGGAAAGGCGGTGTATGAGGTAGGTGCGCAAAGGAGTGTGGGACAGCTGTGTGGTAATGCCTGGGAGTTGGGCGTGGCCGTGCATGCACCCTGTAACCCTGACACTCGGGAGGCCCAAGCAGGAGGATCATGAATTTGAGGCCAGCCGGTATACACAGCTAGACCCTATCTCAAAAAGACAAAAATAAAGTGATAGGTGCGTCTCTGTTTGGGGATGGAACCCCGGCTTCACAAGCTAAGTCAGCACTGTCTGTCCCTGAGCCATCTGAGCTCACTGACTGTCACTTGAGTGGATTCTGTAGGAGACAGAGGTTCCTGGGAGTTAGCATAGGACAGAGAGAGTGGATGTAGCCAGCAGCATAGCATCCACCTGCACTTCCTTCCTGTAAGCCTGTTGCCTTGTCAGTAAAGTGGGGATAAGGAAAGCTGTGTGACAGGGTTGTCATCATGGTAAGTGAAATCCGAACCTGGCACCAGGTCCAAGTCTCAAGACTCTTGGCTTCTCAGGCTCACGGGGTCAAGGTAGTGAGGGCTTCCTCAGGCTTCAGGGGATTCCCTCACAGCCCCTGGTTCCCATCCATGGGCCCAGCCTGTGAGAGCCGCCTGCGGCGTGGCAGCTCAGCTGAGGTCACACCCCTGTGCTACTTGGCTCCAAGGCCTGCGCCTACGACCATTGCTCGCCAAGCTCCCTAGATGCTTTCTCACATGATCTGAGGTATAGCCACAGGCTGACACCTGGACTCCACTGGTGCCGCCCTCAAGCTGGCCTGAGCTGAGAGCTGAGCCCGACCTGTCTCTCCCAGGGGATCGTGGTAGATGTACCCTTTGCCTCCTTCTTCCTGAGCCAGATGCTCGGCCACCACCACAGCGTCTTCTACAGCTCCGTGGATGAGCTTCCTTCTCTGGACTCAGAATTCTATAAAAACCTCACCTCCATCAAGGTTAGTGCTGGCTGCTGTGCGTGCACAGCCGAGCAACCAGCCGAGTCACCTTTCCTGTCACTGAGACTTAACCCCAACCCCACCCTGGAGCCCTTTCACGGCTGAGGCCCACACAGGCCCCAGCGCTGTCTCTCTGTTCCGTCAGCGCTATGATGGAGACGTCGCAGACCTCGGGCTGACACTGTCCTACGATGAGGACGTCATGGGTCAGGTATGTGGGCTGAGCTGGCAGGTTGCTTCTGCTCCTGAGACTCATGGTTTCCCTCAGAGATCTGCCCACTGGGGATCTGCCTGTCACTGGCCAGGGATGGTTTCCTGTGTGTTCCCTGCCCACCTGGCCTCTGCATGCCCACCTCGGCCAGCTCCCACAGAGCCTGTGCTCTGTCTGTGTTCCATCTTGGGACTTGAGGGAAGGTCGGCCTATGCCCAGCTTTCTAGTTTGTGGCGAGCTGTGAGTCTGTTTGGAAACCATGGTGAGGACTGACCATTATAAATGGAGATTTCTGCCCTGATGTGGAGGGGCAGCACCTAAGGAGAAGCTCCTCTGGGGAGGTCAGGCCTCATTCACATCATCATCATCAGGAACAGAGGAGAAATCAGCCTGGCAGAAGCCATTTCTGTCACAGTTAGTGACAGGACTCACCCCTGTCCTCTGCCCCCCTCTTGTGTCCCTGTGGAGGCTCTCTGTCCTTAGCCTGACATCTGCTCTGGAGAAGCGGTGAGCATATTGGTGCAGAACCAGCTTCTCAGACTCCGCCTTCACCTCAGAGGGTATTCGTCTTTGAAAAGCATTGTAATGTGTCCCATGTGTCTTTCCAGACTTTGCCCACAGGTGTGTGTGTGTGTGTGTGTGTGTGTGTGTGTGTGAGAGAGAGAGAGAGAGAGAGAGAGAGAGAGAGAGAGAGAGAGAGAGAGAGAGAGAGATGGTATGGTACCAGGTCTCTTGCCATATAGTTTCCCCGGTAAGTCCACACTCTTATTCCGTCTTTTGGTAATGGCGCAGTATTCCCAGGAGTGGGTGTTCACACCCGGCCGCAGTCCTCAGCAGCAGCCTCCCTCTGTGGTATCCAGCGCCTTAGTGCAAATGTTTGGACAAGGATTGGATGAGAAACCTTTCCTACTGATGACAGGAGGCCTGCATTGATGTTTTGGCCCCAGGCTTTTGTGAGAAATGATTCTTCTTAAACACACAGCGTCTTACTTCCATCGTTATCACGGGCGCTCGTGCGGCCCTTTCATCTCCAGGAAGCACTGGTAGCCTGTTAGAGTTCTCGCTGGTAATTACTCCATCTTCTCCCCCAGCTTGTCTGCCACGAACTGGTTCCTGGAGGGAAGACCATCCCAGTCACAGATGAGAACAAGTGAGTACATCTGTGAGCGCCCGAGGCCATACCTGCAAGGACCGCTCTGGCTCTGGCTCAGGCGGAGAGCTGAGCAAGATAGATGGATAGAAAGAGGCCATAAATATCCTAATGGGATTTTCTGGTTACAGTTCATAGGCCGGAATTGTAGTAAATTCAATTTGCAAATAAGAGCGGACGGTTTCTTCTTTGCAGAAGCACTTGGAAGGTCAGAGGCACCATTCTTAGGAATGTAGGGAAGGCCCACACCGAGGCAGACGCAGCCCAAGCAGCTTAGGCAAGCTGTCCCAAGGGCAGGCGAGCAGGAACCCTGCGCAGCTGTGTGGCTGCTCTCAGGAAAACAGTGTGACTGCAGACATGGCAGATACGTACTTAGAGGCAGGAGTCGGAGGAGGTGCTGGGCACAGCAGCTCCCGTCACAGATAATGTGCTTTTAGTAGTGTCAGAAATTTCAGTCCTTTTGATCCCAGAAACAAACCCCTCACACGGTCTGCACCCAGACTTTCTTTCCCGCCTAATTAAAAGGGAGGAGCTTGGCAGGAGGGGACACTGGCTCTCTTGTCAGTTTTCTGAAACCCCAGCTCCGGATTTGAACTGTTAGCATTCATCTCAGCAGGGACAAGCGAGATGCTCAGGCCCTGTGACTCATCTGGCCCCAGTGCAGTGTTCCTGCTCTCCATTCCTCTCGGGTCAGCTCGTTTGGTAGCCTGTGTGCTTGGGGGCTTTTAGGTTTTTCTTCCCCCCCCCCCCATGAGAATGTGGGAGGAGAGGGACAGGAATGAGCGGGATTCAAACTTGTGGTAGAGAGAGAGCACAGAGGGCCCTGCACCCTCTGCAGGCAGACGCCTTACAAGCTGTGCCACCGCTAGTTCGCTGGGGCTTTTAGGTTTTAACTGTAGAAGTCTTCACCAGGGTTGAAGTCCATCAGCATTGTCCTTAGCCACGGGGTACTGGTCTGGAAACTTTAACAGCGTTGGCGGCGGAGCAGGGATGCCTGAGGTCTGAATCTGCAGGGTGAGCCCTGGTCCTGCTTGTGTGGCTGTGACTTCCTCAGAACAGCAGTGTTCAATGTGGAAAGCAGCCTTTGAGATAGCTAGCTGAAAAGCAGCCCAAACTTGACAGCAGATACGGGGCATGTCCTGTAGACCTGCCCACCCACAGGGAGGTTACTATAGCAAAATGTGCTATAAGGTGTGTGAGAGAGAACTGACAACTGGGCATACAAATGACAGAAAAGGGGAGGTCACGCAAGCTACAAGGCCAGGGGAGATGAGTCTGTAGGGGCTACAGGCCCGGGCAGTTGAGTTCTTGCATACTGAAGAGCTATAGAGATAAGTCTGTGTTGTCTGGAGGGGCCAGGGAGGTGACTTTATGTAGGCTGAAGGGCTGGGGAGGTGAATCTATGCAGGCCACGCTAGAGTAAGATTCTTCTCCTGCCACGAAGCCTGACAGGGAGCCTCGTGTCATGACCTCTGACCTATGGTGAAGCTTCAGTATATGGCAAGGGTACCTGGTCTCTGTCTCTGTCTCTGTCTCTCTCTCTCTCTCTCTCTCTCTCTCTCTCTCTCTCTCTCTCTCTGACGTGCGCGCGCTCACACACACACAATATTAGTAACCTCCATCATAGAGTGCATGGAAGGAGGAGATAATTGAAAATTCGTATTTGAATGTATTCGTGTGTAATGTTCCTTGCTGACCATTTAAACCTAGAACTATTTCAAGGACAGTCACTTTGGCTTGGGCACTGCGAGGCTAGACGGAATTGTTTGGACTGTACTTCACATGCAGTATTTAATGGTGTGCTTGGGCATGCTTGCCAACAGATCAGTGACACTGGCGAGCTTGCTGGGGTGCCAGCCTGCAGCTGTAGCCAGGCTAGATCCAGGGGCACGAAACACTAGCTGGAGAGCCTTTTCCCCATCAGTGTGGGTTGGTCTGACCTCCCTGTTGAACCCAGGAATAAGCCAACAGCATTTTTGGAGACCGCTGGTCCGGTCTAACACAGCTTTAGGCTTTGGTGGAACTCGGCTGTGCTATTGCAGGTGAGGCAGCTTTTCTCTGAAGTTGATTGGAGCACTAAGCTGTGTCTGTGAGAGAAGTCCAGTGGGACTCACCTGTGCAGGTGGCCCTTGATCCCTGAGAGTGTGGGGTCATCCCAGGGAGTTATCGGGTGCTGTGAGGACAGGTGAACAGGCAGTGCCCTCGACACTCAGTGCTGTCATGATGGCACAGAGTGTGGCTTGGGGGCCACCATCATGGTGTCACCGTCACCTGCCAATAGATGCTGGTGTTTGTGTTTTGGAGATGGTTGAAGAGCACCAGACTCATCTCTCAGCACGTTTGGTAGCAGCCTGCCCTGGCCGGCTCGTCCCAGTGTCTCTTTCTTGTTACAGGATTAGCTATATCCATCTGATGGCGCATTTTCGAATGCACACTCAAATCAAAAACCAGACCGCCGCCCTCATTAGTGGCTTCCGGTCCATTATTAAGCCCGAGTGGATCCGAATGTTCTCCACCCCTGAGCTTCAACGTCTCATCTCCGGGGACAACGCTGAGATTGATCTGGAGGACTTAAAGTAAGGGCATTGAGGAGGGACATGGGGCATGACTGGGCCCTCTAGAAGGAGAGCTGGTCCCTCCTTGGGCTCTAATACAGAGTGACTCTGGGTACCCTGGTGACAGCCCATTTAGTTTCCGGGGGATGAGGCCATGGCATGGGACCTTTGCCAGTGCGCCTGCCCGAGCGCCTGCCCGAGCGTGAGCCCTGCTCTGCGTTACTTTTAGGAAGCACACGGTGTACTACGGTGGCTTTCATGGGAGTCACAGAGTCATCGTCTGGCTCTGGGACATCCTGGCTTCCGACTTCACGCCCGACGAAAGAGCCATGTTCCTGAAGGTACTTACTTACAACTTGTATGTCTGTTCTTGAATGCGTACTCAGACCTAGGGCCACCTTGCGACTCAGTGAAAACAGAGGGATTATCCAGAGGGCAGTGTGCCATAGGCTCTGCGGTGCCAAAGGGCTGGGGAAGCAGAGACAGAGACGGCGGGCGCAGTGCAGCGGTGGGGCAGCGGTGGGGCCTGGCTGCTGGCTGCTCCTGCTGTGGAGCAGGGCCCTGTGCCACTGAGCCCAGCACACCACCCTCGCTCGCCGTCTGCAGTCCTGCCTCTGTACCTTAAGAACATAATAATAGTGCATGTCTTTATAGTCCAGTACTCGGAGGCAAAGGCAAGCAGAGCTCTGTGAGTTCAAGGCCAGCCTGGTCTACAGAGTGAGTTCCAGGACAGCCAAGGCTACACAGAGAAACCCTGTTGCAAAAAAGGAGGAGAAGGAGGAGGGGGAAAAATACAGATAATCCTAAAGCCCACTCCAGTGTAGTATGATACATACATGCATCCTACACATACACACATGCACAGACATGCATACATGCATCCTGCACATACACACGTGCACAGACACGCATACATGCATCCTGCACATACACACGTGCACAGACACGCACACATGCGTCCTGCACATACACACATGCACAGACACATAGTGTCCCAAGGAAGCACACTTGTTGAGGCTGACAATACTGAATATTGCTCTGAGAGATCAGGGGTTGAGTCAGGCTCTCAATGTGTAGCCCAGTCAGGACTTTGTAGCCCAGCCTACTTCAGAGTCAGGACAAGCCTTCTACCTCAGAGAACTGAAATTCCACGTGTGGTCACCACGCCTAGCTTATTGTGTGCTTTCTTGGCAGGAGTATCTGTTGTTAACTCTCTCTGCCCTAGCATCAGTGAAGTCCTGAGTGTCCTCTCTGTCTCTAAGTGCTGTTGGATTTGCTGAATGACAACAGAGTGTAGCTTTATAGGACACTGGATAATGTGCATGCCTGTCTCTGTCACCTGTGGAGAGAGTGTCATTAAAAGTGAACACATCATCATTTTGTCACCTGCTTTCCTTCTCTCTGAAAAGCTGTGGTCCACAAGTGTAGGTAGTGTCCTGGACTCTCCCCTAAGGCTGGCTGCACACTTTGTCTGTCTGTCTCCCTCTCTGTCCCCCTCTGCTTTTCTTTAGGCAGGGTCTCATGTATCCCAGGATGCTCTCAGATTTACCCTGTAACATGTAACGAAGGTTGACCTAAGTCTCCTCCTCCAAATGCTGGCATTACAAGTGTGTACCACTACACCTAGTTTGTAAGTGTGGGAGTCTTGTGTGATCTACTGTGTGGGGCCACCGACCAAACCAACAGCTGGTCTTCTTCCTTGCCAGCCATTCTGAATTGAGTCTCCTCTCCTGCTGAGGGAGCCGTCACCAGCTCCAATCCAAGCAGTACACACACGGGCTCCACGCACCCACAGGTCTCCAGCCACAGGGGCATTGGGTCCAACAGGCTGGCTCCCCCAGCAGTGCACGGCCCAGCAGGGCGAGCTTCTGCTCAGGAGGTTGCTCTCCAGGAGGGCGGTACAAGTGCCTTCCACAGCGGCAGCGGCAGGAGGGGATGTGGCCGCTGCTCTCCAGTGTAGTAAGAGCCGATGTTCCCCTGCCTCTGGCCAAACACGTCAGAGCAGCAACACAGCAACCTTTTTTAAAGGTTTATTTTATTCTTACTGGTGTGTTTATGTCTGTGTAAATATACGCTTTTTGTGCCTTCGGGGCCGATGGAGTTAGAGGCAGTGTGAGCGCCTGACGTGGGTACTGGGAATAGTACTCAGGTCCTCGGGAAGAGCAGCAAGCACTCTTGACCACTGAGCCGTGTCTGCATCCCCAGGAACACAGTGACTTATTAAAAACCCTTTGAAGCATGACACATAAAACTGTGTAGCACTGTAACGTGGCTTAAGTGGTTGTTATGACCACACTACATTAGCCACTGAATTACAGAGCCGGGCTCGGGATCCTGTCTCTCAGAAAACAGCATGCATCTGTTACTGCTGAGTCAGGGGGGGATTTTCCTAGGTCTTCCCCATGAGGGCTGACCTGTGGTTTCCAGCTTGGTCGGCGCCTGTGTCTGAAGCATTAAGGCAGGCACTGTGTTTGGAGAATGCCAGGATTCTGGAATGTTGCTGGCAAGTGTGCCTGGCTGCCCACAGGCCCCACATCCAGTATCCCACAGCTTGGTCCCTGCAGCCTCACTGGCTTTGTGGACCTGATTTTTCCCAGTGTGCTGATTGGTGTGGAGTCTTCTACACTTCCCCAACCACCCACCCCCAGGAACCCAGCCCCCAGGAAGCTCTGCTTATGTGCAAGACACCAGTGTACAGCTGGGCTCTGCTGCTGTGTGGGTTGGTCTTTTTCCCATCCATTATCTGCCCGGCTTCACCGCCTATCACTGGGAGAGAAAGGACAGCAGGGAGAGAGAGATCACTGAGTCTAATTTCTTCTTTTTTGTTTGTTTGTTTCTTCTTTGAGCAACATTCCTAATAAAGTGCATCCTCCTCCTTCCCCAGTGACCAGCGACCACACCTGTCAGGTCTCTAGCATTTATCTACCCCCTGAAAAGTTCCCAGAATTCCAAACATCACACAGTTGCAGAAAGTATCTGCAGCTGGCAAGACCACGCCTCTGCTAGAGCCTGAGGCAAATCACAGTCGGCTGCTGCGGGCAGTCTGAAGCAACAAGCAACTCCATATCCCCACACCTGGGATTAAAATGAAAATGCTTTAAAATATTTCTGTGTTCTTTTTAAAGAAACCAAAATTCCAAAGTTGTCACTACAATAGCGTCTGCCGTGCGTGGGGCCGTGGTTCCCAGCTGTCCAGGACGCGCTGGCTCCAGACCTGGGCTCACGGGCACCACCAGTGTCCGCTCGCCGGGGCCTCAGTGCTACCACTGCCGTCCTCCCCGAGGACGGGCACCACCCATCTCTCCCTGCTTCCCCTTACTGTCTGACTGTGCAGCTGGAGACCTACTCCAAACTGGTCTGCTGCTGCACACCGGGGGTCGAAGGGCATCTTCTGCCACAGAGCAAGTTGAAAGCCAGCTTGGGTTTGACGAGAGTCTGTGTCAGAGATATAAAAAGACCTGTTCACTGGGATGTCGCTCTGAGTCGCCAGTCTTGTTCACTGGGCCATCACTGCATGAGCTTTAGTTCCAAAGAGTGGCACTCTAGGGACATGTGACGTGTCCTGGGCACATGTGGGTGAGCACCTCCCTCCGTTAACCCTGGTTCTACTGAACCGCACACAGAGGGAGAAAAGACCAGCATGACTGCAGTGGCAAAAACCCCTACTGCCCCTCTGACCCCACCTTTCTTGCAGTTTGTGACCAGCTGCTCCCGGCCCCCACTCCTAGGATTCGCCTACCTCAAGCCTCCGTTCTCCATCCGCTGTGTAGAAGTGTCAGATGACCAGGTAACCGCAGCCATGTCCCTTCCTTCCTTCCTTCCTTCCTTCCTTCCTTCCTTCCTTCCTTCCGCTCAGTTTCTGCTGTGCCCACTGTGTCCCTACCCTTGCCTACATGGTTCTCAGGGCATGACAGCCGCCCACAGAGGGCACTGCAGACCCAGGTCAGTGTGGGCTCCAGCACTGCCTGAGGTCCCTCCTTGGGGAAGGCCTGCAGGGTGTATAATTAGGACACTCTCATGGTTGCTGATCCAGCCAGGTTCAAGGTCCAAGAGACAGGGTAAGAGGACAAAGCAGGTCTGCCCCCAGCTCCTCCCTGCTGACATGCACACCCAGGCAAGCTGCCTGTGGACTGCAGATTAAAAGAGAATGCCCTGGGACTCATGTGCCCAGTGTGGGTGAGCATGACCAAGCTGATGCTCAGATGTGTGTGCCCTGTGAGAGCCTGCTGGTCTCGGGTTGTCCCTGCCTCACCATGTCTCTGCAGCCTCAGGCTGTGTTGCCATGGGTCAGACACTAGATGGTCCTTCACTTCCAAATTTTGGGGAAAGTTGAGCCAAGTGCTAGTCGGCCATGGGCTGTGGTACTGACACAGAAGGGGTATTAGGCTGCCTTAGTTAACTGATACATGTCCATCGGCCAGGAGCCTGTTGTCTTATGTGTCCTAGAACAGGACTCCATAGGTGTGAGCGCTCAGCAGCAGGTGTTCTTCAGCCTCTCAGGCCCCTGCCCTGAGCTGGGCGTCTCCTGCTCCTGTGTAGGCACCTTCTGACCCAAAGCTGTGCTGTGTGCTTGCAGGACACTGGGGATACCCTGGGCAGCGTCCTCAGGGGCTTCTTCACCATCCGCAAGAGGGAGCCAGGCGGGCGGCTGCCCACTTCTTCCACTTGCTTCAACCTGCTTAAGCTGCCCAACTACAGCAAGAAAAGCGTACTCCGAGAGAAACTGCGCTACGCCATCAGCATGAACACAGGCTTTGAGCTCTCCTAACCCAGCCCAATCTCACTGCTACAGAGCCCCTGGACTCTTGGAGGCAGCGTGCCCCCAGGAGTGTGGCCAGGGTCCTGCAGCCATCAGACCCTCTCAATAGCCATGAGACACCCAGGCCTGGGGGTGCTGCACAGCGCCCTCTGTGCTCTGGGGAGAGAGGGCTGGTGAAAACACACCCCTAATTCTGCCCATGCAGGGCCTTCCTGCCTTCTGGGGCCTGAGACCTGGGCCTAGTGATTGCAGAGCAATCCTGGTAATTCTGTGAGGCTTTCTTCTCTTGCCCTCTGAGGACACAAGGCCTGTGCCTGTGAGCTCCTCCTTCCGTTCTGAAAACTCAGGTACGGCCTCGCCAAGCCTCTATGCACAGCAGAGTCCCTGCCTCCACCCTGTCCACAGTGGCCTCTTCCCAGGCAACCAGGGATCCACTGAGCACAGTCAGGGTCTCCCCTACAGGGATCCAGGTTCCACACCACAGCCCTCCTTCCCAAGTCTTCGGCAGGCCATGCTGTCAGGGAACCTTGCTGTCAGCCCCTGACCTGTGCAGCAGTGTCCTACCTTGGGAGAAACCTCCCCACCCCTGGAGAACAGCCCATTTCTGGAGTACCCAGAGCCTGCTCGCTCTGTGCGTCTGCCCCCTCATTACCTTATGGAGAACCACACGAGACCTACAGTGCCCAGTCTGGGCAGTACGGTAGTCCAGGGACTTCTGCGTCCGTCCTTTTGCACTGACAGGCCCCGGAGGCTAAGGGTGCGTCCCACACGTGTGCACGCTGCCACCTCTGTTGGCGCTACGCTTTCTCTGTTGGGACCTCACTCTTCCCACTGCGTTCCTGCACCTCCTTTCTCCATTTCCCTTAAGAACTTTCTCCAGATTCAGGATGCTGAGGCAAAGGCCCTGGGCTTAGTGATCTGATAGCAGCCATGTGTCTCCTGCCTCATCAAGTTCTTGTCTCCCTCCCACCCTGGAGGAAGCCAGGAGTCCTGGTCCCTCCTCCACTCTGTGGAGCCAGCTTAGGGCTACAGTGCTCAAAGCAAGAAGACAGCTTCCACAGGAACCTGCACAGTGGGAAGGCAGGCATGCCCTGTTCTCACCTTAGCAGAGCTGTGGCTGGAGCCTGGGTTAGGCCCAGGAAAGCCCTGGGGTTCTGGAAAGTGGTGCCAGCGTCCATTGAGATGTCGCAAGCCGTGTGTATTCCCAGCTTGCCTGCGGAGTCCTGTGCCCGTGCACAGCCTACACGAGTAACATGGAGCCTGAGAGTTACAGTGGGGATGCGGAGAGAGTGAGGTGTAAGCACCGATACCGACTCGACGAGTTTAGTTTTGACCTGGGGTTGTCTGTCGGTCACCAGAGTCTGCTTCCCAGCAGTTGCCATAGCTGCTGTCCACTGACGTCCCAGTGGCTCCAGAAAGAAGTGGGGCTTTTGTTTTTGTAGGTAACTTGTGGACTAAGACTTGTCAGGGCTTTATTAAATTTGTACTTGAGCACAAGATGGCTCTGTTGTGGTTTGTACTCGGCCCTGTGCCCGGCTGGCTCACGTGAGGTACCCATAGAGGGGGAAGACGGGGCGCTTCGACATCCTGGCTTTGGAGCTGAGCCAGGAGAGCTGGCAGTTGTCACATGTGCCCAGCTTTGAAGTGACATTTCAGAGAAGAATCCCTAGAGCCAGTCTCCCTCTGCTCCCTTCCAAACAGGCAGTGGCACCAGGATGATATGTGTAGCTTTGCAGTTTATGATTTATGTAGTATCTACAAAAGCCAGCCTGTTTGATGGGGAGAGACCAGATAACTCAAGATGGATCTAACCTGGGGTACCTGAGACGCCCCGGTGTCCCCACTAACAGAAAAATACTGCAGCGCCTCCAAGACACACAACCTGCAGTGTGATGCTCGCCCACCTACACCAAAGCCTGGCTCTGGCTTTGTGCTTTTTAGAACTGAAGTTACCAGCACAAAAAGCTAGCTTGCAGCAAGCAGGATTTTTTGATAGGCCGGCAGGGTCTATGGGTTCTTACGAACATTTAGTTGGTGCAAAACCCTGGGAAAATGGCAGTGGCAGTGGCAGTGGCAAAGCCACTGGCCTTTGTCCTCTGTCAGCTGGGCTGCTAGAAGCGGGAATCAGGCAGACATGGTGGCTTCTCCCTAAGTTGGTCCGTATATGAATGCAGGGTGTACTATGTAGCCCCAGCTGCTTGAGTTACAGGCTCATGTATCACCGCACGTATAATCCCGGAGTCCAGGACAGGAAGATTTCAAGATTCAGGCCAGCCTTTGATAAACAGCAGATCCATGTGGTCTTAAAAATAAATAAATTAAATTTTAAAAATCCAGGGCCACCCACAGGTGTGAAGAGGCTAGAGAGCCTCTGACCAACTCTCCAGAGGCTCCTGACTCCCTCACAGTCAGAGTGGAGAGGATAAAGGTCACCTGCCATTTCTTCACAGTTTACACAGGCTGGGGACACATCTGTGTGGAACAGTGCCTTAGCAAACGCGCCTCAGCCAGCAGGGCCCTGGCCTCGAGTGTTTGCACACCCAAGGAGTTTGCCCGAGTATGCATCTCCGGGAACCGGCTGTTCGTCACACAGTGTGAGACCAGTGTTGGAGAGACCACTCCGAGACCTAGGCCAGCGGTCCCCACCCCTTGGCGCATGGGTCCTAATGAAATCATTTCTTCACTGTGGTCCTGACAGCCAACACTGCTGACGAGCATATGTGTAACAGATGGAGCTGTTCTGGAGCCCACTCCACCATCCATCTAGGGCCTGAAGCAATTCTGCCACAGGGCTCATGTCCAGGCTCTACTGCCCACCAACTGGGAGCTCAGGCCAGAGCCCCTTGCACTCTGAGCTGCAGTTTCCCTTCCAGGACAGCAGAGAAAGGGGTAAGAGACCCTGGTCTCTGCAGCCTGTCACAGCTGGTGATTCCTGGTTATCTAGGGGACAGAGTAAACATTCTCTCTGGGGTTTCTTGTTCTTCAGACTCCTACAGTCACGGACATCAGCAGACATCTCAGAGATCTGCTGTGAGGCCAAAGACAGTTGGTGCCCCTGGACCAGAGCGCCCCACCCCCCGGCTGCACCCCAAGCTTCCCACCACACTCGCTGGACAACTGTCCTGCTTTGGCCACTGTGGCTGCCTTTCCTTAAAATTTCCCTTAGACTTTTGTTACAGCTTGGTGCCACACTGTGTGTGTGGCAGGGCACCAGGTGGTTTGAAGAAGCAAGGCCAGGGTGGGGCTCCAGCAGGTAGAATCCAGTGCTGACCTTGTCCTCAGAGACGCTCAGGTCATCCTGGGCAGTGTAGGCTCTCAGGTTCACTCTGTATTCATGCCCATGTAATAACACCCATGGATCGTCTGGCACATAGACAGCTGGAATTACTGGGCCAGTGGGCAAGGCTGGTCCAGGCATGACCAGCTGACCAAGGCTGGTTCTGGCCACCTTGCTTGGAACCTCATTCGCTTCATCCGAGGAAACGGTACAATGAGTCAGCCTTTCCTTTGCCAGCCACACTGAGGGTCACGCCGGTGGTCCCAGCACTTGAGAAGCTCAGACAGGAAGATTCCAAGTTCAAGATCATCGAGGGGTACAGAGTGAGGGATGGTAGCACGCACCCTTAATCCCAGCACTCAGGATGCAGGAGCAGGGAGATCTGTGAGGTTGAAGCCAGCCCGGTCTCTGCATTCACGGGCAAATCATGCACAGGTTCGATGGAGCGGCTCAGAGAGGCAGTGTGTGCGTGTGCACTCGGCTTTCACTATGGAAGTGGAAGGGGAGGCACCGTGGCAGAGGCAGAAGCCAGGCCAAATGTGTAAAGGAGGGGCATGATACCCCAAGGTCAGCGTGGGCACCGCATGCCAAATGGTGATAGCCAAGGCTGTCTGCTCCGCCCACTCCGTCGAGCCTCTGCTCGCATGATCGCAGTAAATCCGTCAGGGATCTTAGGAACCAGGGTGGAGTGGACCTCAGTCTACCAAGGGTCAGAGAGGCGAACTGGCTTTCAGGAGATCACAACTCCCACGATTGAGGCTTAGTCCTGGGCCGGTGTGACTCCTCTGTGTGCTGGGTGGGGGGAGCAGGGGCTCAGGCTATTTCCAAACTGGGATTCTGGCGTCAGTGGGGGGCAAACAGGCAGGCAGTGTTAGGCTTGGAAGAGAAGTCCTTGGGGGAGATGAGGACAAAGCTATGCCAGGCAAACACGGTGCTGCTTTGCCCACTGGGCCTCTGGCAGTTCTAGGCACCTGTCAGGCATCTGTATCCCTGACCCTTTCCTTATAGGGGCTCCCGTGCACTCTGTAACCTTTTGTCCCATGCAGGGGGCTGTCCAGGGGAGGGAGGAGCCTCTGTGCATACTGTAGGGGCTTTGGTACAGTCTGCTGGATGTTTTTGTCACCGGCCCAGATGGTGCCAGATGGGCTAAGCAGCTGGCAGGTGTTCCAGCCTGGAGCTGGCCCAGGAAGTCTGACGGGCATTCATTCACCTAACAAATAGGCCCAGAGAAGTCCTGTGCCTCGGGCTGGGCCGGGTGTTGCTACAGCCACAAGCAGTGTGGGAACTGTCCTTACTCCAAGGAAAAATGTCATCACCTTGGTCACTCTGTCCAGTGCCCTGTGTTACCCCATCATGATACCCACTTAACAGCTAGGAAAATTGAGGTTCAGAAACTGTCCCCTTAGTATCCCAGGTTGGAACACTACTATGCCAAAACCTTCATTGGGGCTGAGTGGGCAGAAAAGTGGGAAAAGCTTCTCGGCACGGTTGAAGGGATCTCTGCCTCTGTCTGCAGTTCTCCCTGACACTATCACTCAGCAAAGGCTTCTGGGAGCTGTCATGGTCGCACCTGTGTTGAGGTATTCCTACTGGCTTTTGAAAGACTAAACTCCCAAGCTCTGGCTTCCCAAGTCCTGAAAACTCAGAGGAAATGACAAGCCACGGAGCAGCCACTGGCCCCCAATTCCCAGCCAAAGGGAAGAACAAGACTTGGGGGTGCTCCTGACAGTCTGCTTTGTGGTATTCACTCGTCCACGAGCCTTTATAAACTCACTGCAAGCGAGGCAGTGGTGGCGCACGCCTTTAATCGAAGCACTTGGGAGGCAGAGGCAGGCGGATTTCTGAGTTCAAGGCCAGCCTGGTCTACAGAGTGAGTTCCAGGACAGCCAGGAACTACACAGAGAAACCCTGTCTCGAAAAACCAAAGAGAGAGAGAGAGAGAGAGAGAGAGAGAGAGAGAGAGAGAGAGAGAAAGAGAGAGAGAGAGAAACTCACTGTAGACAAGAAAAAGAAAAAGGCCAGGACCTCACCATTCAACTCACCCGAGCTCCGTGGGTTCAGAGACCCTTTGCCAGCCGAGGTAGAGAACCAGGCAAGACAAGGGTCTGCAGTGGACCATTGAGAGGACACCATGGGTGCTTCCTGTATGAGTGCCTTCCTCATTGACCCTGCACTACAGGCCAGGCAGCACTGCTTATTACGCTTTATTCAGAGGTTTCCTTCATGACCTTTGGCTGCAGGACTTTGCGACCTGTAAATTCCCAGACGTCCCTGAACCAAAATGTTCACCCTGCGTAAATAGAGCCATCTTCCTGGAGAGGAGCTGGTGCTGGTTCCTCACACTGCCGGGCACAGCACTGCACCACAATGGGGGGCTGGGAGACAAAGCCGTGGAAGGGAAGGTTCTGGAATTTGCACCCTGTGGAGCCAGCGGTGCAGGATGGAGAGGCTGGAGGGGGTGGAGCTGTCACACCATCTCTCTGGGTTTAATCTTGAATTTGCATGCTTTAATATGAAATTTAATTGCAGATGCTGAATTACGGTGGGGAGCTCGTCAGGGCTGACTAATTAATTAGTCAGATTTATAAGCATCTGACTCTTTGAGATCTACGGCTCTGATTTGTCGCCTCAAAGCTCTTGGAAAATTTCCCTCTGTTAGTCCTCTTGGAGTGTTGAGAACCATCTTGAGGGGCTGATTTGGAGGGGTAGTGTGATCCCCTGAGGCAGTGTGGAGCCCAGACTGCCCTATGAAGTGCCCCCTCCTTTGAGATCAGTGATGGTTTTACCCTAAGAATCCAGAAGTATCAAAAGCACGACCCTCATATCTCTATGAACCACGACAGACATTACTAGCGGATTACCAAATTCCTTTCTATAAAGTCTGGCCTCCTGGCTCAGCCTTCTTATAACTGGCAACCCACTGAATTTCTTCTTTTTTCCCTTCCTGGGGTAAGCCCCTCTGCTCACAGCAGGACAGAGGAGAAGGACCTGGGTCCGCTACTTAGGACCGGGACTGAGTTCTGGTCTTGCCACTCGCCACTATTGAGCATTAGGGCTTTCCACTTGTCCGTGTGCCCCTTTGTCCAGAGGGGGTGAAGCTGATGACTCGGGATGCTGTCATGGACATAGGAGAGAGATGACAGTGTCCTCAACTTTCAGCTGATACGGTAATGGAGACCATCCCCCTGGAGGCATCCCGCAAGGGATGGGAACATTTTTCTTCCCTCCTCAGTTGCTCTAGAGTAGGAGCCAAGTCTACATTTACAGGCCTCCAGCCACCCACTGTCAGTGCAGAAAGGCAACGCACATGTTGGTTTGCATGAGAATGGCCCACACAGGCCACAGATTTGAATGCTTGGTCCACCAGGAGGGGGCGCTATTTGAAGGCACGAAGAGGCGTGGCCTTGTTGGAGGAAGTAGGGAGGTGTGGTCTTGTTGGAGGAAGTAGGGGGCGTGGCCTTGTTGGAGGAAGTAGGCTTTGAGGATTGAAAAGCCCAGGCTAAGCCCAGAGTCTCGCTCAGCTCCTCCAGCACCATGTCCTCCTACACGCTGCCATGCGTGACAATGGACTAACCCTCTAAACTGTAAGCCAGCCCCAGTGAAATGTCCTTTATGAGTTGCCACAATCATGGCATCCCTCACAGCAATAGAACACTGACTAAGACATCATCAGAGGGCACCCGTGGCTAGTGGGGAGCTTCTGGGGGGGTGTCATCCTCCAGGGACTGCCATGACTCCACCTGTGCCCCCGGAGGGAGGTGACACAGTGCAGGCAGGGGACATCTTCTTCCCTTTGGATCTATTTCCCCACTCTGGCCAGGATCTCATGTAGCCCATGCTGGCCTCAAACTTGGTATGCAGTCAAGATGAACTTAACCCACTGCCTCCACCTCCCAAGTACTGGGATTGGCAGCATGGACCATACACACCAAGTTGTTGCGTGTTGGGGAAACCCAAGGCTTTGTGCTTACTAGTCAAGCAGCCTCCCAGCTGAGCTGCCACCATGCCTAGTTCTCTTCCTGTGTCTCCTACACAGGGAGCCCTTCTCAAACCTAACCTAAACCCACTGCCAAAAAAAAAAAAAAAAAAGAGGAAGTCCAGACAAACAAGGAATAAGTGCTCTCACATCACCCATGATTCCCTACCCTACTAGCCTAGAGGGCAGGTGTTGTTAGCACCTTTGTGTAGTGTATATACATGCATATTGATCTCACAGGATCCGTGCTGTTTGCCACACGGCATTTTGAAGCAGGTCCTTATACCTCTCAGTACCTAGCAATGTGACATTACGGTCGCTCACTGTTAAATGTTGCATCTGTTGAACTGCCTAAGCTTCTAGCTGCCTTGTCTTGAACATGAGTTTCCAGTGGTTTCACTGCAGTGAGCAACACACACTGTTGAACGGGACCCTCTCGGCTCTGCTGAGCGATGCTTCCCTCTGAGATGCTCGGGCTTGGACTTGCAGGCCTGGGACAGCATACCCTCTCAGGACTGTCATCAGCAGTGCCAAGTTGTCCTCCTGAAACGCATGCCGCCTCCCCCCCCTTCCCCCGCCCCCCCCACACACACTGGGGACTCATGCTTTTCTCTCAGGACACTGCTAGGAAGAAAGCCAGAGCCTCAAAACTCTCTCCAGCTGCTGGGGGTGCTGCAGCTGCACCCCAAAGGCAGTGGAAATACAGGTCCTCTTTTTCCACCTCACAAAGCACAAAGCACCTTGACAGAAGCCATGGGTGGTCCGTGCGGCTGGCCACCTGGCATGGCCGCCACAGCCACCTCCCTGCCCGCGTGCACGCCTGGGTGTGTACTCAAGGCCTGCAGCTCAAACCTCGTGGCAGGACGGCGAGCTTGAGTTATAGCGGACCTGATTTCCCCGCACAGCTCCCACGGAGTTAACAGATGTACTCGCGTCTGAGGCAGTCAGGCGGCAAGAGGCTTTGGGGCCGATCCTTCCCGTTTTTGACAGTGCGTAATCGAGGTGAAGCCATAAATTTTATAAACAAGAATAAATGCCCCTTAGCAACATATGTCTGCTCGACCCTTCCAAGGTGATCATAAATAAAGGCACCTAGTAGCCGGGGAGGAACGTGGGCATTACAGATGGCCGGCGAGGAGGACCAGAGGACTTGCGACCTGAGATCAGCCACACGGAGCTGCTTCTACAGACGGGGTTGGTAGACAGAGAGGTCACCTTGCACCGTGGGTCTGGAGTCGTCCAGACGCTTTTGTGCCATCTACTGGGTTGGGTCTCTGGCAGCTTTTGCCTGTGTTACTTTGAACTGGCGCCTACGTCTCTTGTTTTCCCTGGAATGCCTGCTTCTGCCTGGGCCAACCGGGGTCCTCTGGAAACTTTCCAATTCTTTCCTGCTCTCCTAGAGAAACAGCTTAGCCCACTTACTTATCAGCCCCACCCTAACTGGCCAAGGAGAACACCCTGGGGAACGAGACGCTGAGCAGGCTGGAGAAAGATCCAAGCTCAAGGCCCAAAAAGGCCTTGGTACCAGGCATGGAGTGGCCCAGCTTCTGTTTGTAACAAAGGTGCCGATGGCGGCTTGCTGGGGCTGCTGTGGACAAGCTGCCCTCTCTTTTCTCTGTGTATGTTTACGGGCACACATGTAATGTGCATGCACAGAAGTTAAAGGTCAACTCCTGGGAGCCGACTTCCCCTTCCACCAGGGGTCAAACTCATCAGTTCAGTGGCAAGTGCCAGGCCATCTCACCAGCTCACAGTGGGAGGGGTTGCAACGCTCTCCAAGTGCCCTGAGCAGGGTGGCACACAGTTGGAATTACAGTGCTAGGAAACTGAGGCAGGAGGATCTCACATTTGAAGCCAGTTGGCTCTGTAATGATACCTCATCGCAAAGCCTGGTTCTGCACCTGGAGCTCAGAATGTGACCCGAGGACAAAGCTGCTCAGCCCAGCCATGACAGCCACACAGCCCAGGCCCTCAGCGTCAGCCCCACCTCAGGCAGTCACTCTTACTCTGTTAGAGTGCCAGGCACAGTGGTACACCATGTACCACATGTAATGCCAGCACTGTGGGGGACCAAGGAGCACTCAGACAGGAGGATCGCAGGTTCCGGGCCAGCCTGGGCTACACAGCGGTTAAGTGAATTGCTTGAGGTGACTGAGCTAAGATGTGAGAAAGCTGTCATTTGAACCCAAGTAATGGCAGCTCGCACTTGCCAGGCCTTTGTTCAACATTCCCTGGTTAAGCTCTCCCCGTGACCGTGACCGTAGAGCATGAAAACTCATTTTACCAGATGTGGTAACAGGGAAAAGATGACCACCAAGTCTGGGGCTCAGAAGCTGGGAAGCAACAGGGCTGGTCTCAGACTCAGGTTGAGGGAAGCCAGAGGGAAGCTGCTCCCAGCACTCACTGTCCTTCCAGGTTGGGCAGAGGCCAGGGCTATGTGAACCCCTAAGTGGCTGCTTGAGGAAGCTGCCCAGGGACCCACACTTAGCTCTTTTTTTTTTTTTTTTTTTTTTTTTTTTTTTTTTTTTTTTTTGGTTTTTCGAGACAAGATTTCTCTGTGTAGCCCTGGCTGTCCTGGAACTCACTCTGTAGACCAGGCTGTCCTTGAACTCAGAGATCTGCCTGCCTCTGCCTCCCAAGTGCTCTAAAGGCGTGCGCCACCACTGCCCAACCACACTTAGCTCTTGAAGAATGTGGTGTTAATGTTGCCCAGGCTGGCCTTAAATCCCCAGGGTGTTTAGAGAATCCACCTACCTCAGCCCTCCAGGTGGCTGGGACAACAGGTATATGCCACGGTGCCCAGCTTGCATGGGAATCTTACCTTGGGGTTACACGGACTTCTGGGATGCATGCAGACTTGGCAACCAACCAAGAGAGAGCATGTGCACCTCCCCAAAGAGCACGTGCACAGCTTTCTCCAGGATTCCTAAGGTAACAACTGATGACTTTGGAGTTCCAAGTCCATAAGGAACTAAGACCCCTCCCCAAAGCTCTCAGACCCCAATCTGCTTGTCCTTGCCCTTCCTGGACAAAGCGCCATCTTCCAGGAGGGTCTCAGACAGCAGCTCTGAGCTCTGACAGTGGAATCCACGCCCCCTGCCAGAACCCCAAAGGCAAATTTATTCCTGTGATCAAGACAGGACCAGCTTGGGCAGTGGACTGGCAGCAGGATCCTCAAACCCCATCTGGGGAGAGAGATGAGCCACAAATCCTTCCAGGCCCTGATTTATGTAGCATTCATGAGGAATTTATTATACAAAGAATTTTATTCAATTAAACTTGAAATGCGTCCGGATTCTTAAAGGTTCAGCCGTGATCACTGGGACAGAGCGATCATAAAACTGGCTGGGCTGTCGGGAGGCGCTGGGGAGGAGGTGAGGGTGACATTGCAGCTGACAGGGGGCTTGGAACTGGGGACGTTTATCATTGGGATGTGTTACAAGTTCAGGCTCTGAAAATTACTCCATGAGAAACGCACATTAACAATAGCCGTGAAGCATCAGTTAAGGGAGACTCGGCTGCAAAATGCACCAGCAATCTGTTAGTGCCTGGCATCGCCTGCCGCAGCCCAGGTTGTGATTAAAACGACTGTCAAGTGCCACTGGGCTGGGGGGGGGGAGGTGGCATCATGTGGCCACAGCCTAGGTCAGTGCTGAGCCTCAGTTTCCCTTCCTGTAGAAACATGAACTCCCTGCCCCCAGTACTGTGAGGCTCAGGTGAGGTCCTGTGTGAGTGCTTCTTGGGGCCGTTTGGTATCATGTCGAGGGTTCATTCACCTCTGAGAATGCTGGTGAACACTGTTCTGATGAGACACAACTAGGGGGCATCTTCTTGGGTGTGAGGTGTGGGACAGCAAAAAACTAGGCAATACCCTAAAACCCACTGAAATGTCCATTTTAAAAGGAGGAATCTTAGGGTGGGTGGATTGTATCTCAATAAAAGCACTTTCTACAAAATTTCACAAGAGAGAATGCCTTCCTGCAATGTTTTCAAGGGTTGAATTATAAAGAGAGAGAGAGAGACAGAAACAGAGACAGACAGACACAGAGACAGACAGACACAGAGACAGACAGAGAGAGAGAGGTCAATGATAAATGGTACATTTAAAGGTTTCGCAGCTTGTTAGCGTGCCGTGGGAATCACCCTATGAGGACCGTGGGTGCTGTACACAAGGCTAGGCAATGCCTGGAGCCTGAAGGTGGGGATCCATCTTTCAAGTGCCAGTCAACACCTTGACTTAGGTGTTGAAAGCAGCCGGGCATAGGCTAGGAGCATGGCTTCCTATTCTTTTGAGTTCACACTTTATTTTTTTAGGAAGACCTGGAGCTGTAGGCAGAGTGGCGGGGCTGCTGCAAGCTCTTGGAACATGGCTTCCCTGGCCAGGCCCGATCAACAGCACGATGCTTACTCTCCCTGAGTCTGTGCCTCCTGCCTCTGGTCTCGCACAAAGCACCAGCTCTATACCCAATCCGTGTCTCCCTACGGTGTCTGCAATGGCATTGGGCAGGACAGCCTCCCTGTAGGGCATCTACCCTTCATAGGACCCAGAAGACACACAGCTGAAATCAAAGGCTCGCTGATTGACCAAGACAGCTAGAGGGGCCAGTCCACCCACACCTAGCCCGGAAGGCGTGCCAAGCGGGCGCAAAGGAAGAGGCGATCGCTGAGCTGAGTCCCCAGGTGTCTCAGACCTGCCCTTCCTAAATCACTGCCTCCAGCTTTTCATAGATATCCCCCTTCCCAAGGGCACAGGTGTCACTGTGATGTCACCTCACAGGAAGATGAGGCAGTGGCTCACGGAAGCATAGACCAGCCGAGGGACATCAGAGAGCTCGTGTCAGGCTGAAGACCGCATTTCTGCCACTGCCCGGGGCAGCGAGGGCCGCCTGCCTCCTGCCCTGATGGAGAGGATTCTCCGAGTTGCACCCCTGTGGACCTGCAGCTGTCTTTCCCCGACACTGTGGCAGTGATGGGCGGCTCAGAGGTGACTAAACTCCTCAAGCCTGACTTCCCTTTATAAATGTGACATTTAAAGCCCCGTTGGCGCAGGTAAATCACAATTACATTTCCAGGGGCCTCTGGTACATTCCAAGTCCTTGAACAGCCTAAGTTGGCAGTGCGCTCTCTCTCTCTCTCTCTCTCTCTCTCTCTCTCTCTCTCTCTCTCTCTCTCTCTCTCACACACACACACACAGAGCCCACTTGCACAGTTCAAAATTTCCCCATGTTCATTCTCAATTCCGAGTGGCCCGTCCCCTTCGTAGCTTCCAGTGTGCCTTGCCTTCCTGGAGTTTGGAACTCGCTGATGTGTGTTCGACACAGCAAGGAGAAGCCAGGGGTCTCAGAGGTCCCTGGGGGGTGGGCATGAGGTGATGCTGAGTTTGTAGTTAATGCCCACGTCCGCTCAGCGTGACTGTCTGGAGCTGACCACTCGGCCGCCACGTCTTCATGTCTCACACTTCACGCTTCTTGTATATCTTCTCTTGGCTGCCCTCCTTCATGGCTGCGTATCTGGCCACAGTGAAGAGGTAATCGCTGAGTCTGGAGGGCAGAGAGAACCAATAAGAAGGATGTAAGATGACCAACTGGTGCTAGCCGGCCCGTCTGCTTTCAGGGAGGAAGGGTGACTGTGACGCTCCTGCCGGCACAGGCTATGGTACACCCAGGGTGGGACGGGACGGGACGGGACGGGACCCTAAGCTACCACTTCCTGAGCTGCTTCTATACTTCCAACAACAGGCACACTGCATCTGGATTTCAGGATGTCGTGAGAATTCTGGTTTCTTTTAAAACCCAGTTATGTTAGGTGAATATGCTTTTGTTGTAATTCCAGGTGTGGGCTATGGGGCTGCTTCAGTTTGTCCACAGCCACTGTGACTGTCTCGTGTTCCAGGAGAGGCGTGACTTTTGCCAGCTGCAGATAGTTTAATTCCGGGGACTCTTGAGAGGGTGTACGTGGGAGAAGCCCCGAGAGGGCCTGTGGTGGCTACTCCCGCTCCTGCTGAATTGCTGTTGTGCTGGTTGGAGATTTCTTGATGACAGAGACTGGACCTGCCCCAAGGAACCTGCCACCCCTGGTCAGTAAGAAGCCGTCTGAAGAGATCTATGCTCGATTCCCCCTTTAACCTTCTTTCTCTCCTATCTAGTATTGAGGGGTTGGAAGGGTGGTAGATAACAGAACCCAATAAAGTAGCCCCAAAAGTACGCCGACCCAGGAGAGCCTAGCCAGCCCAGAAGCCTGCAGGTCAGCCCAGCTCCAGGCTCTATCTTCAGGAACTACATTTAGATCCAAGAGGCCTTATAGGTGGGTTGTGACCACAAAACTACCAATGCTCTGGATTGATCTCTGTGGCTGGGGCTCCCCTGTGCATGCAGGGTGGTCACGGCATTCTTGGTCTCTACATACCAAGTGTCAGTGGCACCCAGCACCCACTAGGACCCACACTGTCTCCAGACACTGCTAGTGTTCTACTGGAGCATCAGCGGTCTGCAGTGTCCTCGTGAGAGGAGTCTAGTCCCCTAGCTCATCATTAGGCCCAGCAGTGATGGGTTCAGGACAGCAGGCCTTCAGGGAAAGGGACAGCCTAGGAGACAACGTCACACCTGTCTGAAGTACTCTCGAGGCTCTGACTTCCTGGAGGCTCAAAGCAAGCTTGTCATTTCTCCACGCCTTCCTGCTTGCCCCCTACCCTGTGCCCAACTCCACAGAGCTTCCCTTCCCTCTGGTGACCTACTTCTACCTCTAGGGGCCCATTACTGGCTATCAGACAAGACTCTGCCTTGGCATTGCCCCTCTGAGCCTTGTGTTCCTGGGGCAACCATGTGCTGCTTTCTTGGTGACTCTCTGGAACCTGCAGGGAGGGAGGGCATGGCCCACCCTGACCCACATAACACTGTAGGGTCAGCACGTATCCTCAGGATTGCCGCTTCTGAGTTTATAAGGAGCCATTCCAGGGGCTGGAGAGGTGGCTCAGTGGTTAAGAGCTCTGACTGCTCTTCCAGAGGTCCTGAGTTCAATTCCCAGCAACCACATGGTGGCTCACAACCATCTGTAAAGGGATCTGAGGCCCACTTCTGGTGTGTCTGAAGAGAGCCACAGTATACTCATATACATAAAATAAATAAATAAATCTTAAAAAAAAAAGGAACCATTTCTCACTTGACCTGGGTGACATCCCACCCAGAAGGAAGGATTCTGTGAGGATCCCAGCTAGTCTATATCCTGGGGTGGGAGGTAACACAGGACACAGGTAACCCCACAGCTAGGCGTTGTGAAGTCACTTCCTGTCTTGCTCGGCAGCTTCTGGGGTGCAGCCCCCATGTTTCCCTAAGCTCTCCACCAGCACCTGGGCTCCTGCCTGGCCTGCACTAGCACCATCTGAGCCAGGCTGCAGGAGAAACCAGAAGCCCAGCTGCAGGGCAAAGGCCGAGCACAGGGCAATGCCCTCCTGAAGTAGCCTTGCTCAGAGCACAGGGGTCTGAGCTCAGCCCAGCCCAGCCGTAGGCCGCCAGGGCACTTCGGGAAGAGACGCTGGCTGGACAGATTCCGCTTTACCGTGGGCCATCCTCAAGGCCCTTGGGAGCAGTCTCCAGGACCACCTGGCCCTTTTGTTGATGTTCGCCTCTGCTGGCTCTTATTTCCTAAGCAGAGCCTGACCTCAGAGTGGGACAGGGCCCTCCAGGGCCACAGCAAGCTCCAATATACATGACGGAGGGAGGGGTTTAACCCCTGCCGCTCTTGGCCGAATTGTACTGCCGTGACCAGGTCCCTGGTGGTCAGACAGACCCGCCACGCTCCACGTAAGCACCTGTTTAAGAACTTTGCCACGTTTGCATCTGTTTCTCCCATCTGGACAAGAGGGACCACGCTGTGAGGAGAGAACACACAGTCAGGTTACAGAGCAAGGCTGGGCCACAGATGCTCGACCCTTGACCTCACTATTCAAACCTAGTCCTGACAACTACAACCAGACACAGCCTACCCGCCACGGCCTCAGCCAGCCCCTTACCTTAGACACACACATTGAGAGCTGGCCAGAGAAGAAGGAGACACAGCAGGCAAGCTCAGGGTAGGCTGGCCAACAGCCCAGCCTGCTGGCCTTTGTGCCAACAGAGCCTGCCCTGCGCTCCTTCGTGGGTAGGGCTATAAACCTCTCGCCCTCAAAAGGTTTTATCGAGCCTTAATCCCCAAGGACCTACTCGTTTTAAGTTGTAATTCTAATTACCTGGAAGCCCCACACTTGGCTGCGTGCATACACCTGGCCCCCTGTACGGCCTGATCCCACTCAGCTGGTCGCCCCCCTGAGCTAGCCTTGGGAGTGTTGGCTTTGGCCTTATCCAAGACTATATACTTCGCCATCCACCCAGGAAGTCTCATGTCTAGTCCTGTCTGCTGGCACCTCCCACTCGGCATGGTTTCTTCACCTAGGTGTCCCTCTGAGAACTTTCTGGCAGGTCACTGCATGGCCGGGGCCTGTCAGCCGCACTGAAGGTGGGACACCAGCTCAGTCCCGCGCTCTGCCTGCACTTCTGCAGGGCGGGCGTGTGCTGCTGAGCTAAACGCCACTGCTGATGCTGTAAGCCCTGTTGATGTGGGTGACTTTGTACAAATGACTATTTTTCTCTGGAGGCCCAAGTGTTTTTTGTCGCCCAGGATGCATCTGGGAACATTCAGATTCAGCCTTTTGTGAAGGAAAAAGGCTTGTGACCTGAGAGTCTGCAGACCCCCCTTCCCCTCCAGAGCAGCCACAGAATCTCACTAAACCCCTCCTGACTCCTGGAGCTGTTGTGAGGAGACCCTCAGATGTGGACAGATTCTCTCTGGGGTCCCCCCAACCACAAGGACCCTGGCAGTCCTTTCTGTGGCTTCTAGCAGGGTCCTTTCATGGTGTTCTCACCAGCCCCCCATCCTAGGGAGCCTGTGACACTAAGAGCAGGAAAAACTCTGCTTGGCCTCTCAGCAGTACGAGTCCCTTCTCACAGTCCCCTCAGAGATACAAAACTTGGGACATGGCACAATGAAGACACCTACCGTCGCTCGGCTCGGCGGCATACAGCCCGGCAGAAGTGCAGGGCAGAGCTGCTCTTGCCTCCAGACTGAAAGAGAGAGTGAGTGTTGGCCACTGTCGCTCTACGCTGGGCAGGCTTCTGCCTCCCAGAGCCTACCAGGCATATCCCTGAGGGCCTGCCTTTGAGAGGTTCTGGGGTGGCTCTGTTGCTTGGAAAAGCTACAGTTGGGTCTATTGGCAAGCCTGTGTTTCTGTCATTATACCCACCCTGCCACCCCAGGTTGAGGCCCCCCAATACCTACAGGCAGAATGAAAGCAGTGAGCGGGGGAAGCTGGCTGGAGTACTTGTCAATCCACTGTTCCAGCTCCAGGATAGGCCCTTCCTGGAAGGCCGTGTGCTCTAAGGAGTCAAGGGCAGATAGGCCCTATTGTAAGCAATGCCACCAGACCACCAGGAAAACACCCCTTCCTCCTGCGTGGGTGTCCCGCTTCCCTCAGCTTTGAGGATAACTCCTCTCCCAAGGCAGAGAGCAGAGATGTCTGCCCTGCCAGAAAGCTCTGGGGCCCAGGCTCCCAGCAGGCAACACTTGGGGGCAGCCCTCACCCCAAGACCCTAGGAACTCCCCTGAGCAGGCTGGGAATTACTTAAGTGAGCCTCTCTGGCTGAGGAACGTGGAGTGGCCAGGGCGGAGCCGACGTCCTGCAGAGTGCACTGAATCTGGGAACAAGGGTGAGGAGAAAGGCCGTTTGTGGCCCACGTTGGGCCTTTCGGGCTGTGAACCCAACTGTCCTAATTCTAAATACCACGAAACCTCCTGAGCTGGGCTTGTGGGAGGGAAGGGTCTGCTAGGCTCTGGCCAGGAGGCACCCTGCACCAGGCGGTTTCCTTTTTTCTCAACACTGACAGCTGGAGTTTAATTCACTGGACCAAATGTACCAGTGCCACCTAAATGGTGAAGAATAGCCCATGGAGGGTAGCGGTCAGCGGGGCAGGAGGATTCAGGGAGGACACTTGTCCATTCCTGGGACCCATGTAGGCCCCAACCAGACTACTGTGAAGCTTGGGAGACCTCAGCCTCCCATGGCATCCTAGAGTGACTCCGCTAGTAGATCCCCATGGGACCTCAGCGGCAGCGCTAACAGGCAGAGGTCCACCCGGTTGAGACCCGCACACAGCAAGGCTCCCGAGCACTTGGCTCTTCAGCCTGGGCTGTGTCCCCTGGCACTGGGTTGTCCTTGTCAAGAGGCTGTCCTGTGTAATGTAGGATACTGACATCAGGAGCCTTCTCAGCCACTGTGACAAGCCACAGATATCCTTCTGTATTGCTGAACACCCCCTGGAGAGCAGTCACCCTTCACACGACACCCCTTGCCTCACGGAGGATTATGTGTCCTTATTTCAGAGATGAGGACAGTGCAGTTCTCAAGAGTGATTAGCTACCGTGATGCCAAGAGGCCACCCCTCAGGCCACAGGGACACAAGGCCCCACTGTGGGCTAAAATGATGTTACTTACTTTCTGAAGTTCTTCAGCAAATGTGTGGCCTTTTTCTGTGACCAACTCCATGGCAAAGCTAGAAGGACGAGGAAGAATTAGTCCCTGGCAGTGTGCTGGGGGTGGGGGGTACACCAGCCATGGCAGCCTCTCCCTGCTCACAAAGAGGACCGCACGTGGACAGGGGCGTTTGCTTTCTCACACACCCTTACTGTCACTACACCCAGTCAGCTGTTCTTTCCACATGGGCAAAGGCTGGTCCTGTGCTACAGCAGGGAGCAGGAGACCTGCACAGTGCACCAGATGCCCAAGTCAACCTGCTCATGGTGGAGAGGGCTTTGAAGGATGAAGAGGAGTTCGTTCATAAGGTAGGACAGAAGGAAACAAACTTCTAGGCATAGGCGACTGAGGGACAGCCCTCTACCCTGTAGCTTACATAGCCGACCAACTGACCTTCATGAGCTGACTTTCCAACAACGGTTCATACAGATCCATCCAGGACCCTCCAGCAGAGCGGAGAGTGTCACACAGATGAGTCCCTAATGCCCCACGCTAACCACATGGAGGCCCGCTTACCCAATAGCAGAGCTTAACTCATCCGTGGTCCCCACGGCTTCAAACACTTGGTCGTCTTTAGGTCTCCTCTCTCCTGTGAAGGTACTGGAAAACCCTGAGGAAAGATACTTAGCACATTAAGATCTGGGGGTTTACTTGGGGGTGGGTGTGGTGGGTTGGTCTGATACTATGTGACATTGCCCTCCAAGCTATCCCTGACTGGTGAATAAAGATGCCGACAGCCTATAGCTGGGCAGAACTGAGAGAGGCAGGGCTCGGGGTTCCTGGGCTTGGAGTCTGAGGAGATAAGACGGGGAGGGAGAGGAAGGTACAGAGAGAAGATGCCATAGGGTAAGAATCCTAAAATCATGGCCACGAGGGCTGGCCAACTGGAGTTAAGAGCAGCCCAGATGAAACATAATAAGTAATAACTCGGGGTTATTGATAGGAAAAGAGATACTAACAGCATAGAGGGTAGATATCTGCCCAGCTTTAGTGCTGGCTACGGCTTATTATAAATTAAAGGTCTCGTGTGTCTTTTATCTGGGAACTGATTAATTGAAGAAGGGGAAGGAGCCCCTGATTGACATAAAATTTATTCTACACAGGTGGGGCAGGAGCTGGAGGGATGGCTCTGTGGTTAAGGGTACTGGCTGCTCTTGCAGAGGACCCAGGTTCAGGTCCCTGCACCCATAGAGTGACTTGCAACCATCTGCAACTCCAGTTCCAGGATCTGATGCTTTCTTACAGTCTACATGGGCAGCAGACACTCATGTGGCACATGTACATACACATAGGCAGACACACACGTCAAATAAAAGTCAAAAATAGGGGCTGGAGAGATGGCTCAGCGGTTAAGAGCACTGACTGCTCTTCCAGAGGTCCTGAGTTCAATTCCCAGCAACCACCTGGTGGCTCACAACCACCAAGTGTAATGTGAATCTGATGCCCTCTTCTGGTGTGTCTGAAGATAGTAACAGTGTACTCATGAATATAATAAATAAATACATTTTTTTTTTTTTTGGTTTTTCGAGACCGGGTTTCTCTGTGTAGCCCTGGCTGTCCTGGAACTCACTCTGTAGACCAGGCTGGCCTTGAACTCAGAAATCCGTCTGTCTCTGCACCCCAAGTGCTGGGATTAAAGGCGTGCGCCCCCACCACCCAGTAAATAAATATTTTTTTAAAAATGTACAAGAAGCATCCAAAACACCCAACAGATTGGAGGGGAAAAAAAGTAAAAAATAAATCTTATAAAGATTTTTTTCCTGATTCACTTAAACTATATCTTTTTAGTTCCTGTATGTGGGTATTTAATCTGCATGTATGTCCATGCACTGTAAGCATGAAGTGTCCTTTTGGTCACTACCACCAAGGTTATCCGTCTTCTTCCCTGAATGCTTTTAGTCTAGACTAGGAACCACCAACGAGCCTCTGTTTAAGAAATAAGGCTGTGGTGCCGCACCTCTGCATGTCCTGTCTCCTGTCAGACTAGGCCGTAGCTCCTGCCTGGTGCCGTCGGCGTGGCTTCATGCTGTCCAGCTGCAGTGTTGGTAAGTACAAATGATTTCACAGGGGGCCATCTGATACCCACACTGTGGCTGTGACAGAGAAACCTCCACAAACCAGAACCGTGTCTGAGCAAAAGAAAGCGACTAGGCATCGGCTCTCCTGACTGATGGCAATAACGTAAGTGTCTCTGTCACAGTCCCAGCCCCTCCCTGTCTTCCCCACCGTCTAAGAACGATCATCAGGCATCTTCAGTTACAGAAGTAGCCCAGCTTCCTGACCACATCAGCCCCAGAATGAAGCTCTGCTCCTTTGAATCTGCCCCTGTGCGAGCCAGTGTGAGCCTCACCCTGTCCAGCCGCTACTATGGAATTCCACTGCTGGGCCATAGTGAGCCGTGCCCCATCTGTGAGTGACCTAAGGCTGTCCCTGAACCTGTCTGGTATAGCATTGACATCACCATCTGACATTTGTCACTTCTATACACATGTTTTCTATCATTCTGGTAACATACACGTGGCAGACAAAACATTTATCATCCTGACATTTGTTTGCATACAGCTCAGTGATGGTAAGTACATCCTGTGTGTGTGTGTGTGTGTGTGTGTGTGTGTGTGTGTACTTTAGAATGAAAGGATATACCACAAACACAATCACTATTAATGATCTGTATGGTCTCAGACTTCAGAAAATGGTACCATAATGGTCTATTTCTCCATTGCATTACATTTGGTATTTAATAAATATTGAAGCAATAAATCTTTATTATTAAAAAAAATAGAAGAAGAGTATGTGAACTTTTGTGTATTTCCCTCTCCCACAATTCAAATCTCTCTCCTGACTACCAGACAAAGATAAATCTTTCAGGACTAGTGAGATGGCTCAGTTGGTAAAGACACTGGCTGCCAAGCTCGGTGATTCGAGTTAATCCCTGGGAACCAGATGGTGGAAGAAAACCAACTTCTCCAAGCTGTTCTCTGACCTCAAATGCATTGGGATATAGGCACATATAACACACACACACACACACACACACAAACAAACAATAAGTTGCAATTTAAGAAATCCCAAAGCCAAAGAGATAAGTTCTCAGACCTATCTGAATACATACTCATTATTTTTTTTTCTTTTCTTTAGAGACAAGGTCTCATTATGTAGCCCAGGCTGGCCTAGAACTTGCTATGTAGACCATGTCTCATTATGTAGCCCAGGCTGGCCCAGAATTTGCTGTGTAGACCAGGTCTCATTATGTAGCCCAGGCTGGCCCAGAATTTGCTGTGTAGACCAGGTCTCATTATGTAGCCCAGGCTGGCCCAGAATTTGCTGTGTAGACCAGGTCTCATTATGTAGCCCAGGCTGTCCTAGAACTTGCTATGTAGCCCAGGCATACACACACATACACACTATACACACACTTTTTTTTTTTCTTTTCTTTAGAGATAAGCTCTCACTATATAGCCCAGGCTGCCCTTAAACTTATAGTGATCCTCCTACCTCTGCCTCCAGAGTACCAGGATTCCATGCCTGTGCCACCATGCCTACCATTAGAACACGCTTTAATCCAAATAGACTAAAAGCTCTTTTTATTTTTTTTAAATTTAGGCCAGGCAGTGGTGACTCACACCTTTAATCCCAGAACATGGGAGGCAGAGGTAGGCGTATATCTGAGTTCAAGGCTAGCCTGGTCTACTGAGTGAGGTTCAAGGAAAGGCAGGACTATGCAGAGAGACCCTGATGTGCATATGTATATATGTGTGTATGTGTGTGATATATGTATATGTATGTATGCATATGTATGTGCATGCATGTTGTGTATGTGTGAATGTATATGTGTATGCGTGTTGATTATGTATGTGTGTATGCATGTATGTGCACATGAGTGCAAGTGTTCACAAGGGTCAGAGGCAATGGATCCCTCTAGAGTTGAAGTTATAAGCAAGTGTGAGCCACCCACTGTGGGTGCTGGGAATTGCCAAACAGGCTCTTAACCCCTGAGCCACCTCTCTCACCCATGACTGGGAGTCCTTACACTGTTCCACACTGTTCATCTTTTTACTTGGTTCTGGTGTTGAGCGCAGAGCCTTGGGAATACTAGCTGTGCACTCTACCACTGAGCCGCACTTCCAATCCCCCAATCCCATGATTCGTTCCCTTCGTTCAAGACACGGTTTCACTATGCTGTGTAGGCTGGCCTGGAGTTTGATACGCCACCCTAGCTGGTCTTGAACTTGTGACTCTCCTACCTCAGCTCCTGGGTGCTGAGATTACAAGTGTGCACTATGCCCGGCTTCCTTACAGCTTGTTTTGAACACTTGGTGGTGCACCTTTCACGTGGCTTCACACCTAATGATGGATGTTCAGATCCGTCACCTGGCTACACGGCGGCCTACCTTTGTCTCCTGTCTTGGTGTAAATCTTGGGGATCCTGGCTGCCTTCGAGGATGGCTGGGGCCTGAAGAGAAACAGACAGGAAGACCTGGTGAGTGGGAGCTGAGTGGGAGCGGCTTACGGGGTGCACCTTGGCAAGTGGCACCCAGCTACCGACCTGCAACCTCAGTGGCAGCACTTATCTGCCTCCGGGATGGCAATCTCCTGTCAGCCACTTCCCTGCTGTCCCTTCCTGAAGGCTTTTTTTTTTTTTTTTTTTTTTTTTTTTTTTTGAGACAGGGTTTCTCTGTATATCCCTGGCTGTCCTGGAACTCACTCTGTAGACCAGGCTGGCCTTGAACTCAGAAATCCGCCTGCCTCTGCCTCCCAAGTGCTGGGATTAAAGGCGTGCACCACCGCCCGGCTCCTGAAGGCTTCTTGTCCCTGTCTCTACCCATACAGTAGCTGATGGAGTGCCCTGTTCTATAAAGATGCTTGGCAGATACTGGCTGGAAGGACTAACCGATTACTCAATGTAGTCCCAGATCCACAGTGGACCAAAGCCGATACCTCCTGAACCTGCCCGTCAGCTTCAGGTGGGAAAAAAAAATAGTCAAAATGGAATTTTTAAAAATGGCATTTTCACTTAAAACTTTTTTTTTTTGGCCTGGGACAGCCTTTGGGCATGCTAGGCAAACATTCTACCACAGGGCTTCATTCCCAGTCCTTGCTCTCCCTCCTTAAGAGTCTGCCATTTTCAAACAGCAGTGCGTAACTTAGATGTATAGCTTAAAATTAAAACGTGAATCCACACGGTTATTCAAAAGTCCGAGGACTGGACAGGAAACGTTGATCGTGAGTTCATGGTAGTCTGCAACTCCCGATGCGTTGTAGCTTAATCCTAACCCAAATAAACTACTGCTTGGGAGACTGGACAAAACCCACAAGAACATGCCCTGCCCTGACTGACCACTGCTGGACTGCGTTAGAACTTGTGCGGGGGAAATCCTGGCCTCTGACGCCATGCTGACCCCGGTGACGTCAGGCCACAGAGAGCAAGTCACCAGTGTGACGTAACCACGGAAACAACTATTCCTCCCTCGTGATGAGTTAGTCTCCCAGCCTGAAACTCACCTGTCCCCGTCTTCCCCGCCCTGAGGGTCGCAACTCTGAAAACGGGGACACAGCAGCCTGCAGGCGCCGAGACGCCCGCGCAGGGCGAGGCGGCCCCCAAAGACCCACACAGCCATGCTTACGATAACGCGTCTGGGGCTGACCCGGCCAGGCACCCGTCCAGGCCCGGGGATGGCTCCGCCCCGCAGTCAGCCGCGCCACCTCTCAATCGCTGTTTCCTATTGGCCTGTGGCACTCGCACCAGAGAGGGGGCACTCCCCGGGACTTGTTTCCCATTGGATGACGAATAGAAAGAGGCGGGGGAGTCTCTGCTTGTTTGAAATTCCCATTGGCCAATGTTCGACCCAATCCGTAAAGGGAGTCTCGGTTTAAGCTCTCTGATTGGCTGTAGGAAGACACACCCGCCTCCTTGGGGCTCTGCCCTCTGATAAGGAGAAGACCGGGAGCTACAGCCCGGATTTCGTCTCACCTGGGCGCTGGCCGGGGCAGGTAAGAGGCCTGGGCAGCGGGCTGGAAGGCGTGGGGGTCGGGTCCCGGACACCCCAGGCTGGACGCCGCGGTCCTCTGCCTAAGTTTCCTGGATCTGAGCGGTCGACGACCTCAGATCGGACAGTTCCCCATAGACTGGGGTCTCGGTGGCTACTTAGTCTGCAGTGGGGTGGCTAGGATGACGGAGTTCCAGTGAAGCCTCGAACCCGGGTGATTTTGCATTATTTATAATAATGTCAAATGCATGCATCCATAAATCCAGCAAAAAACACTTTGTGAGACTCTGCCTTGCAGAAGTTCTTGTTTAAATGTGCAGCACGGGGCGTAACAGGTGAGTCCCGCAGCCTTGTTTATAATTGGGACTGGTTGGTTGTGGTCTCGACGTCCGGGAAGAGTTCTTCTGCAAGATTTTATGTAAACCTCGCATTTCCATACCGGCAAACACATGGCCGTCCTCATAGTAGGCGAGCACTCCACTGTGCACTTGAAAGTCATGTGAGTTTCTACCGGCAACAGTGACAGTAATAAACGCTGGAGCTGAGAACCGGTCAGTGCCCAGTAGCTCTTTGTAGTCAAGAGGCTACTTTGCCAGCCAGCCAGGCCCTGCTGCTTCTGGGCCTTTGAATCAGCCTCCAGTATTGCCTGTATTATCTGATGTGTGGAAAACAGATTCGTGGCAGTTTACATAAGACATACTGGGAATGGAAGAGCTGGGGTCTGAACCCAGATTTTTTTTTTCCATTGTCCAGCTGACTGGCTCACTGCACTGTCATCCTTGGAACATAGTTCTGGATGGTAGTTCCATGAAGAGACATAGCTTCTCTACATGGTCCTGGAACTCCCTCCGTAGACCAGGCTAGCCTCCAACCCCCAGAGATCCACCTGCCTCTGCCTCTCAGAGACTGGGATTAAAGGTGTGCACCACCAAGCCCAGCCTTCCTGATGTTTGTAACTAACATCTAGGAAACTTCGTTCTCTCTGCTTTTTCCCTTTCAGGAGTCTCAGGAGCCATGTTGTCAGAAGTCCTGCTGGTGTCCGCTCCGGGGAAAGTCATCCTGCACGGTGAACATGCTGTGGTCCATGGCAAGGTAAAAAGTCCCCAGGGATTTGAACGACTGGGTTCCTTCCACTTCTCTCTGACACTGAATTTGAAGAAGATGAAAGAAAGACCTGAGGTGTAGGCTGCATGAATATCTCCAGCCAGACAAACCTTAAGCTGGCCCCAGTCAGTCCAGCAGCAGAAAGATGGTTTCTGAAACCTACAGGTTGGGTGGAATCACCCAGGAAGTGAGTGCTGGTGGATGGGAAATGTGCTCAGAGGACGGGACTCTGGGCAGTCCAGGGTTGAGGTATTGGCACTGTGCTCTGGTAGAGGCATTGCACACAGGTATTAATCTCATTTAACCCTCGGACCTAGCCCAGGGGTATGATTTGTAGTCTTCTATTTTGCAGGTAAAGCTGAGGCTTAGGAGAGAATGGTAACTTGACCAAGCACGGGGAGTGAGCCTTAGTGGATCTGAGCCTAAAGCTTTTTTTTTTTTCTAGTCTCTCCAACTTTATGGTTTCGTGTGTGTCTGTCTGTCCGCCCGACTGTCTGTCTGTCTAGGAGACAACCTCAGGTATCATTCCCCAGGAGGCACTGTCTGCCTCAGATTTTGAGGCAGGGCTTCTCATTGTCTTACTCTCTTAGAATTTGTTGGAATGGGGAAGGACAGACGGCCAGTAAACCCCAAGGATCCTCCTGTCTCCACCTCCAGAACACATGGTCGCAGGTCCATGAGCCACGCACCCTCAGACCTACCGCACTTGCCCTTTTTTCTACAGGTAGCTCTGGCGGTGGCCTTGAACTTGAGGACATTTCTCCTGCTTCGACCACAGAGCAATGGGAAAGTGAGCCTCAATTTACCAAACATCGGTATCAAGCAGGTCTGGGACGTGGGCACGCTTCAGCTGATGGACACAAACTTACTTGGTTAGTACAAAGACGGGGAGCTGGGTGTGGCAAGAACCTGGCCCCTGAAGAAAGTGGGGAAGGGAGGACAGGGTTACCTCAGGCTGCCTGTGAGGGAGCCAGAGAATGATGTTCTCCTCCGTCCCCGGGAAATTGGCTTCATTCATTTACTACATGACATTTGTTTGTTTGTGACACCAGGCCTCACAGAGACCCGCCTGCCTCTTTCTCTGAAGTGCTGGGATTAGAGGCGTGTGCCACCACACTTGGCTAGTTCAGTATAAATGCGTAGAACTGTGCCCTGGATCTCTGTGCATTGCTGTGGGCAGATCATCCAGGCTCACTGTAGAGTAAAAGTGTTAAACTGTTGTGTTAGTTAACCCTTCTCGATGCTCTGACAAAGGCAACTTGGGCATGTATTTTGGCTCTCAGTTTGAGTGTAGTCCATCTGGCTCCTAGCAGGGAGGTGAGGTGCCTGGTCACATTGCCTCTGTAGTCAGGAAGCAGAGAGAGAAAGATGGCTCTAGTCCTCCCTGTTATTCAGTCTAGAACCCCAGGGATGGCACCACACACATATTCAAAGTGGCGCTTCCTACTTAGGTTAAACCTCTCTAGAAACCCTCTCATAGACGGAGCTGTGTCTCCTAAGTGATTCTAAATCCTGCCCATATTAACTAGTGTATCCTCAGTACTTGGGCGGGGGAGACCAGAGGATCAGGAATTCCAGAACAGCTCCAGCTGTGTGGAAAGTTCAGGGGTAGCCTGGGCTACGTGAGACCACATCAAATGAAACAAGAGAAAAGAGACAAAAGGATTGACTGTCACAGGTGTGCAACAGTGAGTGTGTGCTTATAGAAGCCAGTGTGCAAAGGTGCAGGAAAATCTATGGGAAGAAACATCAACCAACAACAACAGTTAGTTCCTGGCGTCTGTGCCATGACAGGAAGTAGATCAAGAAAGCCTTTGGTTCTGTTTTTAGTAAAGGGTGAAGGCACTGTTGTTCTCGTGTCTGAGCAGAGGGCCCCGGGTGGCTTGGTGGTAGGGCATATGCTTACCAACGTGTGTTTATTACTGGTTAATCCAATCAATACCAATGAAGTGTTGCTAAAATTCCTTCCCAGGGGAAACAAAACATCTCCCCTCCTCCTCCTAAGGTCCCAACGACAAACTCAGGCTCAGTTCCCCCAGAGTTCACTCTGGGGAACCAAGGAGTTCATTGGACTTCCTTACAGAGCGTATTAGTCAGGGGTTGGTTATTGGAGTGTGGGTGCCCCCACATAAAGCCCTCACCAGGAGGCTTTACCCAGCAGGAATGATGCCTGTCTCAGAGTCACATAGATGGAGCCCCCCCACCCTAATCTTCCCCAGCCTGTATACCCTAGCCCCTCACCAGGTCACATGCAATTAAGGCAGAGTTGCATGCATGCAGCGTGGTAGGGAGGTGCTGGATACTCAGGTGGGGGTCCTGTGAGCCTCCCCACCCCTCTGTGAGGGGCACAGTCAGCAAGCCCAGCTGGGATAATCGTTTTTGGCAAGGGGATACAACTGAACTCCCCAAGATGGCGGTTGCCTGGCTCAGAAGCCAGTCAGGAGCAACACAAGGTGTCAGACACCTCATTGCGACAGCTTCCTCAGGAGTGGCCTGGGCATTCTGGCACCAGCCCTTCGTGGCTGACTTCTGGGGATGGGGACTCAGGTTGACTGAGAGACGGAAACTCCATTATCTCTGAAACAGAACCTGGCCACGTCAATGTCCTAGGGACAAGGGTGCTTTTATTTTGGGGTGTCAACACTTTCCCATGATATTAACCCAAGGCCCCTGTGCTACTGCTGCTGCTGCTGCTGCTGCTGGTGGTGGTGGTGGTGGTAGTGGTGGCATTGGAAGAGCAGAGGTCACAGCCGTCCAGGCTAGTTTCCTTCCGTCAGCAGGGTAGCGCCTGCCCCTTGGGTCTTGTCTGACCCCAGTCTGCTGCCTCTTCTCCGGTTCATGGCTTTCTCAGTGAGCCCAGGTCAAGCAAGACCCCTCCAAGACTACTGCCAGCCTGCTCCCAAGCCCCGCCAGAGATGGAGTAGCACTGAAAGCATTGGCTTGAGGTGTGGCTCAGCAGGGGAGAGCTGGCTTTGATCCCCAGGAAAGAAAGAAGGGCTCTCTTTAGACTGGCTCTTTTCCATTTACTGGGCCTTGTAATTGGCTGAGGGTGGGACACTTTTTTTTTTTTCCAGTATCAGTCCCGGCCCTGCCCCTCACCTGTGGAGAATTGGTAGAGAGAATTGGTAGAGGTTGTGGGAAATGACTATATTTTGCATGAAGTGCCCTGGGTGACTCCTGGGTCCCCTCAGCTCACAGCCTCTGGGACTTACTTTCCATGGTGTCAGGCACTCGTTAGGACAGAAAAGTTCCCTGAGGACCGGCAGCCGCTTTTCTAAGTCGATGTCTAAAGTGGCAACAGCCAGGCATGGTAGCTCCTGGCCAAGATCACGCAAACCCACCGGCGAGTCCAGACAGGCCCGGGGGCAGCAGTACGTGACCTGGCTGAGGGTTGCTGTGGAGAACCAGTAGGATGCACGCTGGGTGCCAGGACTGTAAGTCTGCTTCGGTAGGAGAGTAAAGGGGCCTCTTGGAGACTGGTTTCCTCCTCTCGGAGTGTGACACTCTCTCCACATAATAACAGGCAAAGTGAACAGGTATCACACTCCCGTGCTGAATTGTGAGCCAAGTGTAGCCTCCATCAGTGGTCTCCAAAGTAGGTGAGACCATTTGTCTCCATTTTATGGCTGTGAGGTTTAGGCAAAAAGCTACCCCATGTTGTTATGGATACAGAAAGGGCTCAGAAGCAGGTCTCTAACTTCCAAGATCCATCTGTCTCCATCCCAGCACTCCACAATGTCAGGGTCTCCTTGATCCCCTGGTTTGGTCCTCTGGATTATATCATCAGTCTGTTAAATCCACACGCACTGAACCCTCAGTGGGTGGGGCCTTGAACTTTCCTCACAGCCACGCCCTGTCCCTGACCTGAGGCTGGGAGTGGTTTCTACAGGTGAGCTGGTCAGACTGGATCAGCCTCCTCTGCATCACAGAGAAAGGTGGCCCAGGCTCCTGTGCGGCACTGGACAAAACCTGTGTGTGTGTTATGTGTTGTATGTGGTAGATTTGGTTTCGAAGGCTGAAAGATAAATCATGGCCTTTGGGCTCAGCACATGGTCAGACTATTAGCTAAGCCCTTGGTCTGGGCCAGAAGCTGTGCCGAGTCCTGCCTGGTCCTTGTCTTTACAAAGACCCCCTGAAGACGCGCGCGTGTTCTCTCTCTCTCTCTCTCTCTCTCTCTCTCTCTCTCTCTCTTTCTCTCTCTCGCCATCCTCTTACCAAGGTCCAGAGACAGCAAACCACTCGGCTGAGGGCCGCATGTGCAGTGAATAGCAGCTAACACCCATATCCGGGGCTGCCTATACCCCAGGATGCAAGTAATAGGCACACAGGCCTGGAGTGTTGGGACCCTTCTATCCCCAGGCTAATGCCGATGTGTTCTGTGGTTTTACAAACATCTGCTCTGCAGGCCTCTCACCCGTCTGTCTGTCTGTCTGTCTGTCTGACAGAGCAAGGTGATGTCCCGGCACCCACCTTGGAGCAACTAGAGAAGCTGAAGAAGATGGTGGACCTCCCCAGAGACTGTGTAGGCAATGAAGGCCTGGCTCTGCTTGCCTTTCTCTACCTGTACCTGGCTATCTGCAAGAAGCAGAGGTGTGTGCCTGGTCTGTAGGAGCCCACCCCTGGGAAGGATTCTGGAGAATCCCTGTGCCTCATGGGTTTCTAGGGACGATGGCCGTAGGTTGTCCTCACAGCGCGGCAGCAACCCAGGCAAGAGGGTCCAGAGAGAGAGAGAGAGAGAGAACCTGAAGACCATTTAGCTAGTCAGGCTGCAGACTTGTGATATGAACCTAGCTCACAGGAACACCGGTGTGTCCACCCTGTACTGCATCCTCCGCTGCCGTAGTTGAGCAGAGCAAAGGGTTTGTTGCAGTTTCTCGGGGCGGCCTCTCTGTGGTGTGACTGGAGGGAGGCGCATGCCGGTGTCACAGTCCTGCCACTGCAGTCAGCAGTGTGAGGTCCCTTCCAAGAGACCTGGGAGCCAGTGCCTAGGGTGTGACAGCAGCGCTGAGCTGAAGCAGTGTCAGGAGGAGCTTCAGCATGAGCTGCAGAGGCCACAGTGGCAGGCCACTTGCCCCATTTGAGGTGCTTGCCCACTCTGAGGCCCAGCTTCCCCGTGTGAAACGCTCCATCATTAGCACCAAGCTCTGAGGATGATAAGGTTTAATCTGCCTAAACGTGGAGCCTGGAGGCTGACGTGTAGCTCGGTGCATGGTTTCTATGACTGTCAACCTGGTTCCTCAGGCTGGAAGTGGTGACTTAGGATTGTGACCCCAGCATTCAGGAGACTGAGGCAGGAGGACCGCTATGAGTTGTCATGTGATAGGCCCCAGGCTTCCAGGACAGGCAGGTGCTCACGACTGCACACGTGTGTGCATACTTGTAGTAGATTCATTATTAAGTAATAACACAATTTTCTCAAGATACATAAGGAGAATTGGGAGTATATTTAAACTGGTAAGTCAGACATGGCCTTGTCAGGCATGCTGCATGCAGTAGTTTGGTGGGGAGGGGGCGGGGTAGGGAGGTTGGGTTGTTTTGAGACATGTAGCCATAGCTGGTCTGGAACTCAGTGAGACCAGGCTAGTTCAGAACTCACAGAGATCTACCTGCCTCTGCCTCTCCCGGCCTCTGCAGTGCTGGGGTTAAAGGTGTGTGTTACCATGCCTGTGACAGGTGTGATTTATTTTTTAAAGATTTATCTATCTGTGTATCTGTGTGTGTGTATATACACATACATGAGCATACTGTCGCTGTCTTCAGACACAGAAGGAATTGAACTCGGGACCTCTGGAAGAGCAGTCAGTGCGCCTAATGGCTGAGCCATCTCTCCAGCCCCTCAGGTGTTATTTATATGCAAAGTGAAAGGCAGTTAGAGCAGCTGATGCTCTCCTCCCACCACCAGGCCCTGCTGAGGATGTGTAGCAGGCCTTGCTACTTTGTTACTTCTTCTTTCTTCCTCCACCCTTCAACCCCGCTAACACTAGATAAGAGGGAAGGAGATAGAGGGAAGGAAAGAGATCCCTGAATAAAGTCGGGTCGGAAAGGGGCAACATTATTCTTAGACTACTTCCTGCCTCGGGGGCAACTTTGATCTTCACCGGCAGGATAACTAATTTCTTCTTGTTTCTTTGTACAAAGCTACTTAACTGGTAACAACTCGCTCTGCCTCTAGGGGCCTTAGCATTTATCTACCCTCTGAAAAGTTCCCAGAATTCCAAACGTCACACGATCACAGAAACTGGCAAAATCATGCCCCTGCTAGAGCACGAGGCAAATCACAGTCAGCTGCTGTGGGCAGTGGGAAACAGCCCTGTATCCCACACCTGGGATTAAAATGGAACCATATTCTTATAACACTTCTGTGTTTTTTTTTTTTTTTAAAGAAACCAAAATTGCCACTGTAGGGATATTCATTCAGCTTGGGTAGCACACTTTGCTCTAATTGGTCGGGCCAGAGTCTCCCCCCTGCACAGGGTGGTTACGTGTACCCTGAAAAGTCATGCTTGTTGTCAGGTAGCTACAAAATGGGAGCAGGTCTCAGACACTGTAGAAAGATGTCAGGTCTTACTTGAGGGAGGTCTCTGTGTGGTGGTCTGATTGTTCTTTTAACCGAGCCTCAGTAGACCCTGGTCTCATGTGTCGAGTAGTGCCCAGTGTGTATGGCCTGGGGAAATGTCAGGTGAAGGCACTTGGTGAGCTCCAGAAAGATGGCTTGGGAGGTTGACATGGTGCAAGGCCATGCCAGACAGACAGATGGACAGACAGCCAGTGCTGAGAGTCAGGGCAAGAAGGAGCCCTGCTGTGTAGCTCACAGCGATTCAGTTGATGTCTCCTGGCCCTGACAGACAATGGAGATTGCTCCCCTCAGGGTACAGATGCTCAGTCACCCCTCTCCCAATGCCCATGCCTGGCTCCGGGTTCCCGTTGGCACTTCACGCTCTTTAAAGGAGTCACTTTTTGTGCCCGGTGTATTTCAGGACATTCCCGAGCCTGGACATCTTGGTGTGGTCGGAACTGCCCCCCGGGGCAGGCTTGGGCTCCAGCGCTGCCTACTCCGTGTGTCTGGCAGCCGCCCTCCTGACCGCCTGTGAGGAAGTCTCCAACCCCCTCAAGGACAGGGGCTCCGTCGGCAGGTGAGGACTGTCCTGCTCACTGTCTTCCTGCGATGGAGCAGTGGGTAGTAGCTCTGGGGTCTGGAACACTGTTGTACCCCTCTGAACCTCAGTTTCCCCTCTGTGAAGTGGATGACCCTGCCTTTCCCACAGGATTTCTCATTGTGTTTGTCTGTCTCTGAAATCCTCACAGGACACGTGAGAAAAGACCTAGAGGCAGCGGCTGTTGGGCTGTTGGGCCATTTTTTGCATACACTCAGGAGCTGTGGTCCCAGTAGTCCATTTTAGGCCCCTGTCCCCAGGCATTGTACAAGAGTATTCTTCCATTTCACAGTGTACAGATGTCTCTGGCTTCACAGATGAGAAAGGTGAGGTTTGAGGACTGGTGTAGCAGACAGGGTCTGACCAGCACCCCACACAGCACCCTGCACAGCACCCAGCACAGCACCCCGGACAGTACCCCACATAGTACCCCACACAGCTCGGCCAGTGCAAGGAAAGGGAATTTCCAGACAGGAACCCGACTGAGGAGGGGAGAGGGTGGGCTGCACTTCCGAGTTCCCGCTAGTGTTTTGGCCTGGTCATGTGCTGGTACTGAGCCCACCCCGTTCCTCAGGAGGCTCCTCTGCTTCAAGGAGACCCAGAGGTGACTGGTGCCCACAGGCAGTCACATTAGTGGTGTGTTTATTTGTCCTGCGGTGGGGTCTCAGCGAGTGGCTCAGGCTGCCCTCACCCTACACTTGCTGCCTCCGCCTCCCAAGTGCCCAGTCGCAGAAGCGTGCCACCGTGGACACATGCTTCCCCACACCTCCAGCTACAGGGGTCACACAGGAAGCAGGAGCCTCACCTCTGCTTGCCCTTCCTAGACAGGCCTGGTGAGGAGCTGACACTTGAGCAGTCAACACATGACCTGTGTAGACGTTGCCTCCAGCCATGCATGACCTAGCCTGATGAGAGTGAAGTTACAGCATTCTATCCCCGAGGGGAGTGGGGCCAGAGAGGTTAGGTAACAGGTCCAGAGTATCTCAGCTAGTGAGAGCACAACACTCCCTCTGCGCTGTGTGGGTTTCAGAGGACGGGAAAGCTCAGCGCCATCTTTGGCTGAGGGGGCCAGATTCTCCTGCTCCTTCTGAGCCCCTGTGCCTGGAGCAGGTGCAGCCCGCAGCTCCTTCCTTCTGCTGCTCAAGGCTACCCCAACCCCTCACTGTCTGTGTGCCCAGGTGGCCCGAGGAGGACCTGAAGTCAATTAACAAGTGGGCCTACGAGGGGGAGAGAGTGATCCACGGGAACCCCTCTGGCGTGGACAATGCCATCAGTACCTGGGGTAAGTGTGTGTGTTCGCTCCTTGTCCTTCCTGGGAGTCTCGTTTGTAGGTGCCCTGGCTCTCTCGGTTTGGGATGGGTACAGTTAGTGGCTTCTGAGGAAAGGACCATGTTCCTGTTCCAGGTGAGGGGAAGATCTCAGGTTCTGCCTCTCTGAGGGGTGGGCCCAGGTTCTGGGAAATAGGAACCCCCCCCCCCCCCCCACTGCAAGCCACTGCTGTGGAACTGGCGGATCACAAAGGCAGCCTTCCATCCTGACAGGCCCAGCCACTGAACCCTGGGCCTTAGCCTCACCACACGGGCAATGGCGGAGAAGGCTAAGGGCCAGAGGAATGAACGGGTGCGTCACTCGGCCTGGCATGTCCTGGGGCCACACTGACCTCATGCTGTCCCTCTCTCTAGGAGGAGCCCTGCGCTACCAGCAAGGGACAATGTCATCCTTGAAGAGGTAATTCAAGCACCATTGCCACGGCTAACACAGTTACCCCATGTATCCAGGAAGAGCACTGAGCCTTTTTGAGGTTATGAGGGGCAGGTGTCCTCGTATCCTCCCCCCCCCCCCCGCTGTGAGGCCTGGGGCACTTTGAGGGCGCTTGGTTGTTATCCTCCATGTCACCTCTTCATCACGATGAAGGTGAAGGTCGTGTGTGGCC
The DNA here is from genome assembly GCF_011762505.2 of Arvicanthis niloticus. Taxonomy (NCBI): domain Eukaryota; kingdom Metazoa; phylum Chordata; class Mammalia; order Rodentia; family Muridae; genus Arvicanthis; species Arvicanthis niloticus. The sequence continues at coordinate 5,193,957 of NC_133432.1, forward strand.
ATCCCTTGAGCCCTTGAAGGGCAGCTGATCCTCAGACCCCGGCTGCCTGTCTATCTGATCATTTAGTAATTAGACACTACCTTCTTTTTCCTAATGACATATCGTGGAGCCCAGGAATGTAGGCATACCTCTCTGGCTGTTTCCTGGAGCTTTTGCTGGCCACGAGAGTGGGTTTGGGACAGATAGGTATGGAAGCCAACCGAGGACAAAGTGAGGTGCTGTGGAGGCTAGCAAGGCTTAGGCAAGCTGGAGCCCGCAGCGGGAGGCTTGGACAAAGCTCAGAGCTCCCAGCCTGCTTTGCATGGCTGTGTCCCACCTGGTCAGCTGTGCAGACAATCTTGGCACCCAATGCTTTAGCCTTCTGCGGAAAGGTCGGGGACAGGGATTAAATCGTGGCAAGTAGGATCCCGTTTGGAATTCTGTGTTGGAGAGGGTCACCAGCAATCTTTTGTCTTCGTCACCCACAGTGATCAGCACAGATAGGCACACGGTCCTAGCACACTGCTCTGGCCGGCTGAGCCATGTATTAGTGGCTCGGAGCTCTGTCCCTCCCCCACCCCAGCCTTGCCTGTCCTGTAGAGACCTTTGGTGGGATGCTGGCTGTCCTGTACACCACAGGGTGCTCAGCAGCCTGCCGAATGCCCACAGCACCCCTTAGTTGTGACACCCAAAAATGAGCCTCAGAGAGAGCGGGTGGATGGGGTGCCCCAGGGCTTCTGATGAGGTGACACCCGAGCAGAGGCCTGAATGGACAAGAGTCAGGAACTGTGAGGAGGGAGCAGCCTCTGGGAGAATGGACATGAAGGTCCTGGCTGGCGTGGAGCAGCTGGAGGTGGCCAGGGTGACTGTGCACGGGGGAAGGGAAGGGATGGGGTGACACGGAGTCAGCCCAGGCCCAGATGACCTCAGAGCAGAGCTCTGAGTGTGACCGTGGACGTGACAGGCTCCACGTGGGCTGGCAGCAGGCCTTCAGCAGAGGTGTGTGTGAGGGTGACCATGTGATCCGCAAACTACCCAACCTCCAAACCCTCCAGTACCATCCATGTACGCTGCCATTCCGTACAAAGCACCTTGTTTGTGGTGCGGCTCAAGGCTCACCTTCCCAGAACACGGTCTTTTTTTTTTTTTTTTTAAATCATTTATTTATTTAATGTATATGAATGAGCATACTGTCCTTGGCACACCAGAAGAGGGCACCAGATCCCATTACCGATGGTTGTGAGCCGCCATGTGGTTGCTGGGAATTGAACTCATGACCTTCGGAAGAGCAGTCAGTGCTCTTAACCACTGAGCCATCTCTCCAGCCCCAGAACACGGTCTTTTTGAGTAACAGGCAGTCTTTAAAGGGTAGAGAAAAGCCAGTGCTCATTTTAAAAGTTTGGGAAAAAAAAAGCAAGCGCCAACCCCCTGGGTGGGAAACGATGCCCGTTTCTGGGCGATAAGATAGTGGATTGCCCGCCCGTGGCCTCTCCACCTCTGCCGGACCTTACAGTCTTGAACTGCAAAGAGGGTAGAGGATGTGTGGGCTGCATCCAGTTCTCCACCTTCATCCCCATCCCCGCCTACAGCTCAAGGGCAGAGTAGATGGCCAGAGCGAGCGGCTGGTTCCTCCACAGGCCGATTGGCACAGGGCAGTCAGGGTTGTAGAGCGCCCCCTTTTGGCCATGCTGGGGATCTGCAGCCTCGGGAGGCTGCTCCCTTCTCTACAGCAGCAGGGGTCTTGGCTCTCCACCCCACACACCCCGCCATAACAGGGTCCCTGCCTGGGTTGCTGCTCTGAGCACTGTAGAGTGAGCTCATGGGTGGGTAGGGGCAGCCGGTGGTGGCTGGCCCATTCGGCAGTCCTTCCTGCTTGCGTCCTCCCATGTGGATCTGCAAGAGAGCCAAAAATCCTCACCAGAAATCCAAACTCAAACTCGGCACCCAGGATTCTTTGGATTGCAGGAGCATCTCCGTTTTTTAGATTAAGGACAGACAGGAAGCGGCGTCCCTGCAGATAGTCCTCAATTCCCAGAACCCTGAGGTCTGAGGCGTATCTGCAGGAAGATGTTCGTCTCTCTCCCTGTGCCCTGTCCCCTCATCCCCACCTAAGCCTCAGTGTTAGGCACCACTGAACCTCGGGCCCTTCCTGCACTCTGTCATGGCCACTATGAACTTACAACCCAATGAGGGGTCATGACCTGCCACCTCCAGGCTCAGCATTTGCTACTGTGCCCCAACCTTGGCCCCTGGTGGTCTTTATCCCTCCTCGGTCCTTGTATCTCATGGAGGTGAAGTCTTAGAGGATCTCCTTTCTCTCCTCCTGGCCTTCTAGTCCCTAGACTAAGTTGAGGTCCCCCTGCGGGATGCCTGTGTGACACACCCACACCTTGCTGGGCCCGGCCCCTCCACCCCACCTTCGTTTCTCTCCAGGCTCCCGGCTCTGCAGATCCTGCTCACCAACACCAAGGTCCCACGAAGTACAAAGGCCCTCGTGGCTGGCGTCAGAAGCAGGCTAATCAAGGTACGCCTGGATGGAGGGATGCTGTGTGTATTGGGGGACAGGGTAATCTCGGGGGGCGGGGGATTAGTGTGTGTAGAAAGGAAGGTGCTGTGGCCACTGCCAGGCCAGTCAGGATGGGGACTTTTGGAACAGGCCTGTCCCTTCAGTCACTCTGGCTTTGCAGTGAGGATCCCCCACACAGACGTCAGGGCATCGGCAGGATGAAGGCCAGACCAGAGGAAATCCCTGCGGGCTGGTGTAGGTGGTTTTCTACCACTGCAGCCGGGTCTGCCCTCCCCAAGCCTTAGACCTCACATTCTGTCTGCCTTTCTTTCCTGCAGTTCCCCAAGATCGTGGCCCCGCTCCTGACCTCGATTGACGCCATATCCCTGGAGTGTGAGCGCGTGCTCGGAGAGATGGCGGCGGCACCAGTTCCGGAACAGTACCTCATACTGGAAGTAAGCCCCCTACAGAAAGGATCTGCTCACCCCACTGCTGCCCAAGGAGTGTCTTCCCCCATGTCCTCAGTTTGCCCAGGCCTGGACCCTGAGTACGTGTGTGCCCACGGGGCCTGGCACGCTGAGGCCCTGCGGGAGGTGTGGGTCCTGAGGTTGAGGGGAGACCCCTACCTTCCTAGCTCCCACACTGTGCTGACTGCGGGCGCCCACTCAGCAGCCACCTGCGCTTCTTGGCAGGCAGGTCCTGAAGTTGTTCTGTGGTCCCTTAACTGGGGCCAGCACCATCTGTGTAATTGTAGTTAGCGTTCGAGCATCCCTGCCTCTGAATTCTCTTACACTCCCTGCCGGCTGGTGGCCTCAGCGGGGTGTCACAAGCTCATCCCAGTTCCAGGGTCTCCTGTTCCCAGTTCCCACGTGCCACCAGCTCAGAGAGCCAAAGGTTCTGTCTCAGACAGACATGGGCCATCTGGTCTGGTAAGTCAGGCTGATGTTAGGAAGCCATCTGGCCTCCCTTGAAGTGCAAGGAGCCCGGCAGCCCTTGGCTGAAGCAGCTGAGCGGCAGCAGTCATGTGACAGTGCGGGCAGGGTCCCCTCCAGACGGCAGACGTGCCCCCCCCCTCCGTCTGGCCTCTAGCACTGACCTGTAGTACCCACTGCACTGGCATCCCAGTGTGCAGCCATCTCCACAGGGACTCCACTCCTGCTCCTTACAACTGTGTGTCCATCTTACAGGCGCAAAAGCTGAGGTCCAAAGAGGCTGACTTACTTCTTCTTGTGTTATCCGGCTAGTGAGTGGCAGAGCCAGGACCCAAACTAATGTGTGCCTGTGCTTCCACTCAGTTTATTTTTATTTTTCAAGATAGGGTCACACTGTGTAGCCCTGGCTGGCCTGGAACTCACATTGTAGACCAGGCTAGCCCCAGACTTAGAGATCTGCTTGGGGTGTGTACCATCACACCCAGGATCACTGAGATCTTTACTGAGCACCTACTGTGCGCTGGGCGGTCCTCAAGCCTCTTCTCCCGGCTCTCAGCTCCTTCCGTGTTCAGAATCACAGACCCAAGCAGGAAAGTAATGAAGACGAGAATTTCTCGCGTGCACCCTGTCAAGCCCCGAGAACCCCGGGAGCAGCAGGCGGATTACGTACGCAGTGAGGGTATCTTTGGCTGCCACAGCCGCTCAAGTGCACAGCGCTGCTCCCGGACAGCTTTGCACATGAAACCAGCGAGCTATTCTCTCGTGTCATAGTCTGTCATCTGATCCTTGACAGATTTTGGATCAGAATGTGACAGGTGTCTGGAACCTGCCTTGACAACATGACACCTGGAGCTCAGGCACACAGAGAGGCCCCAGAAGTCTCCGCACGCAGCCCACCAGGCTCCTGAAAGGCAGGCGGGGGCTGCCACCAAACCGTGCTCATTTGTCAGAATCCCAGCAAGTGGGCGGGCCCAAGGAAGAGCACCTGGCAGAGCTGCCTCAGCGATGGGCAGCCCTGAGCACCGTGCTTAGAGCAGAGACCCTCCGCCCCACCCCGTCCCACCCCTGAGCAAGAAAGAGGCATCTGGAAGGCCAAGGGTGCTCTAGCAAGCAGGAGCGCTCTGGCACCGACTCGTCACCTTACAAATGGGCGGCCCCAGACCCTGGCCCTCAGTGTTCCCTTTATAAAATGGGATAACAGTGACTTACACTGATAACAGGGTTTGCAGAGCACAGGCGTTGGGCAGAAGTCCTTCCCAGGACGGGACAGACCTCACACCATCTGCTTCCATGAGAGGAACTCTGTAGCAAAGGACTGAGAAGGGCAGAGCCGAGCCTTACCCCAGCCTGCCTGAGCCCCAGGCCTGGGAGGAAGAGCAGAGCCTTGCTGGGTGCTCCTCTCCAGTGCTCCTCTCCCAGCGCACAGTGTGTACCCAGCATCCCATAAAAGCAAGCAGTGGCCGCCTTCAGCACTGTATCCACAGGGCGCGTCTTGTTGGTCCCCGGAAAGCTGCAGTCTCGTTGTACATAATTGAAGAGACTTAGACAAATATTGAGCTAGTTCCTCCTCACTCGCGACCTTGCTGGAGTGACAGCCAGGTTTTTATTCCAAAAAAAAAAAAAAAAAAAAAAAAAAAAAAACCCGGGGGACAGCAGTAGGGTGGCATGTCGTATGCGACATTTTCTCTCACAAATGGTAAGCCGTCCCCACTGGCCTTTTGCAGGGAAAGGGACCGTCTCCTAAGTAAGGGACCGTCGGCAATGGCTTCAAGCATAACTTCATCCAGAGACTGAAGCCCTGTGGTTAGCAATCTTTCACGTGATCTCTGACCACGTGGCAGGTGGATAGGTTGGATAGGTTTGGTGGCCAGTGTCTGAAGTCAACTAGTTTTGGCCATTACACTAAGGGGGACCTCCCCCCGCCAGCTTGACCAGCTTGGATTATGAGTGTGTCCCTTATAATCCCCAGGGCCAGGCTTGGTTGGTACTGGCCTCAGTGGGGGAGGATGAACTCACTAAGTCCCACAGAGAGAGCATGAGCTGTCCCACACCAGCAGCTGCTGGGTGGACAGGCGACCTAGGGTGCAACAGAGGGCGTGGGCCAGGCAGGAACAGATGACCCACCCCTCTTTCAGGAGCTAATGGACATGAACCAGCACCATCTGAATGCCCTCGGTGTGGGCCACTCCTCCCTGGACCAGCTCTGCCAGGTAACCGCAGCACACGGACTGCACAGCAAGCTGACTGGCGCAGGCGGCGGCGGCTGTGGCATCACCCTCCTGAAGCCAGGTACGGGGTATGCAGCCTGGGAGAAGGCTTGTCGCCAGCGTGGACCGTGGTAGAGGGTCTACCAGAGAATTCCCTAGAGGGGGAGACTTGAGCTCGGCTCTGTGGCCTTAGTGAGTTAACCTCCCTGTGCCTTTGTTTCCCGTGGGAGAGCATGGGTGATAGCAGGTAGACTGCTGGACCACTGCTCCTACCCAGGAGGAGCGCGTGGCTGGAACGCTCATCCACCCCAGGCTTCTCCTGCCTCCACCTGCACAAGCTTCAGAAACATCCGGGCGGGCGGGCTCCCATCCCCTAGCCGTGATCACTGTGAAGAACGGATGGGCTCGGAAGAGTGAAATAGCCGTGCTCTTCGGTCTTTGGGGGGGGGGACCGACTGATAGACTTGAGGGGAGGAAGCCCCACCCCATACCAAAGCTGCAGGCATCCAGTGGGCACCCAGTGCTACTGTTCGCCTCACCCACCCCTATGCCTTCTGCTTGCCCTCCCCCCCCATCCCTCCCTCAATGTCCTCCATACACGCCACCAGGGTTCCCAGAGCCCCAGGTCTCTGGCTTTAAGGAGTGCGGTGCCCCCCATACACACACACCTCCCGGAGGCCTTGAGACCTGGCTCCTGGTCCATGGCTGATGCTTGGTTAGTGTTTTGAACATGCCCAGTATACCAGGTGCTGGCCAGGCACACGTCAGGGGCGGGCAGAGTCAGCCCCATTCCTACATAGGGAAACTGAGGCCCGTATGGGGATTAAGTTTGAAGCCACATTTGAAGCATGGCATGAAGTCATGAGGCAATGGGAAAGCTGGGTCCAGGCGAGTGCAGCCCATGAGGAGGGTGCGGGGCTTGGCCCAGGCTCACAGTATGGCAGTAAGCCTCAGAAGCCACAAGATGTATCTCAGGAGAGCCTTCCTCCAGGGGTGGGGGTGTCTGCTGAGTACCATCCACCAAGGCCGACTGCCTTCCCTCCCCAGGTCTAGAGCGAGCCAAAGTGGAGGCCGCCAAGCAGGCCCTGACCGGCTGCGGTTTTGACTGCTGGGAGACCAGTATCGGAGCACCTGGAGTCTCTATGCACTCAACCGCCTCTGTAGAAGACCCTGTCCGACAAGCCCTGGGTCTCTGAGATGACCTGACACGCGGTCCTACCAAGAAGCCTCTAAGTATCTGGGGCTGGAGTTGGCCCCTGTGCTGGCCACTGACACATTTCCTGCTGGTAGCGCCTTCTAGACTCGGAGAGGCCCATCTGTATTCTGGCATTTCTGAAGCCAGTCAGGCATCAGTTGTGGGGTCTTCTGAGATGGCAGGCTGACAATCGAGGCCTTCTCCCTGGAGCTCTTATGAGTGCATCTGCCTCCATCTGCCTCACACAAACTGGCTCCTAGCCGTGCACCCTTCTGTCCAGCCGACGATGACCGCTCAGGAACCGCCTGGCCAGTGGCTTCTGTCTCCTGCCCTCTCTCAGGGATCATCAGATGAGGCAAGGCATGCTGACTGCTGTATCTGTCTCCATGTGTACTCATGGGAAAGCTACCCGTGGGCGAAATAAAGAGATAGGACAAACAAAGCCTCGGGCCCCGTGGCCTGGTGTGCACTGTTCCTCACCCTTCCTCTCTCGGGGAGTTCTCGGGCTGAAGGAAGACAACCGTCACTTGGCCCTGTAGCTCAGGGAGGGAGTTTTCCTTGGCGGCCATTGCTGGATAAGGTCACCTCAATCACAGCACAGAGCATGGTTCTCACAAGTGCCCACCAGTACACACGGCTCTGAAACCTGGGAAGTGAACTTAGAGCCTGGGGCATCCCTTCCTTCTGATGTCAGCTGGCTAGGAGAAGGATATGTCCCTCCCCCATGCTTCTGGAATGGCAGGGTCGGTCCACCAAAGCCTGGTGAGCCCAGGGCCATTGTAAAGCTGGGCTGGACTGGACTGGACTGGGCTGAGTTTCTGACGACTCTGTGTTTGCCCTCAGCCGCTAGGGGGCAGCTGGTGCCTGTCCCACCTCCCTCAGGAGGAGGGCAGATGGCAGCTGGGCTGGGGTGTACCACCTAGAGGTCACTACTTAGGGCTCGAGGGCCCTAAGATGAAGTCCAGCATGGTCCCTGGCAGGTCCGTGTCCTTGCCCTTAAGAAACAAGTAATTCATGGAGAGAGAAGGTTAGATCCTGAGCACTCCTGGGCCGGTGTGTGCCCAACTTCACAACACAGTGAGTAAACTCATCCTGGCTTAACAAGCTGAAAGCCGAAGCTTAGCAATGTTGGGTCTGAAGCCACCCAGCTGATCAGCCGCCCTCTGAGATCATTCGACTCCAGAGCCTGCCCTCAACCTGCTCTGCCCTGGAAGTGCTCCCCCTCAGCCCCCCAGTCTGCAGCTGTAGCCACCTGTAACAGGTAGGCACAGTTCTTCTCTGTTCAGAGGTACTTGGTCAAATCTGAGGCCAAACATCTTTTTCACACAATGAATCTGGGACATGGGGCAATCATGCAGTCATCGGGTGGGGGAGGGGGCGTCTGTGGTAGCTGTAACGCTGGAGAGGGCTATCAGAGGCTGAGGCCCGAGGAACCTTCCAGCTCCCTGGGGGATGGGTGTCAGCAGCCGATGCTGGTATGATGCTCCGGCCCTCGGGAAGCAGTCAGCGAAGGCACCTCTGTTGCCACCCCCATGCACCTGGTGCCACCATACCCAGCCGCCTGTCTGAGAGGACTTTGCAGCCACGATTGCTCTCAGTTCTCACACAGTGCTGGCACTGGCTGTTCTCAGTCACCCCAGAACTCCCCAAAGACCCAGGAGCGCTGTGCTGTTGCCTTGGATATTCGGTCCTTGCTGTCCGGGTGGGATGCTATCGCCAAAGGATATAACTTTTCCACTTTCTTTTACGTGTGTGTGTGTGTGTGTGTGTGTGTGTGTGTGTGTGTGTGTGTCTGGCAGCCAGCGCCGTTACCAGCAGAGCCACCCTGTGGGCCAATGGCTTTACCAAAGAGCCATCTTGCTGGCCCACTGGTAGCTTCTTTAAGCTCCTGGGTAATTAATTCCAGCACACCCTCGGGCCTGAGGTCACCTCTGCCATGCCAACCAGGTGGCTGAGTTCAGCTCTGGGCGGACTCCATCCCAGCTCTGCCACCCTTTGGCCATGTGGCCTTGGGTCAAGTCACCTTTGCAGGCTTTCTCTTAGAAAGCAAAGTGAACTGAGTCGCCTTTACAGAGTTCATGTGAAGGTCAGGTGAGAGAACATACAGCAAGCCCTTGGCGCTGTGCTGGCCACACCGTGGGTGCTCAATAAATGTTCGCTGCAGTCTTGCTCTGGATAATGGTAAGGTGTTTTCCAGAACCATCAGCACCAAACACTGCTGGGTAAACACCAGCCTGGCCAGTCAGAGACTGGATAGACTTCTCTTGGCACCCGTCATCTTCCATTGAGGAGTGGAGAGCTACTTCTGCAGCTGGGGCCTTCAGGTCTAGCCTGGGCTTTTGGCTTGGAGACTGCCATCAGAAATATGTGAGCACATTTCACATAAAGGTGGGCCTGGCGATGGTCAACTTTAATCCCAGCACTCAGGAGGCAGAGGCAGGCAGATCTCTCTGAGTGTGAGGATAGCCTGTTCTGCATAGCAAGTTCCAGGACAGCCAGAGTTACATAGTATATGCCCCCCCCTCTTGCTCGCTCTCTCTCTCTCTCTCTCTCTCTCTCTCTCTCTCTCTCGTTCTCTCGCTCTTTCTTGCTCTCCCCTCCCTCCACTCCTCCATCTCTCCTTCCCCTTTTCTTCCTCCCACCCTTCAAAAGTTTACAGTCACACAAGTTCACTATGATGAACATAAGCAAGAAAATCAAGGGGCCGGCTCAGACCTCACAGCTGGACCACTTCCCACCGTGCCCTCGAGAGCGCCCTTCGGATGGATACCTGCTGGTCTGGTGCGCAGTCTCCTTCCTGTGCCAATATATTCTGATCTCTGGTGCTCAGGCTGCCAACACATTCCCCCCGCCCGTTTGCTCCCAAGTGTGGACCCCTGTTAAGTGCCATATACCTCCTCCCTGCAGCCCCAGAGCCCTGTAATCCACCACGGCTCCCCCCCCCCCCTCTCTCTCTCTCTCTCTCACACACACACACACACACACACACACACACACACACACACACACAGCAGAGAACAGAGCCATGGACCTTCGGAGGATACACACATTCACTCTGACATAAACCTGGAGCTGCTCCTCCACCTGTGAGGGAAGCCTGAAGGAGCCCAGCGTGTCTTCCCCCAACAAATGCACGAGCACAGTCGTCCCCAGTGTCACCCAAGCGATGTGTGAGGTTTTGGTCATCGGGATCCCAAGGCATCAGCTTGGCAGAACTCTTGGAGGTACTGATGAGGAAACCACGCCCAGAGAGGGTAAGAGACCTGCCGAAGGTCACACAGTGCACCACTGCATCCAGTCCTTTGCCTTGGCTGTCCCGTAACTGGAATAGAACCCACAAGACCATCTGAGCCTCACTTCTGCTCGCTCTGTGTGGCTCGGCGTAGGGATCTGCTCCTGCCCTCTGCTTGGATCTGTTTTCCCACGTGCAAAATGCCAGGCCATGTGCTCAACACCTTGGGATCCTCCAGTGGTACAGCTCTCAGGGGTTTCATACTGTCCCTTGTCTGAAGTCCCTGGCAATGCATTATGGGATATCTGATAGTCTGATGAGGTGTGCAGAGTCTCATAAAGCAGGGAGAAGACCAAAAATAAGACTGACTGCTCTGGCCAGCTAATTTTGGATTTGCTGGCACAGGATGTTGGGCCTCAAGCTTCTGGACGCAGAGCATCTTGGGTAGTGCCGAATGACCCTTCCATCTTACACAGAGGCAGCCAGACAGGTGTGCCCTCAGACAGGCTGGGCAATTGGCTTGGATCTGAGCCCCGCCAACCTGGCTGATTTTGACCAGAGCTTTATTCTGGATGAGAGACAGCTGTGCTGGACCCCCCTCTCTGTGCTGGGAACCCTCTTGCTGTGCCGGAGACCCCCCTCGCTGTGCTGGGGACCCTCTCGCTGTGCCAGGGACCCCCCTCGCTGTGCCAGGCTCCCTGTGCTCCCCGAGACTCCTCAGGGGCCCGAGGCCCGGAGCTGCTGACTCTCACATCTAGTCAAATCTGAGTTTTCTGTCTCATTTATTTTTTCCTCACCATAGATCTGTGTGATGAATGAGATGGCAGATAAGGGGGTGGGGCCGCCTCCAGCGGCTGGATTCTCTTGGGGCCCTACAAAGGGGTCACAGCACAAGGAGGAGGAAGGGGCTCCCTCTCCTCCTCCCAACCCTCCCCCGCCAGCTCCCTCCTAGTTTAAGGGAGGGTCAGGGAGGCCTGAGTATATCAGTTAATAGATACTCCATACTCGGTACCCGGGGATGAGATGTGTGAGCCTGTTGGGGCCATGCTCTGCCTGACCCCTCCTGCCCTCTCACTGTGAAATTCAGGCGGCTAGCAAGCCATTCAGAGGCCTTTTCAATGACTGTAGGCTGAGGCAGGGTTTCCCCAGGCTACCCCTCCCCCCCAGGCCTCCCAAGACCCCTAAGGTTTCCTCTTTCTTCCAGAGAAAGGTGCTGTCTCCCTACCAGGGCTAAAGCAGGGAGGCTCCACCCCTGTGGGATGAGCACCCCTACTGTGTGCAGGGGACAGGGCCAAGCCCCACACCTACTATGTGCAGGGGACTAGACTAGGCCTCAGAGAAGCAAACTGGGCTATCCTCGAGGACCCACTGGCTCTCAGTTTCTCCACTCACTCCAAGCTCATGAAGAGGATACATGAGCCCCAGTTTACTTCTGAGGAAACTGAAGCCCAGAAGGGAAGAGCCTGCTCCAAATCACAGGATCAGGGCCAGAGTCCTCAGGTCTCTAGACTCCAGACGCAGTGTGCATCCTGTGATGCCCTGGCTGCCTTTGTCCTCAGCCAGTGGTGAGGCATCATAAGAGATGCAAAGTGACCACTGGACGAGGCTGGAAGAGACAGTTTGCTGTGTGACTAGAAACAGATATCTTGCCCTCTCTGGGCCTCTGTCTCCTTATCCATAGACACTGTGTCTTTTCACTGTCAAGACCTTGGCCCTCCTATCTTCTTTACCCCTCCCACTGATGGATAACCTGCAAATTCCATCCTCAGAGTGATCTGGCTTTGCCCCACGGCCCAGCAGCCTCTGCCAGTCATAGGACTTTAACCAGGTCACCTCCTTGTTGGCGCTCTAGGCTCCTCTGCCCAACTCACACGTGGCCAGATCATGCAGGAAGTGAGGCTGCTACTGTTCTTACAGGGGGAGCTGAGGCTCAGAGAGGCTTCCTCGGAGCTCAGAGCAGCAGATCCAGGCTTCAAACCCAGCAACAGCGACAGCAGGGGGAAGCCTGGGCTCACAGGAGAGGCGGGAAGAACGGCCTTTCTGCTCTTCCAGGTGGTTGGCAGCAGAGCAGGCTGGCTGTGCTGAGCTGGACACTCGGCCTCAACCACAGTGCCCGCACACCAGATTGCCAGGGCTCTGGGAGTTGGAGGACGTGACCTTGGAGGAAGAGGCTTCCTGGGCCTGTGCACCTGCCATCTGTTGCCAAGACAACACATCTGTTCCACGCCCCCCCCGTGACCCCACAGAGTGGGAGGGGGAGGCCTTCAGCACACAGGCTGGCCTGTCCTTTGCAGCCCTCACACCTGGCCCTCCAGGTTGTTGTCGCTGGCCACCTGCCTCAAAGAGCAGAGTCCACCAAGACCACCCCCAACAGAGCCGCAAGGGTCCACACTGCGGATGGAGACACTGAGGCACAGAGCTGGGAGGTGGCCCCGCCCAAGCCCCGCCCCCACCCTGCCCCCGCCCAGGGTCTGAGGGCTCCCCGATGCGGGAGCCACATGGCTTTTTGGATTCGAGAGCTGTGTGTGAGATAGACACCAAGTTCAGGACTTGCCACCTGTCTCACGGAGAGCTCTTCAGAGAGTGCTTTCTGCACCGCCTGGTAGCACAGAGGAGTGGCCTTATCAGTGCCTTATCTGGGCGCTGGTCTCCTTACTGTTTCTGAGGGTATGGCCTCCAGGCTTTGGTCTTCCTGGCTTCCAGCACCACTGAGAAGTCCCCCGCTCTCACGCCTCACCCCCACCAACCTCCACAGCTGAGGCCGAGTGTAATGTGTACTGCCTGTCTGTCAGGTCCAGCCAGCTGTTGCCCTGGAGGAGGGGTGGGGCTGTTCAAGCCTGTCTGTCAGGTCAGGTGCAGATGTGGAACCTCCAGCTCCAGCTCCAGCCCCAGCCCTCTATTTAGTCTGTCTGTCTGTCTGTGTATGTATCATCCATCTATCTATCTATCTATCTATCATCTCATATATATTATACAGGGTCTCATATAGCCCAGGCTGGCCTCCAGTTCACCACATAGCTGGGGATGACCTTGAACTCCCCATCTTTCTGCCTGTACCCTCCAAATGCTGCAATTACAGACATTCACCACCATTCCAGGCTTATCGGGTTTGAAAATGAGATTCCAAAAATCTGGCTGTTATGGTACAATTCGGTTTTTAAATACTAAGAAAGAATGAAAAACGAATTAAAAAAAAAAAAAAAAAAAAAAAAAAAAAAAAACAGGCCAAGCTCTCTGTGAGATGAAAGGTCCCCAGGGTGAGCTCTCCTTGAGAGAGGAGCCCTGGGGAGGACTCCTGGGCCTGGGGTGGGAGGACTGCCCTGTGGAATCTGATTACCCCGGCACGGTGAAATGGCAGGCCAGCGGGGCGCCAGCGGTTGGAACCGAGCTTGCTCTGTCCCCCGGGAGGCACAGATTTTTTTTTTATTATTATCAGTGTCAGTATTGGCTTCTTTCTGCTCTGATGAATAGATTGTAAAGAGGCAGTGACATTATTTGAGATAACAGAGGAAGCAGAGAAAGGGTCAGCGCGCGAGAGAGGAAAAAAACCGACAGAGCCAGCAGAGAAAGGGGCGGGGCATCCTGGCTGGGGGCCCCCCACCGACCCCATCGACACCCCACCCCGCCCCCAGCCTGGCTCTCGGCCTCCGCGGGCTGGAATGAGGCCCCGCTGGCCACCGAGCCCCAGCCAGCTGCGCCAGGCCACTGCGTGCTCCTGTCCCTCCTCCCAGGCCCCGCCCCCCATTCTGCCTTTTCAATTCCATTCAATTAGGCCTCCCCGCTCGGAAGCTTGTCTCCTCTGATATCCAGCTTAACTGACAGGGGATTAGAGCTGTTTGTATTACACACAGAACCACTGCCGCCAGGGCCCAGGGACCTGGTTATTTATGGAGCAGCCAGGGTACTGTCCCCCTGGGACCTGCTTCCTCTCAAGGAGCGCTGAGGGGCCCTGTTTTCCACTGCTCTCCTTCCCTATCTTGCAGCCCGGACAGTGGACGAGAAGAAAAAGGCCCAGGCGGACCTGGCCTCAAAGCTCAGCTCTCCCGTGTGGTGGCTGTGTGACACTGGGCAAGCCGCACCTTCTCTCTGAGCCTCCAACCATTTTTTCATCTTTGGTTCTTTGAGAGTAAGCCTTCCATGTGTCCCACGCTGGCCTTGAATTCGTAGCTTGAATTCAGCTTCCAAGTGCCTGGCTGAACATGATTCTTCATTTTGGACATGGGGTGGCCAGGCCATGTGGATAGTGAGAACTTGGGTGGGAGCGTTTGGTCCAGTGCCAGAAGCCATCATTCACTTTGCCTGCTCCATGACCCCTTCGGGCCATGCTCTCACAGTGGAGGTAGTGCAGGAAGGACCTTTAGTGAAGTAATCGTGGGCCTCTGACCCTACCCTGTAGGCTTGCCTATAGGAAAGATCCATCCCAGGACAGGAGATGACAGTGAGGACTCTCTTGGGTGCTGTGTGAATCACATAGGGTGTGTGAAAAGACAAAGCAGGGTTAAAAACAACCTCCTGTCCCCTGGGCTATGAGGCTAGCCCAGCCTGCTGGCCGTCTTCAGAGCCTTCCCCGTCCTCCCCACCTTCCCAGTGGTCCTCCTCATGGCTCTCCTCCTCTCGGTCCTGCCGATCTTTGTTGGGGATGTGTCAGTCCCACTGTGAGCAGCCAGAGGCAGGCGGCTTAACACCTCATTCACTTCTGTCCTACCCACAAGTCAGGTGTGTGGCGCGTGATAACTGCTTGAAGTTCTGGAATGAACACAGAGATGATGAAGGAAAGAAGGGAGGAAGGGGGGAATCAGGAAGTGGCTTCCCTGGCCGGAGGTAGCCATCCTGCTGGCTCAGGAACCCCACTGCTCTGAGCCTGCCCCTAGACCCTCCAAAGCAGCTTCTAGGTGTTGGAATGGGTTAGCTCAGGGTGATCTGAAGGGCGGTGTGCTCTCATACCCTCTATTAAAGGAGAAGGAAGGGCATTTGTGGCTCTCTCTCTCTCTCTCTCTCTCTCTCTCTCTCTCTCTGTCTCTTTCTCAGCATACGTGGCTGGTGCCTTTGTGACTGACTGAAAGAGCTGGATGGGCCCCAGGCCAAGGAAGGTCCTTCTGGGGTAAATCCTGGTATGTTCATTCATTGCACCCTGTTCTGCACGGCACCAGCCAGAGCTCAGCGGAGGGCTGGCCCTGGGAAAGTACGGGTCTGGACAGTTACAAAAGTCCCCTGTAGGGCCAGCAAGATGATACTGTGGGTAAAGGAGCTTGCGGTGAAGCCTGGGAACCCAAGTCCCACATGGATAGAGAACCAACTTCTAAAACTGTCCGCAGACCTATACACACACACAGAGTGGTATGCACGGAACTTCACCCATATTAAACTGACAGACCTATTGTTCATATATACTTATATATTGAATAATAAATGCAATTTTTAAGATCTAGTGCAATAAAAGCCACCTGTTGGATATAGCGGCAAACACTTGGACTCCTAGCACTGGGGAGGCTGAGTCAGGGGAGTCAGACTCCAGGCTATCCTGGGTTGGAGACTTTCCTTAACACCACATAGCCTCCATTTGGCACTAGGATTTTCCTTCCCGAGCTGGGCGCTAATGGTCTCGATCCATCCTTCCTCAGCTCTCAATGGTGAGTCTGTCCCAGAGGTTCATAGATGTTACAGCCTAACAGTGTCATCCAGCCAGGCAGGGCTGGAGTCAGGACCAGACTCAGGTGTCAGGTTAGATACCTGCTAGTCCATCAGACAGTGCTGTGACAGCTTCATGCACATTGTCTCCTGACACTTTGAGAAGCAGGAACTGTCCCTCAAGCTGCAGAAGGGAACACTTGGCTCTCGGAGGGGTGAGGTGGCCCAGACTGCCAGACGCAGAGCTGGGTGGAAACCATCTCTACCTGTGGTTTCTACCTCCACCTCACTTCCGGGATTGTTTCACATCGGGGCTGGGCTTCGTATCAGCCGGACTGAAGGTATTGAGCCTTTAAGACCCTCTGAGTGTGTCACTGTGCTGGCTAATTGTATGTCAACTTGACACAAGCTAGAGTTATCTGACAAGAGGGACCCTCAGTTGAGAAAATGCCTCCATAAGGTAGGGTTGTAAGCAAGCCAGTTGAGCAGTTTCTTGTTAGTAATGGAGGAGGGTGGGCCCCGCCCATTGTGGGTGGAGCCATCCCTGGGCTGGTGGTCCCGAGTTCTATAAGAAAGCAGGCTGGGCAAGCCATGGGGAGCGATCCAGTAAGCAGCACCCTTCCATGGCCTCTACATCAGCTCCTGCCTCCAGGTTCCTGCCTGAGTTCCTGTCCTGACATCCTTCAATAATGGACTATAATGTGGAAGTGTGAGACAAATAAACCTTGTCCTTCCCAACTTGTTTTGGTCATGGCGTTAGCAATAGAATAGTAACCGTGACAAAGACAAATTGATTCCAGCATAGTTGGGTATCGCTGTGACAGACCTGACCATGTTTGGGGGAGAATTGTGTAAGAACTTTGGGATTTGGGGTTAGAAAAGCCGTTGAGTGTTGAGAGCTCTGTGGGATGTTCTGCAGGAGCTTGGAAGATGAGAATCTAGTGAGCTGTGCAGATGATGCAGGCCTGGCTTGTGAGGTTTCAGAGAGAAGCAAAGACTCTAGGAGGGCCATTTGCGATTTTGAGCTGAGAATTTGTGGTTCTGGTCAGCTGGGGCTAAAGAATTAGCTGCAATTAACAAGTGACCAGCACCAATAAAGTATAACCCTCGAGTTGCTGGGACACTCGATGCTGGTCAGCTGGAGCTAAGAAACTAGCTGTGGTCAAGAAGAGACTAGCATCGCTGAGATGAAATCTTCTGAGAAGTGTTGCCTGAGAGTCAGCACACAGAAGCTGTGTTCCAGAGATGGACAAGGTTGTACCTCCTGCTGGCAGCTGAACTTGGTACTGTAAGAGTCATCCAGGTGGTCCTGGTTTTGAAGGCATGATGGGGACAAGGAGAGCAGTTGAGGCTTGGCACTGTGTGACAGGGCTGGGGCTGCTGAAGAGAGCCCAGGAGAGGCTGTAGGTGAACGTGCATCCCATTTGCAGAAGACCCCAGCTTTTTGGAGATGCCAGTACTGTGGGACGACCGCCAAGAACAGCAGCAGCAGTGAAGTGGAGGCAGCCAGAGACGACGACGAGAGAAGCTGTGTGCTGCAGAGGGCAGAGCTGGAGAAGTGACCGAAGTTCTTTGGAGGAGCCCAGAAGATTGTGAATGAATCCCAGGTATCTGGCATTGAGTTATTTACACTGTTGGAGTTTAGTTTTGCTTTTTTCAGATCATGACTGTGTCCTGGTCCTTTTCTCTTGAAGGAAGAAAGTATTTAGCATAATTTTTTTAATTTATAGGAGCCCAGTTGAGAGACTTTGAATTTTTAAAAGACTTTGTTTTTTGTTTTTTTGTTTTTTTGTTTTTTCTTTTTTTTTACACAGACTGTACTTTTAAAGTGTTTGAATTTGTAAGACTGGGGGGCTTTTTAAATTGATATTCATGTGTGATCTTGAGAGAAGAACAAGAAAAGAAAGGTTATGACTTGGCAGTGATATGTTTGTGTGTCAAGATGACAAGGGGTCAGTTGTGCTGGATGGTTTTATGTCAACTTGACACAAGCTGGACTTATGGGAAAAGAGGGAAGCTCAATTCAAAAAAATAACTCCAGGGGTTGGAGAGATGGCTCAGCAGTTAAGAGCACTGACTGCTCTTCCAGAGGTTCTGAGTTCAATTCCCAGCAGCCACATGGTGGCTCACAAACATCTGTAATGGGATCTGATGCTCTCTTCTAGTGTAGCTGAAGACAGTGACAGTGTACTCACATACATAAAATAAATAAAATCTTTATTAAAAAAAAGAAAAAGAAAATGACTCCGTATAATCAGTCTGTAGGGCATTTTCTGAATTGGTGATTGATGAAAAGTACCCAGTCCACTGTGGGTGGAGCCAGACCATTGTGGGTGGGGCCAGACTGCTGTGGGTGGAGCCAGACCATTGTGGGTGGGGCCATTTCTGGGCTGGTGGTCCTGGGTTCTATAAGAAAGCAGGCTAAGCAAACAATGGGGAACAAGCCAGTAAACAGCACCCCTCCATGGCCTCTGCATCAGCTCCTGCCTCCAGGTTCCTGCCCTGCTTGAGTTCCCGTCCTGACTTCCTCCAGTGATGAACAGTGATGTGGGAATGTGAGCCGAATTAACCCTTTCTTCCCCTTTGGTAATGATGTTTTATCACAGCAATAGAAACCCTGCTGGTAAAGGAGATATCATCCAATTGGGAAGACAATACATATGTAAAGAGTGATAAAAATCCAATAATAGCATCAGGTAGAAACAGTACGTCTCAGTGTATGTGCGTGACTCTTAAATCTGAGGAGGAGACTCAGATCTTGGGAAGAGGTGTCCTATGATGATCACTGTAGCTGATGGTACAGATCCTAACCATGAGCGGCCACTGCAATTCATGGTAAGGCTCAGAGGGACAAACCACTGGCCAGCTGCTAATGCCCAGGCTCGGGGATCCCAGAGAAATCTCTGTCCTGGCCATCTCAGCTCAAGGTGGACTCAGGGCTCAAGGTAAACAGGAATGCCCATGCCAGCAAGCTCACAGACAGAGCTGTGTAAGCAAGTACTGAGAGAGCTATGGCTTCTTACTTCCCGAGGGAGCCCCACAGAGGAGAGAGGGCTGAAGGTGGGGGGTGGGGAGGGGCATCTTGAAGAATGTGGGACCTAGGTACCTTTTTTTTTTTTTTTTTTTTTTTGAGGAAGGATCTCAGTAGCCCAGGCTAGCCTCAAGCTCAGTGTATAGCTAATGATGACCTTAAACTCCTGGCCCTCTTGCCTCAGCCTTCCAGATTCTGGGACTACGTACACTCACCAGTGTGCCTTCTTTATGGATTGCTGGGAATCAAACCCACAGCTTCTTGCATGCCAGGTAGACGGCCTCCCGGGTGAGCTACCAGCCCCCAGGTGAAGGAGAGCATGCTAGGCAGGAGAGCCCCCCACCCCCACCCCCCACCGTGCAGGCCATGTCCAGAGCCTCTGTGGGTGAAGGAGTCGCAGCCTCGGGTCTCTGGTGCAAAGAGGAATGGGAGGAGGTGAGGTGGCTCTCCAGAGCAGTGGTATTAAAGCCACAAGCACTGGAGGGGACACCTGTGGCCACACATAGGGGGCGGGGTGTCACAGCTGCTGAAGGCTCTGTCAGCTCTGAGGCTCAGACTGCTTGCCCTGTCTGGAGAGTGGGTATATCGGCTTCTACCATTCTCTTGCCAAGGCTGTTAGGCAAACAAACCCCAAAAAGGGTGTTTGTAGAAAAGGGTCACCGGGCAGAACTTCTTGAATCGTGGAGGGCTGGACACCCGCCCTCCCTCCCCATGCCAGTGGCTCTCTTCCTTTCTGTTGGTTTCTAGAAGTAGGCATAGCTCCTGGGTCTCCCCTGGGTCTCCCCTGGGTCTCCCCTGGGTCTCCCCTGGGTCTCCCCTGGGTCTCCCCTGGGTCTCCCCTGGGCAGCAGCATGCCACGCCATCCATCTGCTGAGTCTCGGGCCCTGCCTCAGGACACCAGTGGATTAGGATACACCCCAAACTTCATCAAATCTGGATACACCTGCAAATAACTAGAGTCTCTTAATAAGGACACATCATAGGACCCAGGGGTCAGACCAGCTCAGTTCTTTCGGAAGGACACAGTCCCTTCCCACAGCAGCAGCCGAAGCCCACATGGCACTGAGGCAAGACAGGTCTCCCTGGCACACTGCTCCCTGAGGCTGCGCTCAGGAAGCTTGCTGATGTCAGCACGCGCCTGCCACCTTCCTCCCCAGCAGAGCTCAGCTGTCAGTGTCCCATCACGCCTAGCTCTCACACATCCTGGATTTTATTGGCAGTTTCATTGTTTCCCCCCCACCTCCCAAATATCTTCCTCTCAGTTGGCACTTTCCTCAGGGAGGCTGGGGCGGGAGGAGGGGACAGAGCTGGCTTGAAAGCAGGTGGTGCTAGTGCCCCTGCTCTGAGGTCAGAAGACCCTACAGGGCATCCCCTTTCCTAAGAGCAAAGTAGATCAAAAGGCAGGGGCAGAGAATGCCCTGGGGAGGCCCGGACCCCACAGACTTTCAAGCCCTTCTGCAGCTCTCCCAGGTGGCATGAGAGAGGCAAGGTCACGGAGTAAGAATATAGGCCATTGCATCAGACCCACTCAGGGGCATTTCTCATTTCCCCTTAGGTGCCTCAACATACCAGTCTACTAAGTGGGAACAACCAGTGCTTCCAATGGCTGAGACCAAATCTAGGTCATCCTGTTCAGGCCACCCCAGCCCTGGAAGGCTGGTACCATCACTGTCAGTATCTTTGTGATGGGGAAACAGAAGCTCAGAAGGGTCCAGCACCTGGTCATGTGACCAGAGAAGAAGCAACAACTGGGTTTGAACCCAGGCTGCAACGACATTCCTGGTCCGTGGAGTAGGTCTGCTACCTAAGTCTGTCCTATAGGGTCAGTGGAGGAGTGAACCAGGCACACGAAGAAACGCCATCCGGTGTGTTACACGCAGGATGGAGCCCAGCCCCTCGCTGCCCACTCTCTGCTGAGGGCCCAGTAGATAGAAATCGACGGTAGTAAAAGATGCACAGGGGCCTGTTCAGGCATGAGGTGAGCTTGGGGACCACTCTGGAGCTAAGAAACCCCATCAGAGGTTGAGTCCTTCTCCATAGTGGGACCCTACCTGGGTACTTTTTCCCTGTCCCAACAGGCAGGGCTGTGCCACTTCGAGGTACCCCAACTGTGCAACCAGATAACCAAGGCCCAGAGTTGTAGCTGGCCCAGGGCTGCCCAGCAGGGGCGGGTGCTGAGGGCCTGAACTCTGCGGTGGTCACTGACTGAGTCCCAGCTCCACATTCTGTACAGTGGGGAAACCAGAACTCTCTATCGTGGGGTCAAGAGGCCACCCCGCATGGGGAGAAAACTCGGGCCTCGTGTGAGCATCTAGAAAGTTCCTTACAGAGCTCAGACTCCAAACGCCTCTGCCGTGCAAATGAGGAAACCAAACCCTGGGATGGGAAGAAAGGAGAAAATAGTGCCCCAGCCTCCGGACTCCTGGCCCAGGGTCACCATCGGATGCCCCTGCCTTCTTCCCACTCTCCTCCCTGTGCCCCTGACCCCTGTGGCTTCGAGAGCCTGAGTCTGGGCCCACGCTGCGAGGACCGCTGTTCTCCCTCTTCCTGGCACACTGAAGGTTTTGAAAGTTAAAGTGTTACCGTCGGCTTTGTTGTTGCCTAACTACGACAGACAAATTGAGAACGAGTTGTCAAAATGTCAGCGCACAACAAATCAACATGCGAAACGAGTCCCGGCGCTCCGCGGTGTATAATTAAACAAAAAATCCCTTTTAGAAATTTCAGCGAGCGTCGGATCCACTTTATATTTGTCTGTGTGATTAATAAAGGCAGCTAATTTTCAGACTTTAAAAACAGCCAGAAAATAGCTCCTAATTACATATTAGGTTCCTGGCGGCCCCCGCTGTGCTCCGCCGGCATTGGTGGGCCGAAGAATTTGGCAGGGCTTTAATTGCATTCTGAGCGCCATCTAATTTTAGTTAAATGTAATGTAATCAGCAGCAGATGTCTGAAATAAAATATGAATTATGAATATGATGAAATTTCATTCTTGAATAAAAAAGTAATTTGCTATTTAGTTCATTAGCGTCTTCCAGGTCTGTTAGAACAGGTAGATAGCCCAGCGTGCTTATGGGTTAAATGATACCTGGGATGAAGACCCATCCCCATCACCCCCACCCGGGACAGGAAACTTCACACGGACACACCCAGTTGTGATAAATGAGTGTCGACCTTGAGTCCAGGTCCCAGTGATCCAGAGTTTAGGGGTGAGGGGAAGTGACACCCCAACACCCACCCTTCCTTCTCCTGAGATGAACACAGTGGAACGCTAGCTCCAGGTGACACCACACTGGCCTTGGTGACAGTATGGAGCAGGAATTGGTGTTTCAGTCACAGACTCAGGATCCAGCCTCTGCTGGGGGGGGGGGGGATCTGTGTGATTGTGAGCAGGACCTACCTCAGTTTCCCTTCCCATAAAATGGGATAACCCAAGCATCTATCGGACATTCCAAAAGCACCTGGGATTTAGCACCGCCTGCCTGGTGTCAACTCCCACTGGGGTCGAGTCGCTCCTGTCAGGCAGAGCCGTGGTAAAACATGGCTCTTAAAATACCTGCTTTGGGGCTGGAGAGATGGCTCAGTGGTTAAGAGCACCGGCTGTTCTTCCAGAGGTCCTGAGTTCAATTCCCAGCAACCACATGGTGGCTCACAACCATCTGTAATGGATTCTGATGCTCTCTTCTGGTGTGTCTGAAGACAGCAACAGTGTACTCATATACATAAAATAAATAAGATCATACACACACACTTAAAAAAAAAAATACCTGCTTTGGCTGGTGGGGCAACACTTGGGAGGCAGAGGCAGGTGGATCTCTGAGTTTGAGGCCAACCTGGTCTACAGAGTGAGTTCCAGGACAGCCAGGGCTACACAGAGAAACCCTGTCTCAAAAACCAAAACCAAAAAACCAACCAAACAAATAAAGCTGCTTTGTCTGTAGGGCAGCCTCCCCAACCCGCCTACTGTGTTTCACCCAAGGCCCAGAGAAGCTAAGCAGCCCACAGACAGTGTCAAGATTGGGATTGGATCCCCCAATCTATGCCAGTGCTTGCCACCACATTCAGAGGGGTACCCCGAGAGCTCAGTTGGGAGGTGTTCTGGGCTAAGGATTCCCGACAGGCTCGTCTGTGTGAGGCAGAGGTAAGCGGGAGATGGGGTGGGAAGCAGGGGTCCTGGAGTTGCTATGGGCAGGTTAGGAGACATGGCTGCGTCTACCCTCTCCTCCACACCAACCAATAATTTCCTGCAATTATCTGGAAGAGATTAATTAGCAAAGGGCAGCATATTGACTCGAGGTTGCCTTTGCGATCAATAACTTGGGAGAGTCCTCAGGGGTGCGGAAAAAAAAAAAAAAGCAGCTGAATCGGAGAATGGGGGAGGCAGCTCCATCCAGAGTTCCGAGCCTCTGTCTGAGACTCTCAGCTTGGGCTGACTTCCAGGTAGCCTTGAGCACATCCCTTGCCTCAGTTTCCTCTTAAATAAAATGGGTATGCTACATCTAAGACTCTTAGGACCTGAGAAACCCGAATTTCTGCCGAGAGCGGCTCTGTGGATCTGTCGGTTTTGGTTGGAAGACAGGATCTAACTGTGTGTCCCTTTAAATGATGAGACTCATTGTCCTTCTGTTCCCTGATGTTCTGACAGGAAAGCAGGCTCCTTGGGCATGTGAGGTACTCGGGAAGAAGCTAAAGCCAGGTCTAATGGGGCAAAAATGGAGCCACCAAAGCTAGGAGCACCTAGAGGCACCAGGATGGGGGTGCCACAAGGCAGGCCATCTGTGATCCCGAAGGACATGGCTACCATTAGGAATACTGGACTGAGACCCTGAATGTGGTGGCAAAGTGGGGCAGGGATCCCCAGAATTCCTCCTACCCCCTAGCTTCCCATCACATAACCTGCTTAAATGGCAGGGGGCAGGGAGACAGCTTTCTGGGGTACAGAGCTGACCACCATAGCTCGGTGGCGGTAAGAAGAAACCTAGCACAGGCTGGGATTACAGGGGCGCAGGAGTGGGATTACAGTAGCCCACTACTCTGCGGCTAAGGCTAGAGGACCATGAGTTCGAGGCTAGCCTAGCCTGGAGAGTAAAGCCCTGTCTCAGAAAACAAAACCTAAGGTAAGCAGACCACCATGACCCATCTTGGCAAGAACTGAGGCATTTTGCGGATTAGACTTCTGAGTGAGAAGAGGCACCAGAGGTCCTAAGCAGGCCCAGGCCTCACCCTGTATTGCTGATCCTTGGATCTCTGCAAACAGGCCTTTCAGCGCTAACACCCAGCTTACCTGCTCCAGCCCCAGGGAGAGTAGCTGTGGTTCTGAGATCAAACCAGGCCACCCCAGAGAATTACTGAGCACGATGGGGCTCTGCAAAGTGCTGGCTCTGCCTTCCTTAGTCTCTCTCACACCATCCATTCATCTGACAGCCACTGGGCCCTCGCCATACTGGGGGACCAAACTGTGGGGAAACATGAGCCATTTGTCTAGGCAAAAAAGGGATCTAAGCATCTTTAGGCTGGAAGGGTGCAGGAGCCGCAAGATGGAGCTGGACCCTGGGCCTGGGAGGTCTACAGGATCTTGAAGCTTTAGCTATGAGATTTCATGGGATGGGGTTTTGGGTATCTATCAGCTGCTCCCAGCAGAGAAAGAATCCTCTCCTATATTCTTAGCCCAGGGAGCCGCCCTCAGCAAGAGCTGTTGTTGTAAGAGACCCCGGTGAGCAAGGCCACAGCGAACAAGGAAGCATCCCTCAATCCAGGTCATGGGGAGGGCACAGAGAGATGTAGGAAGGCGGACTTCCTGGGTCTCCTCCCCGCATCTCTCCTCCAAGGACCACTCCATCCAACCTTGCTCTCCCACCAGAGCCAGAGGGCGCCTGCCGGCCACCCCATGGCCAGTACCAGGCCCGGGTCAAGCTGCCTGTCCCTGCTCTATTCATCAAGGGCATGACAGCTAAAATTCATTTGAAGATGAAGAAAGTGGCTGCTAATCCGTTCTGCAAGACATTGATAGACTCGCTGCTCGGGGAAACTCGCACAGCAGTAATGAAATTAGGTTAAAACTGCTGGCGGAGCGCAGGTAATTGCCCTTGTCTGTCACGAGGAATAACATCTCCCAAATCCAACACAATGATTGTTCAACTTGCAGGGATTTCTTTTCTTTTTCAAAAGAATAATAAAAAAAAAAAAATCCAGAGGGGTGAGGCCCAGACTGGCGACTGGCGGGGCCATTGCCTGGACAAGATGCTTGGTGTGACACAAATGCCTGGCTGCTAACCACTGCACAACCCAGCCTTAGCTGGAAGTACCCTCAGAAAGAGGAGGCCTGGTGACACTGCCTGCAGAGCTGCTCCAGGCCCCGCCACCAAGTCTTAGTTTCCGCTAGGATGCTGTCCCTACTCCTTCCAGTGTCAAGATCTGTGTAGAACGTGGGGGAGCAGAGAAGTCGTAGGGGTCACAACTACAGCTTTCACGGCTGTGAGGTTTTACAAGACAGAATCTGAATGCAGAGTCTTGTAAAGTGCAAGTGACATTAGGTTGTTATTGAGACATCAGTTCTCCCTATGATACAGGGGACCGTGATGGGGGTGGGGCTGATGTATCCCCGAGTCTCACCCTGGAGATCGCATAGGGACCATAGGTTCCGCAGGCTGTGGGCATGACAGAAGGAGCTGGCTGTGTTCCTGGAGCCTTTGATGTCAGCAGACATTTGAATGTCAGAACACGAGCTCTTTCGCAGGTTAGCTGAAGTGCAAGTATGACCTCAGTGACATCAGTGATGTCAGGGAACATCTGAATGTCAGCACTGGGCTGGGCTCCAGTGCCAGTGGCCCGGACAACTTGCAGGTCCCAGATAGGAAAGTCAACAGCACAGGCTCCTAGCACAGAATTCAGAAGCTAAGAGGAATAACAACTTCTGTTTCTCTTCTTCCTCCTCCTCCTCCTCTTCCTTCTCTTCCTCCTCCTCCCTTTCCTCCTCCTCCCCTTCCTCTTCTTCCTCATCCTCTTCCTCCCCTTCCTCCTCCTCTTCCTCCTCCCCTTCCTCTTCTTCCTCCTCCTCTTCCTCCCCTTCCTCCTCCTCTTCCTCCTCCCCTTCCTCTTCTTCCTCCTCTTCTTCCTCCCCTTCCTCTTCTTCCTCCTCCTCTTCCTTCTCTTCCTTCACCTCTTCTTCCTGTTCTCCTTTTTTATCCTCTTCCTCTTTTCTTCCTCCTCTTCCTCCTCCTCCTCCTCCTCCTCCTTCTCCTCCTCCTCTTCCTCTTCCTCTTCTTCCTCCTCCTCCTCTTTAACACACAATACAAATGCTTCATTTACCAGTTGCAGGCCTATGGGTCAAGTGGTGGGTATCCTGGACCAAGCAGGAAGCTCAGTGCAGCCTCTGAGCCTCTCTTCCTCACTCTAACATGGTGAGCACCCTCTCGAATGAGGCCTTTCATGTTGGGGGATGATGGGCAGCTGGTGTTTCTATAGAGTGAAAAATTATAAAGACCATTTTATGAAATATATAGACTGTTTCTTTGCCCTTAGACCTGGGCAGAAAAAGTGCAGGTTCCAGAACTCGGAACTGAAAATAAGATTTCAGGCCTTCACTGCCCCAGGACACATTCCCGGTGGAGGACATTGTCCCTGAATCAGAGGACACTTACTGGATTACATTCCTCAAGCCTCAGGGAGTAGATTCCACCTGTGGGCGGGAAAAGCCCAAGGCAGGAAGACACATTCCTGACCACAGAGAAAGATGCAAGCCATCTAGGTGGGGCTGTAGCCGGAAGAAGTGAAAAATAGTTTACCTGAAATAGTTGGTAATGATCGTTTAGGGTAGATTCCTCTGAAATGTTCCACTGTTCTGGGTTACTTCCCACCCCCTTGGTCTTTCCAGTGTTACAACCTGTTGGTATTCAAACTTTGTAAAGCAACCAATCATGTGTAACCACGCAAAAATTCCTCCCTTTCCCTATAAAAGAAACCCCTCAGCTTGCTGGCCTTTTATCAAAATTCTGTTCCTGGGTGGACAAGCAGTTTTGACCTTGGTTAGCTAACTCCCCAATAAACCTCTGCTGATTGCATCCAAGTATGGTTTCTTGTGATTCTTGGGTGGTCGTGATTTCCTGAGACTTGAGGAAGGGTCTCCCGAGTATGGGGGTCTTCATTTCCACGAATTCCATGCACCTCTGTGTACAGTCTCTGTGAACCGGTCCTACCAAGCACTTGGATTACCCTGGCCAGCGTCATGGGTTAGCCTGTGGTACATGGTGCAAAGCAGAAAATCCCAGGAGCTCAGCAAGGGATCGTCAGTGTGTGAATCAATCTGGCCATGTGTGGTATCTTCATCCCCTTCCATCAGCAGGGGGGCTGTTGAGGGCTTAGTGTTCCCAGAACAGGGTGCTGCCAAGGGGTCCAGGCTGCAAGAGAGATAACAGAGTGAACTTACTGGCAGTTCGCATACCAGGAAAATGGGACTCTGCTGACGGAAGGCTTCTGCAAGAAGTTGACCTCTGGAGCAGCATCTCAAAGAAAGTATTGTTATTAGCAGCCTGAGCTAGTGCTGGATCTGGGTTGGAGACGTTGTCCTGAAGTGAGAAGGAGGGCCAGGTGGTGCCAGACGGGATGTGGCTTCTCAGGAGGCGGAAGCATTTGTGAAGTTCTCTTCATCCACCTAAGTTCAGTCACCTTTCCTCACACCCCAACTGCCTGGATCAGGCTGAGTCAGTGGCACCTCTGGGGTCCCAACACCTGCGTGGCTCTGAGGTTAAAGCTACTTTTGTAATATCACAAAGACGTTATTTGCCGGGGCCACTGTGTTTGACATTGAATCAGTGACAAGAAAGAGGCAGACAGGAAATGCCGCTGGCCTCAGGTGTGTGTGGGGGGTGGGGGGGGGTGTTGTGGACCAAGAGGCACTTGGAGGTTGGGGGAGAAAGAAGAGTGGAGGAATTGAGGACAGCCTGGGCTACATTGCTAGAACCTGTCTGTAGGCATAAATTTTTTTGAACTTACTTTAATAAATGTTCAACCTCTCCTCTACCACCCAGCAGAGGTAGTGGAAGAGAAAAGTTACTAGGATATGGGGGAAGTAGACCTGTTCAGCAATAGTTCTTTGGGGGGGGGGGGCAAGCTCGATTTTCTTTGGCAGCAGTTCAATCCCGTGGCAAACACCAAATACAACTCAGCAGCTCCAGACTCTAGGCAGGCACACACACACGTGAACTGGCAGCTCCAAACCAGTCCTTTCGGCAGGCCAACACAAGGCACGAACCAGCAGCCATAGTTCAACCCTGAAGGAACTGAAAGGCTCACCAAGCAGCCTGAGGTGAGTGAGGCCGAGGAAGCCGCAAGCTGCTGCAGGAACCTCATGACCAGTTCTTTGGTGAGTTTCTCTCTTGCTTCACCACTAGTGGAGAGCAACAAGGTGATGTAAGGCGAACCAATACATGCATGTTAGCGAAGAATCGCGAGGCAGAGGAAAGGAAGCCGGTGCTCAGTGCTCATCTCTTACTGTCGGGGTGGTCAGATTTACAGTCTCTCATCAAGCATTCTTTCGCATGTCTGCTACATTAAAACATCCTTTCACTCGCGTCTGCTTCGGGAAAACAGTCTTTCTCATGTCTGCTTTAGCAAGGCACCCTTCCACCTGTGTTCCCTGCAAACCACCATTTGATATAACTTTCCAAAGAATCTAGACGTTTCCTTCATCTATTTCAAAGAGAACATCCTGTGGGCCTCGTGGCATGAGCCTAGTAATGAGAAGGTTATAGAACAGTCTTTCATCCTGAGTGTCCTGGCTTGTTTCTAGAGGCATCTGAAAGGAAGAAACCTCAATAGAAAAAAAAATGTCTTCAGAAGATCCTGCTGTAGGGCATTTTCTTAATTAGTGGTCAGTGTTGGAGAGTCCAGCCCATTGTGGGTGGGGCCATCCCTGGGCAGGTAGTCCTGGGTTCTATAAGAAAACAGACTGAGTAATCCTAGCACTTGAGAGGCAGAGGCAGGTGGATTTCTGAGTTCGAGGCCAGCCTGGGCTACAGAGTGAGTTCCAGGACAGCCAAGGCTATACAGAGAAACCCTGTCTCTAAAAAAAAAAAAAAAAAAAAAAAAAAAAGAAAGAAAGAAAGAAAGAAAGAAAAAGAAAACAGACTGAGGGGCTGGAGAGATGGCTCAGCGGTTAAAGGCACTGACTGCTCTTCCAGAGGACATGGGTTCAAATCCCAGCAACCACACGGTGGCTCCCAACTGTCTGTAACTACAGGATCTGACATCTTCACACAGATATACATGCAGGCAATGTACATAGAATAAAGACAGATAAGTTTATAAAAGAGAAAAGAAAAGAAAAGAAAGAAAGCTGAGCAAGCCATGGGGAGCAAGCCAGTAAGCAGCACCCCTCCATGGCCTCTGCATCAGCTCCTGCCTCCGGGTTCCAGCCCTGTGTGAGTTCCTGTCCTGACTTCAGTGATGAACAATGATGTGGAAGTGTGAGCCGAATAAACCCCCTTCTCCTCAATTTGCTTTTGGTCATGGTGTTTCATCTCAGCAGCAGTAACCCTGACTAAGACCCTGGTCACTTAAGGAGGCCTTTAGTGAGAAGTGACAAGCTTCGGGGTGAACAGCTTTCAAATAATTCCTTGTGGGGAAACAGGAAGCTCCACTCTGCTGGAGACAAGTGAAAGGTACTGAGGCTGTAAAGCTCTGAGACACTGTTGCTACTCAGAACAGGGAACTACCTTGCTTTTCACACCTGCAGTTTGGCAGCTATTTTCAAAAAAAAAAAAAAAAAGTAAACAAAGTTGCCTGTCAACTAGTTACTGTCTCTGGTGACAGGATAAAATCAGAAACTTGGAGAACTTGTATCTTCCATGGCAGGTTTAACATCTTTACTCACTTTCCTGGAGATAGAGGCGGTGGTCTTAGTGAATGTGGTTTCTTAGTTTTTGTTTGCTTTTCCTCTCTCTCTCTCTCTCTCTCTCTCTCTCTCTCTCTCTCTCTCTCTCTCTCTCTCTCTTTCACTCTGAAACAGGGTTTCTCTGCATATCCCTGGCTGTCCCGGAATGTTCTCTGTAGACCAGGCTGGCCTTGAACTCTGCCTGCCTCTGCCTCCAAGTGATGGGATTAAAGAGGTGTGCCACCACTGCTCTGCTTGAATGTGGCTTCTTAAAACTATCACACTGTGGCCTGGGATGACAGCTCACTGAAAAAACAAACAAACAAAAACACTTGTCACCAAGCCTGGTGACCTGTGCTTGATCCCCAGGACCTGCATGGTAGAAGAAGAGAAGTGACCCCCACAAGTTGTCCTCTTACCACCACATACCCCTCAATAAATAAATGTAATTTAAAATTTTAAAATATCACCTTTGTGAACTATATCAATGTTTGGGAGAGCCATGGGCTTCAGGAAACCAGTCATTTCCCAATAACCAATGTGAATGTTCCATTCTACGTGAAAAACAAACCAAAGGGCTTGAGTTGAGCAAGTGGCAGAGGTGAAGAGTGTCACCAGCCACTAGGAAGCAGGGACGTGTGGCATTTGAGTTTAGTGTCATAAAACCTGGTGTCTTCTTCAGGCTGCATACCTGGATACAGCCTGATCTTACACTCCCTTCCAGCCCCAGCTGGAAGCAGATCCAAGAGTCCAGCTGAGTTCCTTCAAAGCAAGCATTAAAGGGATGGCAAAGGCAAAGCCTGTGGATGATTCATCTTGCAAGGGCAGAAACTGGGCCGGGTCCTGGATCAGACCAGACCCTTCAAGAATCAGATGGGTGACTGTGTCTCCTACCCAGACATCTGGAGGCAGCTGGTATGTGAAGTACAAAGTCATCCCCTGACCCCGGGTGGATGGGGGCGAGATCTAGACAAGGGGCGCTCCCTGGGCCCGGTGGGACATGACCAGAGCCGTGGCAATAATGGATTTCAGGGCAAGCTAGTGGCAGCCGGGTGAAGGAGCGCACCGGCTCCAGCCCCGTAATGCCTCCCGCCCCAGGTCTGGCACGGGTAATTTACTGCCACCGACAATAACATATTTCACTTCCCATCGCCCCAATGGAGATTAGTTGTGTTTGAAAGTGGCTGAGTACACAGTCAATTCCGCTTAAACGTTTACACTCAGCCGAGCACAGATAATGCCCCCTCTGAACACGTGTCCGGCCTCCTGCAGCTCGGGGTGGGGCTGGCAGAGAGGGTAGGGGAGTCCCCACCCTAAGAAGAAGCTGCAGCTGCTACCAGCAGAGACACAGGCAGTGTGGAGGGGAGGGACTCAGGACCTGAAGATGTTCAGGGAGCTATGGCTTTCTTCACTCTTTAGATTCTGGTTTTAAAAAGCATTTGACAGACACTTCCCTGAGACTGGTTCTAGGGTATCTGTTTTACTTTTGAATGCAGAGAGTTAAAAGCTATGGTTTTTTTTTTTTTTTTTTTGGTTTGTTTTAAAGATTTATTTTCTTTTTACGCCCCCCCCCGTGTGTGTGTGTGTGTGTGTGTGTCTGTGTGTGTGTGTGCATGCACACACACGTGCACGCTCACATGCACACTCCCACCAGGTGCCTTTAGAGACCAGACTTATAGGACCCTCTGGAGCTGGAGTGACTGGCGGTTGTGAGCCTTGTGACACGGGTGCGGGGAACTGAACTCCGGTCTCTGCAAAGAGCAGTCTGCACTCCTAACTGCCATCTCTCTAGTCCTCTTAATTTCTTTCTTGGGGATGGGTTTTGAGACAGGATCTCTCTATGTAGCCCTGACTGTCCTAGAGCTCGCTCTGTACACCAGGCTGGCCTTGAAATCAGAGATCTGCCTCTGCCTCCCAGAATGCTGGGATTAAAGATGTGTACTCCCACTGCCTTACCGGCTTTCTTTTTCAAAACCAGGTCTTACTGTCCTTGAACTTAGAATCTCCGACCTCATCCACCCAGGAAGTGCAGCATTCATTTGTTTCCATGATTGTGTATGATCTGACATCCCAAGGAGACTGATCTTGTATCTGGCTCTCAGACTCTTAGAAGAAAGGGACTGAGGCTCAGGGAGGTGGAGGAACTTTTCCAAGGTAACACATCTGGTTGCGGATGGAGCTGGGATTTGAACCTAAGGCTGGCAGGATTGTTGAATCTTAGATGGGTCCTGGTGGCTTCGATTCCTCAACTTGTCCCCTAGGCTGAGCTGGGTCATCAGCTCAGTTAAGCCATGGCCCTGGGATTTCTAGATAGACTAAACCTACATCCTCCAGGTTCTCATGTTGTTCACCAGCTCCAGCACAGACTCCCTGGCTCCCACCACAGAGCCCACAGCAGGTCCAGGAGGCTATGGTCTCAGGCCTGGACTTTCTCTTGCCCTGACCAGCAGAGAGGAGAAGCTGGAAGCTGCAATGTCCAAGTTCTTCTCCAGCCTGTCCTTGATACTCAGTAAGGACCAGTGAGCATGGTGTACTTAGATGCCCAGTTTCTGCATCCCACTCCTTCCACCACTGTCTGTGTCTGGGACTGGAAGGTTCTAGTGCACACTTGTAGGGACACTAGTCTACCAGGGTCCATGTTCACTCCTCAAAGCACTATCTGTCGCTGGAATTTCCAACCCCAATAAGCCCATACGAAAACCACACAATCCAGTTATGTTTATAAGCTATGTGCCTAGACTGGGCAGAACTAGCACTATACTGACTTACTCCGCAGCTATGAGACCCTTTGCTACTTGCAGTATCTCCTGGCCCAGTGGTTCTGCTCCATCTTCGCTTCTTCCTCCTCTTCCTTCCTCTCTCCTTCCTTCTCCTTCTCCTCCTCCTACCTGCCCTCATTCTCTAAGACCTCCCGTCCCACCTTTCCCTTCCACGGCCCAATCACAGGCTCTAGCCTTTATTTGACCAGTTAAAATGGGGAGAGGTTTCACATAGCATCACCTGAGTATGTGATGGCTGCTTGTGTAGGTAGAAGGGGGAGCAGCCCCTCTGGTGGAAGCAGAATTAACATCAGAATATAAACAGCGGGGGGGGGGGGGGGTTGGCCACCTGTTGCTACATTCATAGTAGATCTGGTCCTGGGAGCCTTGGGTGGGCTTCAAGAAGGCCCTCCGGACCTTGGAAATGGACTTGGGTAGTCGGAGAACCGGTTTCTGAATCCCTGAGTGTAGTCAGTATCACACAGGCCCCGGGCTCACAGGTCCTCCAACATACATACACTTGGTTTAAGGTGTGCTGCCTTGGAATGTCACCCTTAGAGGACTCCCTTTCTCTGTCATTTCCCAAGCCCTGAAGTCTCCAGGGGCTTCCAGACCTTGGAGACCATGTCCATCCCTATAATGGAAACCCAAGGCCTTCCATAGGTCACAGGGTGTGTGAGACATTTCCACTGAACATTGAGTACCTACACCATGCCCCCACTGGGTTAGGCTCTGCACGCATGTCACCTGACTAAAGCCTTCAGGAGCCTGGGGGTGTGGCAATACCCAATTAATATTACCCAATTGATCCTGGCGGCAGCTGCAGTTCCTGCTACCCACCCCAATGTTTTATATTCCCGAATGAGACAGAGACACACACACATCCTTTATATTTTGATACGGCGGAAAACAGCTCAATGGTTGGACCATTTCTTAACCTCCACGTGGCTAATCCACCTTCGGATATTCCCAACTTATTACTTACTAAAACCTATATATCCCATCTTGGCTGCCTTGGACCCAGACGTGCAGCCCTCTCCGACTGCATTTCCTTGACTCCTACATGGCGACTCTGCTCTGTCCCGCACCTTCTCCGACGTGGCATCTTGGCTCTCCTTCTCCACGCACGACGGATCTCTCTTTCCTTCCTCTTTTCTCCATCCCTTGCTGGGGAATCCTAAAAGTCCCGCCTCTGTCTGCCCTGCCCTTCCCAGCCATTGGCTGTTGGCATCTGTATTTTCCAATCAGAACCAACTATGGGCAGGGTTCCTCAGTGGACTCTGCAAACGGGTTTTGGGGGAACATAATTTCCATGAGAAGAGGAACAGCTACACGGGCTGTCACTCGTGTTTCCTCCCTGTAGCAGGATGGTTTCCTGCTGCTGCTACGGGGTTTGCAGTGGAGTTGATGGGGGCGGAGCTAATGTGGGAGGAGCAAAGAGAAAGAAGGAGAGGAAGGGGAAGAGTCGAAGGTAGGAGAGGAGGAGAGAAGATGGCGGAAGATGTCCGCATGCCTTTAAGCAGTCTCAGGTAGTTATTCATATCTAAGTTAACGGTTCTAATTGTGTGGGCATATTGTTAATTGAGCGTTTCCAAATATATGAACCAATTGGATACCTTTGAGCTTTGAGAGTTTCATTCTACTGGTGTAGAGTGAAAAATTATAAAGACCATTTTATGAAATATATGTAGGCTTTAGACTTGAGCAGAAAAAGTGCAGGTTCCAGAACGCAGAACTGAAAATAAGATTTCAGGCCTTCACTGCCCCGGGACACATTCCGGGTGGAGGACATTATCCCTGAATCAGAGGACACTTGCTGGATTACATTCCTCAAGCCTCAGGGAGTAGATCCACCTGTGGGTGGGAAAAGCCCAAAGCAGGAAGACACATTCCTGACCACAAAAAGGATACAAGGTAGGGCTGTGACTGGAGAAAGTGAGAAATATTTAACCTGTTGGTAATGACAGGGTAGGGCACAGTGACATGGTAAAACTACATTTTTGAGAAGAATGAGTATGCAGAGTGATTTTCACGTGGCTCTAAATCATTTAGGGTGGGTTCCTCTGAAATGTTCCACTGTTCTTGGTTAGCCCCCCTTGAGGTTTTCCCAGTGTTATGTTCAAAATTTGTAAAACAACCAATCACGTGTAACCATGCGAAAATGCAACCAATCATGTGTAACGGCGCGAAAATTCCTTCCTTTCCCCACCTCATGCTATAAAAAAACCCCTCAGCTTGCTGGCCTTTTGTCAAAATTCTGTTCCTGTGTGGACGAGCAGTTTTGACCGTTGGCTAGCCAACTCTCCCCAATAAACCTCTGCTGATTGCATCCAGGTATGGTTTCTTGTGATCTTTGGGTGGTCGTGATTTCCTGAGACTTGAGGAAGAGTCTCCCGAGTTTGGGGGTCTTCACCGGGAGTCGCAGGCATGGCGGGTATTGTCTGGGGTCCAGTCGAGCATTGCGGACAGCGTGGTGGATTGACAGATCTAGTCACCACACTGGCGTCTCCTGGGTGCCAGGGCCGGTGTTTCTGGCAGACCAGAGCCGTGGTCTGAGCTGAGCAGGTGCAGGAGCACAGCGCTGTCTGGGGCCTCTGACTGCTTCTAGTTGGGAACATGGTGGCTGCTTAAGGACAAGCTGGACAGGACGCACTTTTTAAAATTATTTTCCTCAACACCTCCCTATGGACAACACAGTTGCCCAGCAGAAAAGACACAGTGGGAAGACAGATCTAAAAGAAGAGACACCAGGGTGCAGACACACCCAAAGGAGGACATACCAGGATCCAGTCTGTATCTGGAGCCCCATGGAAGGTCCCAGCCTTTAACTCTGCCACCATGGAGTAAGGGAGCGTACGTGTGACCTTGGACATGGACAAAGTAGGGTAGGTATCTTATACTATGCGGGATGAGGATTCTGAGAGCGCATGCGTCTGCTAGTCACACGGTGTCTACATTCAGAGCACGCTGGTAGATGATTCTATTGACCATGTGACACGGTTTATCTGGGCCAGTGTGGCACTCCTACTTGACCACAGGAAGTTAATAGAACAGCCTGGCTGTGTGGGGGCCATGGAGCCAATCAATGTCCTTCAGATGCAATTATTTCACCCAGTCCAGGACTCTCTGTGACATCTACAAGGGACTCTCCGGGTCTGTGAACAGCAACATGTAGGATGCTGTATGTCAGACCATGTGACATGTTTCCCCGTGAGATTACACAGTGAGCGTAGCACTGTTTATCAGGATCTACAGATGAGTGACGTGTGTGTGTGTGTGTGTGTGTGTGTGTGTGACCATTTATCAGTCTCCATGACATCTGGTCACCCATATGCTTTTCTGTCACTGTGTCCTTGCCTGGGTGGTCTGTGCATGGCTTCATGACACTGTTGCTATGTCCCCATGACACCATCCAGTCACCTTATGTGCTTACATGGTGCTATTTCTTTGAAGGCTACAACTGTGAACCCCAGGCTATACCTTGAGTCCTAACAGAGGCTAGTGACCACTGCCCAACCCTTCAAATCAATGCCCAGGTTCCAAGATAGCCATCAGCAGAGGATGCCACCACAGAGATGGTATGCTTGGTTATTGCAGTAGAGTGGTCCTGTCTTCTCTTTCCTACCCTCTCCCTGCAGCGCAGTATCAGGGTCCTCCATCCTGGACTGAACCCTTCCTTAACTTTCCTTTGTTTGTTTGTTTCCAAGACAGAGTTTTTCTGTGTAGCCCTGTCTGTCCTGAGACTCACTCTGTAGACCAGGCTGACCTCAGACTCACAGAGATGTGCCTGCCTCTGCCTCCCAAGTGCTGGGATCAAAGGCGTGCATTAGCACTGCCCGGCCTTCCCTGCCCCGATGTCTCTCTGGGGTTCCCTCATCCCTTTGTGTTGCCTTCACTCCTACAACGGTTGGCTCCAGGTTGGCTCCAGCATTGCAGATGGCGTCCAGCCCAGCTGAGCTCACAAGCCAAGGAAGCCACACTCAGATCAGGGCCCCATTTCCAGGATGCTCATACACAGAGCCCAGTCTCCTAAACTGTGGGCTGTGAGCCAATACAGAGCTACATGGCTGGGAGGCAGAGACAGAATCAGGAGTGCAGGGTCATCCTCCGTTACATAGGGCATTGAAGGTTGGAGGTTGCAGGTCACTGGAGGCCGCATCTCAAGTGTAGAGTGAAAAATTATAAAGGCCGTTTTATGAAATATGTGTAGATTTCTTTGCCCTTAGACCTGGGCAGAAAAATGCAGGTCCCAGAATGCAGAACTGAAAATAAGATTTCAGGCCCCCCAGGACACTTGCTGGATGAATTACATTCCTCAAGCCTCAGGCAGCAGGCCCACCTGTGGGTGGGTAGGGCGGGGGCTGAAGCAGGAAGACACATTCCTGACCATAAAAAATACAAGCCATCTAGGTGGGGCTGTGACTGGAAGAAGTGAGAAATATTTTGTAATGATGGTATAGGGGACAGTGACTTGGTAAGACTACATTTTTGAGAAAAATGATTGTACTGAGTAATTTCCATGGCTATTAACCTTTCAGGGTGGGTTTCTCTGGAATGTTTCACTATTCTTATGTTATGTATCCTTGGCAACCCCTCACCCCCCAACTCCCCTGGTTTGCGGTTTTCCTCTTTAAAAGACCCCTTAACCCGTCACTCGAGGCCAAACCTTGCTCTTGAGAGAGAGCTTGTGGTTTGATCACCGGCCAACTTCCCTAATAAAGCCTCTGCTGATTGCATCCAGGTATGGTTTCTTGTGATCTTTGGGTGGTCGTGATTTCTTGAGACTTAAGGAAGGGTCTCATGAGTATGGAGGTCTTCACAACAACGCAGTAAAAACAAAGCTCCCGGTGTGGTGTGATACTCCCCTCTAACCCTAGAACTTGGAAAGCTGAGGCAGGAGGATCACCGCAAGTTTGCGATCAGTCTGGACTATACAGTGAGTTCCAGGTCTGGGAAATATAGTAAATTCTAGACCAGCCTGAGGACAGAAGAGTGAGACCCTGTCTTAAAAAATATTTTTTTTTTCTTTAAAGAAAATTGCTTTTAAACCATTTACTGGCTTAAAATTTGTTTTAAAATATCATTCAGTGCATTTTTGGCTTGGGATTAAAACAGAACTTCTGACGTTTCTGAAGCGGTACCAAATATTGAAAAACCGTAGAAGATCTAAGTAAAGCTTCTCACAGTAGATGGCAATTAACAGAAACCCTCAACTGATCACTGTATAGAAAACTATAGACTGTGAGGTGCTCAGGGCTGAACGGGATGCAAACCTCCTGTACGGCCCCTGGGAGCTCAGATACCTATGTGAATGAAAGGAGGAAGTTATTACTGGAGTTGTTAAGAATTCAGTTAAACTTAAAAATTAACTGCTCCAGGGCACATCCTGGGAGGAGCACATTTCTTAGTCCAAGGACACCTACTGGATAACCCTGCTAGATTAAGATTCAGAGGTAGAAGGGATTAACATTCCTCAGATCACAGGGAAGAGAACTCACCGGCATGTGGGGATTGCCCAGAGCACATAGACACATTCCAAGCAAGCACAGACCAACCCTTGACACTTACAGACAAGGGAGGTCCTTGCCACCTCATTCCCCAAAGACCAATCAATTTAAAAGTCACACTGTTCTGCCAATCATATTGTGCCTAGTCAGTTTCTGTAGTCCACCCCTTAAACTGTATAAAAACTGCTCTTAACTTCTCTTGCCTACAATGCAAGGGAGCCCTGGTGCACCAGTATCGTTAAACCTCATGTTGTTTCAGCGAATCCCTTCTGTGTGTGTTTCTGGGGGAGTATGTTCCCTGGTTTTGGATTTTACAACAGAGTCAGCTGTGGTGGGCATCTCCAAGGAAAGTGTCTCCCAGATACAACAGGACACATTCATGTATGAACTCACACAGACTGTGCTAACAGGCACAGGACCTGCCAGACTCAAGCCAGACACAATCCCACCCCTAGCTGAGGAGCTATTAGCATTTGTTTGCTTCAGGATGTGAAATCTCTAATGGTGTGATGGATGCTAAGGCCACCACACTCCAGGACAGTCTCTGTGTCCAACAGTTGTGTAAGATTCTGACAAGCCTTAGCTTACCGGGGACCCCCTGAGTGAACAACACAGAGCCAGGGGTCTATGCAAAAGCAACAGGAATTTTATTGTTCCAGCATGCTGGGGTCATCCTGCATCCAAAGAAGAGGCAACGAACCCCAGGCAGCTCGTTTGGTCAGTTTTTAAACAGTTTTTAGGGGTAGGCTAGAGAAACAGTGACTAGGGGTGATACCATTGGCAGAACAGTGTCACTTTTAAACTGATTGGTCTTTAGGGAATGAGGTGGCAGGGAATTCCTTTGTCTGCAGGTGGCCAATGGTCCATCCTGTAGAATGTGTCCATGTGCTCTGGGCCTCCCCCAACCAAAGGTGGTCCCCACCCTCTGTGGTCTGAGAAATGGTAATTAGCCTCTCTCTTCCCGAGGGACAAGTGTCTCAGAGTTCCTGAGCTGACCTCTGTCAGTTGCTCAGTACAGCTGAATTCAATGATTTGAGATTTTTGTTTGTTTGGTTTTCGTTTTCCAAGACAGGGTCTCTCTGTATAGCCCTGGCTGTCCTGGAACTCACTCTGTAGACCAGGCTGGCCTCGAACTCAGAAATCTGCCTGCCTCTACTTCTCAGTGCTGGGATCAAAGGCGTGCGCCACCACTGCTGGCTTGAAGGGTTTTTTAAAGAGAGAGAACACAAAGTATTCATCAGTCTTATTAATATGCAAATTGTCTTCAATCTGATCAAAATTTTCAGCAGATTGATAAATTCTTAAAATAAATGTCATGGTTTCTTAGCAGCAAGTGTTTGATTTGTGTACCTATGAGCCTGGAATTGCTTGGAAGTTTCTTGGGCAAGAAGGGATCTCAAGCCCAAAAGGTTAAGAAGCCCCGTTATAAAAAAAATGAGAGTCCAGAAGACAATCCTGGAAACCTGACTAAAGACTCCCTTGCTTTAGAAATATTGTTTGTTGGGGCTGGTGAGATGGCTCAGTGGTTAAGAGCACTGACTGCTCTTCTAGAAGTCCTGAGTTCAATTCCCAGCAACCACATGGTGGCTCACGACCATCTGTAATGGGATCTGATGCCCTCCTCTGGTGTGTCTGAAGACAGCGACAGTGTACTCACATGCATAAAATAAATAAATCTAAAAAAGAAAGAAAGATTGTTTGTGATCTCTGAGCAGAGGCAGGAGGTGACCCCTTGGTGGCAGTGCCATCTCTAGGCCCAGCTTGAAGCCAATCGATCCCTGTGTGATGCTGTTCTTGTGGACAGGCCTTGTTTTATTTCTCCATTGCAGATGGGGGAACAGCTTGCAGGGGTTGGGGTGGGGAGTAAAGGGGGCGGGGTTTGGCTGGAACTCAGCAGACAGAGAAAGAGCTTGGCCCAATCTCACACTCTTGGAGGCTGACCCCCCAAGTCCCATACCCTCATCATCAGTAAGGATAAAGCATGGCAGGAATCACCCCCTTTTACAGATGTGGAAACTGAGGCTCTAAGAGGGGGATGGGACTCCCAAGCCAGTGTACTTGATACTGAATCCCCATATATCTTGAATGTAAACCACATGATTGGGGTTATGGGAGGATGGGCCAAGCAGAGAGATTGAGCCTTCTGGGGACAAAGGGCCCCTGTAGCCCACACAATGGTAACAGCCAAAGCGGGATGACAAGCGCTAGGCTTCAGGAGCAGCTTGCAGTCCACCTGCTGCCTCTTGCACACAATAGGAAGTCTGTGCTACCCGGGGGCACAGCAGGCACCCTGCCTGTACTGGGCACTGTCCATTTTCTGCACTGCTCTGGGGAAGAGACAGCAGGGCAGTTGATGCCAGGTCTATGAGCCAGGGGGTGAGACATGGACCTATGTGACATTGTTTGGTTTAGAAAGTCTTTCTTTCCTGGCCCGAATACCTCACCATCAGCGTCCTGTGGCTATGTCTAGAAGCATTCAACTAGTTGTCCATTTTCTGGCCTTTGGGTAAGAGATCTAAATCTCCAAGAGCCTAGAAGACAACCTGTGTGCTGCAGAGGGTGCAGCCAAAGAAGCGACCCAGGTCCCTTGGAGGAGCCCAGAGGACCTAGAGTTGACCTCACATGTTAGACACTGAGTTATTTACATCTGGAGTTTAGTTTTGCTTGGTTCAGATTGTGACTGCGCCCTGGCTCTTCTCTCTTGAAGTAAGCATTTAATTAATTTATTTTATTTTATTAGAGCCCACAGTTGACAGACTTTGGGTTTAAAAAAAAATCTGTTTTTTTTTTTTTTAAGAGACTGAAATTTTAAAGTATCTGAATTTGTAGGACTGTGGGCTGAAACTGAAAATATTTGATATTCTAATGTTGTGGGATGAACAAGACAGGAAAGGTTGTGGCTTAGCGGCGATGTGTTTGTGTGTCAAGTTGACACAGGATCAATCGTTCTGGCTAGTTCTAGGTCAGCTTGACACAAGCTAAAGTTATCTGAGAGACTGGAACCTCAGCTGAGAAAATACTTCTATGACACAGGGCTGTAGGCAAGCCTGTAGGGCATTTTCTTAATCAGTGATTGATGAGGAGGGCCCCACCCTATTGTGGGTGTGACCAGCTCATTGTGGGTGGAGCCATCCCTGGGCTGGTGGTTGTGGGTTCTATTAGAAAGCAGACTGATGCCTGTGGATACCATTCTCTAACTGGTCTGTCTGTGCCTAGCCCTGCAGAGATTTGATGTGCCAGGGTGAGGGGATACCAGGGAGAGCCTCTAACCTCTCAGAGGAGAAGGGGAGAGGAGAAGATCTCTGTGTGTGTGTGTGTGTGTGTGTGTGTGTGTGTGTGTGTGTGTGTGTTGGAACCCGGAATCTGGGCAGCGATCAGAACGTAAAGTGAATAAATAAATAAATTATGGGGAAAATACATTGTCCACCAAACAATAAAATAAATAAAAATGAAAACAAAATTTAAAAAGAGAATGAAAGAAAGAACGCAGGCTGAGCAAGGAAGAGAGAGTGGCACTGGGCCTGGCTAAACTGCAAAGCTTGCCTCCAGTTACACACTTCCTGCAACAAGGCCTCAAGTACTCCAGCAAGGCCACACCCACTCCAGCAAGGCCACACCTACTCCAGCAAGACCACACCCACTCCAACAAAACCACACCCACTCCAACGAGGCCACACCCACTCCGGCGAGGCCACACCTCCGCCATCAAGGCCACGCCCACCCCAGCGAGGCCACACCTCCCCCAACAAGGCCACACTTCCTAATAGTGCCACTCCTGTGATCCCTTGGGGGTTCATTTTCATCCAAACAACCAGACTTGTGGTGTCTAAACAAGCCTTCTCACCTCTGAGCTCCAACTTCCTCATCCTCTGAACAATCACAGTCAGTTGAGGTTGCATCCCAGAGCCGCTGGAAGACACTGGAAATGGCAAGGCTGCAAGGTAGAAGGCTCTCTGGAGCCAGGGGCCTCTACCACGCGTGGGAAGAGTCCTGGGACTGCTGGGTTACTCGGCAGGGACGGGTTGAGGAGAGCCAGGCTCCCTGGGCACTCGCTGGTGGCCCCAGAAGAGATTGATATAACTCATCTCCTGATGAGAGAGCCGAGGTCTGATGATGTGAAAGTCTCTTACCATGGTCACGAACCAGGCCCAGTCTGCAGGACAGAACCCAGTCCTGAGTCTTCCTGGCAGCCAGGTCTTGTCTGTGGGTATGCGTTCCTGTGTGAAAAAGCAGTTTTTCTTTGTTTTTTTTGTTTTTGTTTTTGTTTTTGTTTTTTTTTTAATCAAAAGTGGCTGGCCTGCCAGGGACCAGAGTTTCATGGATCTCTCTCAGCTTGTAAACCGCTAACGCAAAGGGATTTCAGATCTTTTTATCTCCCGCACTTGGCGGGAGCTTATTCACAAGGAGGCCCTGCTGCCTTTGCTCGCTCCCTGCTGTGAGTGATCCCGAGACAAATCCTTACACCTTGTGACCTGACTCTGCTGTTCCTAAGCCGGGCTCCCTGCTCTGCCCCTCTACAGCGGGCGGGCGAGCCAGGGCGAGCATCTGGAACATGCTGGGAGCATCTGTAAAGTGGGAGGTTGGTGTACTCTCCTGGTGCTCTGATGGAGGGCAGCTCTGGGGTCACACATGTGTCCCTACCCAGTAGGGCACAGCATCTACAGATGGGACCTTCAGAGCTGTGGCAGGAAGCAGGTGGGGGGGGGGGGTGTTCAGGCAACTGTTGTGCAGGTTTGGGGACTGAAGGGACAGGCAGACAGGCAGGCAGACCAGCCTCTCATGGCTCCTCCAAGGGGCACCTTGTCTATAACCATCCCCTAGGTTGGAATGTCAGCAGGTGTCTCCACAGCTTTATCGGGAGTGGATGCTCTTACGTGTCCTCCTCCAGTCTGCCACAGGGAATCAAAGGCTCTGACAGGACCTTTAATGCAGCTTCTCAAGGGATCATCAGACAATTCCAACGACTCTGTGACAATGGCTGTAATTAAGGTGTCAGCATGTCATTTCTCCCTTTCCTTGAGAAATCCTGGACAGAGAAAGGCCTCTTGAGTGAGCTGGAGAGAGAGCAGAGAGTAGAAGCAGGGGCCTGTGCCCCACAGAGGTGTGTCTCCCCAGTCCAGATGGTGGCTTCTCTCAGCAGTCTCTGCTGACCCAAAAAGACAGACCGGGCAGGTGAGCATCTGAGCCCGAAGGCCATGGTCATGGAAGTGTCCGGAGACACATTGGAGTTTGTGCTAGTTAGATGTTTGGTTTTTTTTTTTTTTTTCCTCTTGAGATTATAATTTAATTACCAACATTTCCCCACTTCCCTTTCCTCCCTCCAAATACTCCCATGTACCCCTCCCCACACCCCTTCAACGCCATGGCCTCTTTTTTTTGTTTTTGTTTTTTGTTTTTTTGTTTTTAAATAATAGTTATTGCAGGGCTGGAGAGATGGCTCAGCAGTTAGGAGCACTGACTGCTCTTCCAGAGGTCCTGAGTTCAATTCCCAGCAACCCACATGGTGGCTCACAACCATCTGTAATGGAATCTGATGCCCTCTTCTGGTGTGTCTGAAGACAGCGACAGCGACCAAGTACTCATGGATAAAATAAATAAGTAAATCTTTAAAAACTAAATTTAAAAAATGTTATTGCTT
The DNA here is from genome assembly GCF_011762505.2 of Arvicanthis niloticus. Classification (NCBI taxonomy): domain Eukaryota; kingdom Metazoa; phylum Chordata; class Mammalia; order Rodentia; family Muridae; genus Arvicanthis; species Arvicanthis niloticus. The sequence continues at coordinate 5,237,441 of NC_133432.1, forward strand.
GTGTGTGTGTGTGTGTGTGTGTGTATATATATATATATATATATATATATATATATATATAAACAATCTGCTCGGTCTATATATTGTATAAGGTATATATGTATATATGTATAAGGTATAACTTGTATATATGTTTTCGGGGCTGACTGACTCTTGCTAACCAATTAGTGAGCTCTTCCTCAGAGAAGGCCACCTCTCCCAGCTTTCTTCAAGTGCCTGTAGTTCTTGTGCAGGGTTGAAGCCTCTGGGCTTTCCCCAACGCACCTTGGCGTGTCCATTGGCGTGTCCATTGGCGTGCTGGCTCAGCTCATATTTGACCATCATGTTGATAAGACTCAATGGGTGTAGCTCCCAATGTTACCAGGAGACACAGTCTGACAGCAAACTCCCCGATCCTCTGGTTCTTACAATCTTTCCACCATGATCCGGAGCCTTAGGTGCACCGGTGTTTTGTAAATGTAACCAGTGGGACCGGGCTCCACAACGCTACATTTTGATTGGTTGTGGTTTTCTGCAACAGTCTCCATTTGTTGCAAAGTGAAGTTTCCTTGTTGCGGAGTGAAAACCACACTTCCCTGTGGTATGAGGACAAATGTTTATAGATTGAGGTTAAATGCTGGTTACTTTTGTCAATTTGACACAAACATGTCACCTGGGAGGAAGGAGCTCAGGGGGGGAGTTGCCTCCATCTTTCTGGAATGTCGGTGGAGCATTTTCTTGGATGCAGTGTGGGAGAGCCCAGCCCACTCTGGGTGGTACCACTCCTAGGCTGGTGGTTCTGGGTTGCTTAAGAAAGGGAGCTGAGCAAGTCATGAGAACAAGCCAGAAGCAATGTACTTTCATAGTCTCTGCCTCAGTTCCTGCCTCCCGTTTCCTGCTGCAAGTTCCTGCTTTGGCTGCCTTCAATAAAGGGCAGGAATCTGTAAGCCAAATAGATCTGTTTCTTTCTGCCTGTTACACCCTGGCAACGGAAAGCCAAGCACCCATCCACCCCGAGTCACGCCTTCACGCCTTGGTTGGGGACACATACCGCTAGCACTTTACACCGCAGAGGATATCATACCACGCACCAGCAAACACTGCCCCAAATACCTCAGCTCAGACTTGAGAGTGTTGTATGTTGTGAATTACAGTCTTCCCACCGCACATGCAAAGGCTTTTATTCATATACGAACAGACACCGAGGTTTAATTACAGAAAACAGACTTTTCGTGTTTTCTTACCACCATTTCTCAGTATGTAAGTATCAAATTAGTCTGTCTTGGGATTAGCTTGTGTTAGAATGTGTGATTTAAAAAAAAACAAAACAAAAAAACCCCTACTGTTTGAGTTGCTGGCTTGAGCCTCATTTAAAGTAAACACGTTAACTGAGTTTTGGCTCAGGATGCGGGCACAATTTCCAGCAATTCCTGAAATGGCGCCGAGGGTGCCCCGTACTTCTGCTGTCTTGAGCTAGTATTTGTGTGAAGCAGGGTTCTCAGCACTGCCGGTTATAGAACCAAAACACTGGGCCTGTGAGATGGCTCAGTGGATGAAAGCACTTGCATCTAAGCCTGATGACTTGAGTTCAATCCCCAGAGTTCACATGATAGAAGGAAAGAAACAATTCTCCCAGTTCTTCTCGGACCATCACATATGTACTGGGATGCACACGTGCCCACACATGCACGTGCTCACACACATGTACATACACAACTGCCCTGACTTAGCCAGGTTTACTGCTGCTATAATGAAACACTGTGACCAAAAGCAAGTTGGGGAGGAAAGGGTTTATTCAGCTTATGCTTCCACACTGGTATTCATCGCTGAACCAAGTCAGGGCAGAAACTCACGCAGGGCAGGAACCTGGGGACAGGAGCTAATACAGAGGTCATGGAGGGGTGCTGCTCACTGGCTTGCTCTCATCAGCTTGCTTGGCCTGCTTTCTTATAGAACCTAGGACCACCAGCACAGGAATGGCCCCACCCACAAAGGGCAGGGCCATCTCCCATCACTCACTAATTATGAAAATGCCTTACAGGCTTGCCTACAGGCTGCTTTTTTTTTGTTTGTTTGTTTTTTCGAGACAGGGTTTCTCTGTATAGCCTTGGTTGTCCTGGTACTCACTTGGTAGACCAGGATGGCCTCGAACTCAGAAATCCACCTGCCTCTGCCTCCCAAGTGCTGGGATTAAAGGCGTGCGCCACCACTGCCTGGCGCCTACAGGCTGATCTTATGAAGGCATTTTCTCAATTGGGGTTCCCTCCTCTCAGATGGCTCTAGCCTGGGTCAGGTTGACATCAAACTTATCCAGCTCATCCCCAATTTTTTAAAATAGAAAACATTGATTAACTCTGAAAAATGTTGACGATCCTGCAGTGTCAAATATCCAACAATAATTCTTTATGCAAAAATAAGTGCATCCATCTGGTGAGTATGCAAATCTGTTTTCATCATTAATAAATGGAACATTTTATATATAGCAACATATGTGTGTTGCGCACACACACACACACACAGAGTATCGTTTTTGGTTTTCTTGGAGACAAGGTCTTACTATATAGATCAAACTGGCCTTTGATAGGTAGAACTCACAGATCTACCTGTCTCTGCCTCTGGGATCAGTTAAAGGCCTGTGCCACCACCCCCGGCCCTGTAAATGTTCTGATGTACCGTCAGTCAGTGTTTGCTTTGTGTTCCTGTTGCTTTCACCAGGATCCCCTGGTCCCTAGAGAGTCCATGGACAGATGGGACTATGAATGGGAGGAAGTCTGAGACCTGCTTCAACAGGACTTCCCACACCTCCTTTTTGGGCAGAAGTGAGGTATGGGACAGGTCTCCTTATGTTGCCCAGACTGGCTTTGAACTCACATTCTTGTCTCTTCCTCTCAAGGGTTGGGATGACAGGCATGTGAGACCATGCCAGCCCCACACCCTCTGATTTTTTTTTTCCTCCTTTGGGTTCTTTGGTGGCAGCTGTTCTCCTAAAACTGAATCATTCCCTTCCTTCCTTCCTTCCTTCCTTCCTTCCTTCCTTCCTTCCCTCCTTCCTTCTTTCCTTCCTTCTTTCCTTTATTTGAGACAGAGTCTCACAAGGTAGCCCTGGCTAGCATGGAATGCACTATGTCTATCAGGCTAACCCTAAATTCATAACGCTCCATCTGCCTCTGCCTTCCACTAATGCTGGGATTTGAGGTATGTGTGTCATGCCTGCTTCCTCTTCTCTTGGAGAGACGCTCGCCACTGGGCCTGGCTTAACTCTGTCCCAGCTCCACAGACCATGGCAGTGCATGGGCCACATGACAAAGTGGCCCAGACCAGGGGAGTGACATGGAAAGGACAGGAAGGAGAACCTTTCAGTTCTACGGCTGGGGAAGCTGGGACCAAGGCATGATCAGTGTAGTTTGGAGATAGCCCATTCTCTGTGTGCAGGATAGTGATGTGATATGTCCACTGAAGGAGGGGACACTGTGTCCTTCCATGGCAGAAGGACAGGAGGACAAACAATCCTCACCTTTGACTCTGAGGTCTTTTAAAGGGTGCTGATCCCACAGGCAAGTTAGGGTCCTCACCACCTCCGGAAGGCCCCTCCATCCCTGAAAGCAAGGGAAGCTGCATCTCCAATTAAGGCCCCATTCTCTGGGCTGTGGACTTCACCACATGCTTCTGGGGACTCAGTTCCATGCACGGAGGCCAGCGAAGGGTTGACTGCTATACAATCCTGGAAGCATTGGGTAAGACCCCAATTGCCCAGGAGCTACCAGGACACAGTATTTCTGTTCCTACATTGCCTGCACCCCCATTTTATAGATGAAAAAACTGAGGGCTAGGACCATTCAGAGGTCTGGGGAGGTGACAAAGTGCATACCTCGCACACAGGAAGCCCTGGGTTTCATCCCTAGCTGGACCAGAAGCTTTTCTGTTGTTGTGATCAAACACAATGGCAAGTTTACTTAGAGGAGGGAGAGTACCTTTGGGTTTCCTTAAGTGCTAGAGTCCACGCTGGTAAAGCAGAGACGGCAGGCGGCAGGCCTGGCAGCAGGAGCAAGAGGCTGAGGCTTCACATCAGGAGTCACAAGCACAAAGCAAGGAGGGTGGAGTGGAGAATACATATGAATTAGAAATGGCTACCTTTAAACCCTCAAAGCCTGCCTGTGACATCCTTCCTCCAACAAGGCCACGCCCCCTGGGACCCCCCCAACATTATCACAAACTGGAAACCAAGCATTCAGATGCTTCCGTGTGTCCAGCTGTCCTCCCTGTGGCTTCTACTCCCATCCCAACCCCAATTCCAGGGTTGCAGATCTAGCTGGTTATCCAGTATCTGACAGCACAGGCATTGCCAGCTTGACCCCAGCTGACCCCAGCCCTTTCTTGCTCCCTCCCAGCATTTCTCTTCTTGGTCCCCAAGGCTCTATCATCTGTATCCTCAGCTCCATCCTCTGTATCCTCAGCCCCATCCTCCATATTCTCAGCCCCATCCTCCATATCCTCAGCCCCATCCTCTGTATCCTCAGCTCCATCCTCCATATCCTCAGCTCCATCCTCCATATCCTCAGATCCATCCTCCATATCCTCAGCCCCATCCTCTGTATCCTCAGCTCCATCCTCCATATCCTCAGCCCCATCCTCTGTATCCTCAGCTCCATTCTCCATATCCTCAGCTCCATCCTCCATATCCTCAGCTCCATCCTCCATATCCTCAGCCCCATCCTCCATATCCTCAGCTCCATCCTCCATATCCTCAGCCCCATCCTCTGTATCCTCAGCCCCATCCTCTGTATCCTCAGCCCCATCCTCCATATCCTCAGCCCCATCCTCCATATCCTCAGCCCCATCCTCCGTATCCTCAGCTCCATCCTCCATATCCTCAGCCCCATCCTCTGTATCCTCAGCCCCATCCTCTGTATCCTCAACTCCGTCCTCTGTATCCTCAGCCCCATCCTCTGTATCCTCAGCTCCATCCTCCGTATCCTCAGCCCCATCCTCTGTATCCTCAGCCCCATCCTCTGTATCCTCAGCTCCATCCTCTGTATCCTCAGCTCCATCTTCCATATCCTCAGCTCCATCCTCCATATCCTCAGCTCCATCTTCCATATCCTCAGCTCCATCTTCCATATCCTCAGCTCCATCCTCCGTATCCTCAGCTCCATCCTCCATATCCTCAGCCCCATCCTCTGTATCCTCAGCCTCATCCTCTATATCCTCAGCTCCATCCTCTGTATCCTCAACTCCATCCTCTGTATCCTCAACTCCATCCTCTGTATCCTCAGCCCCATCCTCTGTATCCTCAGCCCCATCCTCTGTATCCTCAGCCCCATCCTCTGTATCCTCAGCTCCATCCTCTGTATCCTCAGCTCCGTCCTCCATATCCTCAGCCCCATCCTCTGTATCCTCAGCTCCATCCTCCATATCCTCAGCCCCATCCTCTGTATCCTCAGCTCCATCCTCTGTATCCTCAGCCTCGCTCTCCCACTGCAGGGTCATTTCAGCATTACTTGGTCAGCCCCACCTCCTGTCGATGTCCAAAATCCCATCACCTCCCACCAGCACTGTTAAGGTCATGCCCCTGCATCACACTAGCCTCCTGTCAGCCTGCCTCGATGGCGTCCTGTTTCACTTCATCTGTTCCTCAACACAAATGCCACAAGGGAGGTTTTCAGAGAAGGAGTAGCCTGTCCCCTCTGCTCCAAACCTCCACTGCACAGCGATTTCCTCTGAAACATTATTCTCTTCTGTAGGGAATGGGGGAAACTCAAATGACTCCCAGGAAAGTTATAAAAAGTTATATGAAACTTGAAAGGCCCAGAAGGCCCCTTTCCTGTGTTCTGTTGGCAGCCAGCGATTGCTGGGGGAGAGGAAAGTCTCTGGAGGAGACGCCTACAAGCTGGGCAGGGACCCCAGCACACAGCGACTTCAGTAAACTCACTGGTTCACCAAACCAGACTTGGGATCCTTTCTTTGCTCCATTGTTAGTTTCCTGTGTGGAGTTAATAGGCATCTGTTCATATCTCCATCCAATCCCCCCAAAATGCCAAACAGCAAGTTGATGGACAGCTGGGGGCAGGGGCTGTGGGTCAGTGGTAGAGCACCTGCCTCGTGTGTGTGTGTGTGTGTGTGTGTGTGTGTGTGTGTATGAGTATGTGTGTGTATGTGAGTATGTGTGTGTATGTCAGTGTGTATGTGAGTGTGTATATGTGTATGTGTGTGTTTGTGTGTGTGTTTGTATGTGTGTGTATGTGTGTGTGCATGTATGCACTAGGGACAAAAATAAACGGGAGCTGACACACAAACCAAAAGAACCAAAGGTAAGCATGGGAGGGTATTGGCGTGGACAACATCAAGCAGACAAGCCCGATCCTTCTGAGAGCAATTCTGACACACCCATGTTGTACAGGATGATGTGACTTCACAGTGCAGCGGCAGTTGTGGTGAGAAGACATGAGGCTGAGTCTGGGGGACTAGGATTCCCCTAGGGGAATCCTCTACATGATATCAAATCGCATCCCTCCTTGAAGAATGGGGTCAGTCATTCGTGCATAGGGAAGCCTGCACCCTGCATGGCAGTCGGACTTGAGAATGCACGGCTGCCCTGGTGGCTGCATGTATCTGAAGGGATTGTAAGCAGGCGTCATATACGGTCGTGTGGGTTTGGCTGTGACTGCTACATCATTCAACAGAAGCTGTTGTGTCTTCCCAGGCAGAACTCACCCACATCAGAACAGGAAGAAGATAACCAGTATCTGGCCTCTTGCATCTAAGTTCTCCTGCTTGGCAGTGTTTTCAAGGTCCAGCCGTACCAGCACCTGACATTTTGGCCTGTATTTGCTTTCTCTGTGCTCCTCTTCTCCTGAATCCCTTCAGCTTGGGGAACCACAGAGCTCCAGCCCAAGACAGCATCAGGCACAGCTAGGACTTCACGTGCAGAGGGATGGGGCTAAGGACACTTGAATTTCTCGTGAGACTCCCCTCATATCCAGAGCTCTCTGTATGCCTGAAGCCACCCTGCTTTAAACCAGCACAAACTTACTTCCTTTCCTGGGGTGTCTTTTGTATATACATGTCCCAGGACTCTGTCTTACTTCATCTCTATTGAGACTCTTCACGGTGTCCTAGGATACCCATCCTAAAGGCTGTTTGAGGCCTCCACAGGGCCCCTATCTGATTTCTGTTGACTTTTGTCCTGGGGGTGCAGGTTGCAAAGGGTGGGTTTGAATATGACAAAGTTCCACTCTGCTGCACACAAAGGACTGGTGGAGGAGATTTCCAGATACCCAATAAGTCTCCCCCTTTCTCCCATGCTGCCTAGAATCAGCCAGCAGATCTATGGGATGCCCCCAGGAAGCTCCTCAGAAAACATGGAGAGCAGGAAGCAGAGCCCTGGCTGAACCACTCAAGCTGGAGGAGGAGGCGTGCATTGCCCAAGGAGGCAGCGACAGCAGGCATTGCTGCTTTCCCTGTTACTGATTGGTAAACTGAGGTCTATTTGTGGCCAAAGGCCTCAACATGAGTGACTGCCTTAGAGGGACTTTTGTGAGTCACTAAAATTCAAACTTAGTCAGGGTTTGTATTCCTGCACAAAACATCATGACCAAGAAGCAAATTGGGGAGGAAAGGGTTAATTTGGCTTACACTTCCATGTCACTGTTCATCACCAAAGGAAGTCAGGACAGGAACTCACACAGGGCAGGAACCTGGAGGCAGGAGCTGATGCAGAGGCCATGGAGGGATGTTACTTACTGGCTTGCTCCCTGTGGCTTGCTCAGCTTGCTTTCTTATAGAACCCAGGACCACCAGCCCAGGGATGGATCCACCCACAATGGGCCCTCCCACCCTTGATCACTAATTGAGAAAATGTCTTACAGCTGGATCTCATGGAGGCATTTCCTCAAGGAAGGCTCCTTTCTCTGTGATAACTCCAGCTTGTGTGAAGTCGACACACAAAACCAGACCTACACAAACCAAGGAACTTCTATCTTGCTACCTTGTAACAGGATTACCCAGCTGGACTTTTTAACTGTTTACCCACCCCCACAAGAACCTCACCTGAGTCTCCAGTACTCCCTGCCATGTGTTGTATGCAACTTTGCCTCGATGACACACGGTCATGGGAAGGCCTAGAGCGTGTAGGCTGAGGAAGGTTGTGGACGGGGCCAACCCTGCTGGGCAAGGGCTTTTTAGTTAGGCCTTTGGGGGAGCACCCTCACTCCTGTAGGCACCCTCACCTATACTCTAAGGAAGTTTAATAAGGTCATTAGTTCCCCAAGTGAACTTTGACCTAAACGGCACCTCAGCTTGCTGTAGGGATCTTGGGAGGAGGGGTAGATGTTTCCTGTATTCCCCTGAAGAGGAATTTTAGCAACAGGGTCCCAGGATCACACTCAGGGAAGATCCTTGGGTGCAAACCACCTGTGTCAGGTTCACTGGGGGAACCCACTCCAGAAGGCTTCCCCCAGGTGACGCTGTCTCTGAGGATTTGAGTCAGAACCCTTTTGGCTTCTAACATTCTGATAGTGACACCCGTGGGGCTTGACCCTGCTACCTGGTGGGCTCAGGACCCAGAAGTTGTGGAAGCCCGTCCAACCCAGTGTGTCTGCTTCCCAAGGCGGCCTCCCTCTGCCTCTGCCCCTGCCTCTCCCTCCATGGGGACGGCTGCCAGCCAGCACACACGGTTCTGCTGGTAAAGTCTTTATCGGGAATGTCGCCTAATGCATTCATATCAAACAATAGCGCCTCATACATCATCCCTGCCAGAGGCCACCCCTGCTAGGACAAGCACAGTCCATTACCCTGACGGGCGCAAGCCATGTGCAAAACAGATAACAGGTCCCGGCTGTGCGGGAGCACACGGGGTGGGGAATCGTCACTGGCCTCTGAGATCACTGAAGAAGCCCTGGACAGCTGCCACCTGGTCAGCCGGGACACGGGACTCCTGAGCTTCTGATATCATAAAGCAGTATGAAGGATGGTTATGGAGGCCTAGCTGTGCATTCTCCAGGGAGTGGCTCGACCTCTCTGAGCCATGTTATCCCTATTCATTAAATAAGGTTGGAAGTGGTCCTTGCTTGCTATGGGGCTGGTGGGTGCTTTAAGAAGGGAAGGCTATTGAAAAGAGGAGTGGCCTGGAGCAGGAAGACACTGTCAACACCCAGAGTGGTGGCTGCAGTCCTTGAGCAAGTTGTCACCTTCTCACCTACTCTAGAAGTAGTGACCATTTCCTCCAGACCCCCCTTGGGAGCTAGAGAGGGACAACCTCTCCCCTTCAAACAGCTGGCTCCCCAAAGCGGCTCCTGGAGGAAGCTGGAGGCTTCCACAAACCTTGGAGAGGAGAAAGACATGGGGTGAGCAAGCTGCAGATAAAGAGGTTCTGAGAGAGCCAGAGTGTCACAATGCATGATGGGATGTAGGCCCACCAGTGACCCAAGACAGAGTGTGGAGCCCACACATCAAGGGGCTAGAGAGTGTTGACAGGCTCACCAATTTGCATCAACCTCAAAGCTGCTCTTGAGGTAAAACCCTCCATGAAGTGCAGGTGACAGTCTTGTTGGTTCTCATGGCCTCAGACCCCAATGTCTCCCCGCACCCCCCCACCCCCCACTGCAGGCTTTAGCATAGTGGCAGGAAGCCAGGAGTCTGCTCACTGGATTTCCCATGGTGCATTTCTGTCTTCCAGGTCCACCATGAACCCTCGAGACTGCCTCAGAGTGACTTGCAAGTCCCTCTTTTCCATCAACACAGCATGGGTGCCTAGTAGCTGCTCAGTAAACCTTGAGGTAGGACAGGAAGCATTGGGAAAACTCACTAGCAAGTTCTTAAGCTTGGGAGTTTGCTCATGGCCGCCCGAGCCAGGAAGGATGCCCAGTGAGGAACAGGATCAGCAAGCCTGTCGCCCATGGATCGGGCTATGGGATCTGGGTGTCTGCTGGCTCCAGGCTGGCAGTAAGTACTTTTTACTGTGGACTCAAACCTTCTTTTTTTTGCATATGCATTTGTGTGTCCATGTTTGTGTGCATATGTGTGCACATGCGCATGTGTGTGTAGAAGCCGGAGGTTGTCACTGGTGTCTTCTCTTGACCGCCCTCTATTTTATCTACTGAATCAGTGTCTCTCTTGACAAAGGGCCAGCTTGCTCTTAGGGGCCTATTTCTTCCTCTGGGCACTAGACATACACACAAGACTTCAATGCCTTCATCCCTGTCCGGCTTGTACGTGGGTGCCAGGGAACCCCAACTCCAGTCCGCATGATCGCATGGGAAGTGGCTTACCCGCTGAACTAGCTCTTCAACGCACTGAATTTGTACCCCAGCTCTGCCTGAGTGTCAGCTAATGTAGGGACTCTGGTGCCCTGTCGCCCAGGCATTAGCCAAGCCCTAAGACTCACTGGCCATGCCTTTGGACAAGTGAAAGGCTGTTTGTCTTAGCTGTTTGTCTGTGAAGGTAATGTGGAGGTTCTGGGGTGCTTGTCTCAAGGGCTGAGTATCACGCCTGATGGTGTGAGTTTCAGCATGATGGAGGTGGGTCCCCAGAAATCCCACCAGCTCACGGAGTCATTCCCTTAACACTGTATGTGACTTTGTGTCATGTGTGACTGAAAACTTCAGGCCTGTGTTTAATATCCTGGTAGGGACTCGTGCCTCATAAGGCCCTTGACACGCTAGAGTGGCTGCTGTCTCTTGTTTTGGCAACAAAGTTGGCAGCTGGCAGCTGGTAGACTCAGGAGAGGGTATTTTGGTGATAAGGGGACCAGTCTGATTGATTGACCCTTCTGGGTGGCTGCTGGCCCCAAGTGCCCCAGGCCCTCACTGGCTTCCCCGTTGGTGTTCACTGTTGGGTGATGATGGACCTTCTCTCTCTGAGCCAACCTTGTTGGGCTCCTAAGCCCCAGAAGACCCAAGGAGACAGCAGTAGAGCAGACAAGGAGAGAGCTGGCTTAGGGTCTCAGGGAGATGGAAGAGCTTCCTAGACCCTGTGATTAAAGACTCCCATAATGGCATCTGACAGAGACCTCATCCCTAGGGCCGGGCAGGAGGAAAGCCCAGAGCCCAGCTGTGGTCCAGGGTCAGGGGCTGCTGGGGTGGGGAGCACCCCCTTGGAGCTCAGCACTGGTGCCATACATCACTCGGCATGCCTTTCTGTGGGACTGCAGCTGACAGTAGCCATTTATCTGAATGTCATTGGCAGTAAACTAGAGGGGAACAGTGAGCAAGGGAGTGGGGGGCGGGGCTCCTCGGGAGTTTCTCACAGGCCTCAGCAGGGTACAGAGAAGTGGGGAGCAGGGTGAAGAGAAGTGGTGGAGTGGGGGTGCAGAGGTGTCCCCCCCCCCTTCTTGGGAACACAGTGGGGGAGTGAAGGAGGCCAGAGAACTCAGATCTAACCTGGGAGTCAAATGGGAGGTGCTATGTCCTGGGAAAGGATGCCAGGTGTTTACAATCTCTCACAGTTACAGGAAGGGATCTGAACCTGCGGTCCAGTCCTGGTGTTCTCCTTTGTTTAAAGGAACCCACTTCCCAAGACGTAGTTCCTGCAGGCACACTCACAGGACCCAAGGTGAACAGCTCACGGTTAGCTGTGTGTCATCAGCAATTGCTGTGATGTCTCTGTGTCTCAGAGCCCTGTCTGTAAAGTGAGGGTGGGCATCAGAGCCGCTCTGCAAGGCTGTGGGAGGTGGTGAGTGACAGGAGAGCTGACTGACTCACAGAGGATGTGGGTGTTTCCCTGAGTCTCTGAGGTACCAAGCCATTGGGAACCCGTGCAGGCGAGACCTGGAAAATGTGGCCAGACCTGGAGAATGATTACCAATGGCGCAGAGGAGGTAGAAGGTTTTCTACCCATACACTATGACATAGGCAAAGCCCTCAGGGCAGGAAAGACACCGTCCAGGAGCTAACAGGAAGCTAGAGGGGCTGGCAAGGGTATAAGCATCTGCTCTTGGGCCGAGTCCCCAGGCTCTGGTTCCTTATCTGTTAAAGGATAAGGAGATTCTGTAAGCAGAATCCCCCTTTCTTGAGTCCAAGAGGAGTCAGAGTCTCCACCAAACTGGCTTGGAAGATGCCTGGTCCGACTCCCAGTTCCAGCCCCAGGGAAGCCTGAATACAACGCTCTACCTTCAAGCCAGAAGAGCCTAGAGGCCACTGAATGTCACAGGTAGGGTGGTGAGAAGTCAGAGGCTTTTGGAGAAATGTGTACACCAAAAAAAAAAAAAAAAAAAAAAAAAAAAAAAAAAAAGCCATGGAGAGTCCATAGATAAAATTTACCTGTCATCCTGTCATGGCCGGGCGGTGGTGGCACACACCTTTAATCCCAGCACTTGGGAGGCAGAAGCAGGCGGATTTCTGAGTTCGAGGCCAGCCTGGTCTACAGAGTGAGTTCCAGGACAGCCAGGGCTACACAGAGAAACCCTGTCTGTCTCGAAAAAGAAAAAAAATAAATAAATAAGTTTACCTGTCATGGAGCTCTTGGGATGGAGATAACGGCCGCCACTCTGCCTTCCCATGTATGAACTGAAGGCTTGTACAGGGCCCACACAGAGCACATACGGTACTCAAAGACCCTATGGGAGGCTGCATAGGGCCCCACCTGAAGGAGGCCTCCCTCTCCTGGCCTGTGCAGACTGGGGCAGCCTGACTTCTCAAGTGCTGGTTGCAAGTTACATTTCCTTGTTCCTATATGTTAGGAAAAAAAAACAAAAACAAAAACAAAAAAACAAAAACAAACAAACAAAAAAAAACGTTCTAGGTTTTCTCCATGTAGCCCTGGCCGCCTTGGAAGTCACTCTGTAGATCAGGCTGGTCTCAAAGTCATAGATCCGCCTGCCTTTGCCTCCAGAGTGCTGGGATTAAAGGTGTGTGCCACCACCTCCCAGCAACTTTACAGCTTTAAATATATATGTATATATGTGTGTGTATGTATGTGTATGTATGTATGTATGTATATATATATATATACATACATACATATGCGTTTGCAGCCTCCAGGGAGTAACATAGAAAATGAGGTCCTTCTTCCTCGGGGATCCCTCTCTCTACCTACATCCTCCTGGTCTGCCTGTCTCCATCTACTGACTGGGTACCACACCTTCCAAGATAACCTGGGACCCACTGAGGTGCAGGAACCTCTGGTTCAGAAGGGAGCCCTCCCCAGCCAGGAAGCATGGGTAGCTGCTGTGTAAGGGGTGTGTGTGTATGTGTGTGTGTGACAGCCTTGTGATCCCTCAGGCTTCTGCTCTCTTCTGATCAAGGTGGGAGAGCCATTGTGGGTGGTGCCATCCCTGGACTGGTACTCTTGGGTTCTATAAGAAAGCAAGCCTGGAAAAAGCAAGCCAGTAAGTAACATCCCTCCATGGCTTCTGCATCAGCTCCTGCTTCCTACCCTGTGTGAGTTCCTGTCCTGACTTCCTTTGGTGATGAACAGTGATGTGGAAGTGTAAGCTGAATAAACCCTTTCCTCCCCAACTTGCTTCTTTTTTTTTGTTTTGTTTTGTTTTTTGTTTTGTTTTGATTTGTTTTGTTTTTTTGTTTTTTGAGACAGGGTTTCTCTGTGTAGCCCTGGCTGTCCTGGAACTCACTTTGTAGACCAGGCTGGCCTCGAACTCAGAAACTCAGAAATCCACCTGCCTCTGCCTCCCAAGTGCTGGGATTAAAAGCGTGCGCCGCCACCACCGGCTCCCAACTTGCTTCTTGGTCATGATGTTTGTGCAGGAATAGAAACCCTGACTGAGACACCATCTTTGGCATCAGGAAACCCTAGAAACCTAGTGATACAATTCCCTGGGGTCTGTACCTTAGGGAGAGAGTGCAGGGATGGCAGTTGTGACTCAGAGGTAGGGGCAGGATTACATGACAGTAGATTTCATACTAAAAGGAGTGATCTGAGGCCAGCCCAACTGTAACCAGTGGAGAAACCAAGAGAAGGCATCCCGTACAGTGCGGGGCTCCATGTGTTAGGGTCCATGTGTACTAGCTGGGACGCATGCTTTTTTTCCACAGTAGTCTCCTGACCAATGCTGGGAATAAGGGTTGGAGGAAGGGTTCACTCCCTAGGATAGGGAAGAGGGCTGTGCGGGCCTGCAGGCTATGTCTTCACCTTGGTCTCTCCTCTTACTGTGTGTCCTTGGACAAGTCTCTTAGCCTTCCTGTGGCTCAGTCTTAGCACAGGGAAATGTGATGTCATGTCTGGCTAATAGCAACTCTCTAAAAAAATGTTTTTACATCTATTCATTTGGAGTGTGCCCGCACACACAAGGACACATGCTCACATGTGGCAGTCAGAGGGTAACTTCTGTTCTTCCTATGTGGCTTCCAGGGATCAAACTGAGGTCACCAGGCCCAGGCTGGGTGGGGAAGCATCTTTACCTGCTGAGCCATCTCATGGCCTGTGCCGGGTTTTTTCCTTTCTTTCTTTTTCGTTTTTTTTTTTTTTTTTTTTTTTTTTTAAACGCATTTATATCTGAACTCATTTCAGAGAGTCCCCAAGTGCTTTTCAAATATTTACCAAGTTACTAAAGCAGGAGACGCTTAGGTGAGATGCCGAGAATAAGGGGAGGGTAGCTGCCCGGGTACGTGGGCTGAGAGTTTCCTGGCAGCCACTGCAGAGAAAATATGACCATTATTGTTAGCAACCAGGCACTTATTTCCACCAGCCTGCCCTCGGGGACCTAGCAGTGGCTTCTGTCATCACCATCACTGCTGCCAGATGCAACAGGTGTTCCAGGTGTGGCTCTCTCTCCCTGTCTCCTCTCTGTTTCTCTCCTCTCTCTCTTCTAACTCCTGTTAACACCGGGTCTCTCTAGTTAGCTTATTCTCTCTGTCCCCCATCTCTTTCTCTGTCTCTTTGTCTCTGTGTGTGTGTCTCTCTAAGTCTGTCTCTTTGTCTCTGTGTGTGTGTCTCTGTCTTGGTCTATTTATATATCTCTTTGTCTCTCTCTGCCTCTCTGTTTTGTGTGTTCACTCTGTCCCCCATGTCTCTTTGTCTCTGTCTCTCTGAATCTCTCTCTCTCTCTTTCTTTCTCCCTGTTTTGCTCATTCTTTCTGTCCCCAATCTCTCTGTCTCTATCTCTCCCTCTTGTCCACACTCCAAGATGGCCTTTCTCTCTCCCTCCTCCCCCAATAAACCTCTTACATGAGATCTCTTGTGTGGTCTTATTAATTTCTTAGTGGCCCACCAAAGGTTCTTCCCCGCCCCCCCCCATCTTTGCCGCTTTATCCTATCGATTGTACAGACAAGTAGAGTGTCAGCTGAGAGGCCATCAAGACCTTGAGGAAAATGGAGACTCTCCCAAGAAAGAGGGATAAACAGCTTCTCCTGTTGAAAGGTCCGGGACTCCCCAGAAAGGAGGTCCACTTAAGTCACAGGATAGCACGCACCCAAAGGACACACGAGAGACCATCTTGCTGTAAAGCACATGAGGTGGTTTATTAAATCAGAGCTCTGGGCCAGCCCATATCCCCATATCTCACATAGGGGATAGAGGGACTGACCTCGTGGCTCAGGGGTCTAGCGCTTATATATGGGCGGGGTGGGGAAAAATCGAACTTTCGCGCGGGTGCACAGGATTGGTTGTTTTACCTTTTTTGAACACTAGTAGGCCGTACCATGGGGCAGGGTGTAGTTCTTCCCTTGGCCAGTCAGTTTCTGGGATGTTCTTAACAGGCCTTTGTACTGTAACTCCCCCTCCTCTGTAACTAATTAGATGGACCCAAACCTGCTGGCAGGTGCTTTTCTGCCCAAGGTCTAAGGCGAAAAATTTACACATATTTCATAAAATGGCCTTTATAATTTTTCACTCCACACTGTGAGTCTGGAACAAGCAAACCCAAACCATGAGGGTGTCATGACTGACAGCCCAGGCTCTGGATGACAAAACCTGTGGTAACACTGGGCTGGCAGGTCCTCCACAAGGCCTTCTATTTCCCTCTCGGCAAAACAAGAGGAAGGAATTACAATAGAAGTGTGCAACCTCGGCTTGTCCTGACCTTTCAGGACTGTAAAAAGCTTTCGGAAGTGCTTGGCATACAGTAAGTGCTCAATAAGTGCCTGCTGCTCTTACAGCAGGAGCTCCGTAAACACCCTGTGGATGGGTATGTGGGAGCAGCCAGATCGTTTTATCTCTGAGCCCGTCCCTTAGGCTTCTCAGCAGCAGACCTTCTCCTGAGCCCAAATGGAAACCATGTGTGTGTGTGTGTTGATCAATTCCATGGTTTGTGGAAGCCAAAAGCCCAGGTTAATGGAACAGAGCCGATTCCCTGGTGACTTCCAAACCCTCCCTCAAAGCCTTTTGCTTTTTCCTGCTCAGCCACTGGGAAGCCACCGCCTGCACTCTGGAGGAGAAATTGAATAATTGATGCAATTTGAATAACACTAGGATTTGTAATGATATTGAAATGTAAAGATAAAAGGGGCGGGAACTGGAGCCAAGAGCGGAAGGGAGAACTTGTTAATAGGCTCTCAGGGGTTGGTGTGGGGGGGGCTCTGCTGGAAGCAGGGGCTGAAAAGGCATTTAAAAGAGGAGGTACCCAGCAAGGGGCAGGCTGGGAAACTTCCACCCCATGAGGGGGGAGAAACCATATTCATAAATAAGATGCGGAAATTTCTCCAGACTCAGCAGCGCTAACAGTTAGAGAGTGGATAATTATTTAAATGCCAAATCACTCCGTTCATTAGAATCCCAAATTATATCTGAAGAAATTGATTGCTCTGGGCAGGATGGAGGAAGGGCAGGGAGGAAGGGAGGAACCAGGGACTTATGGAATCAGGGGAGGGACCCCCCAACCTTTCTCTAACAAGAGATGAAGCAGAACGAATAGGAAGAAGGAAGACTTGAAGCCAGAGGCAGGCACTACCGTAATCTCAGCATTTGGAAGGCTGAGGCAGGAGGATAAGGGGCGGGTTAGTGTAAAAGCCTATGTCCAGTAGCTCTAACAAGCTAGATTCAGCCACTTCCCTGCCAACCTGTAGCCAAGCAATGGTGAAGAGAAGGGTTCATTCAGTGTTGGGAAAAGGGATGGCATAGGGGTCAGTGACCCCAGCTTGATGTGAGCCTTAGGTTTAAGTAGAATTGGAGAGGGGACAGGAGATACAATCAACAGGGTAGTGTGTCCTATAAAGTCTGGCTCTTCCTGGAAACCCAAGATGAGCCAGTTTAGGACAAAGACTTAGCTGTACGCCTGCAGCTTTGTGAATCCAACTGAAGATTGGATGTTTACTTACTTAGTAAAAGCAGCTTCTCTGAGCCTGCTCCAAGAGTAATTTCAAATTCAAGGGCAACCGGGGATTTGCCTTCATCTCCATCTCGGTCCTCAGGGGTCAAAGAGGAAGGCCTCAAGTTGCAGGTCAGTCTGGGCTACATAGTGAGACCCTTTCTCAGACAACAAAAGAAAAGAGGTCGGGGAGATGGCTCAGTTAGTAAAGGGCCTGACCTGTATAAAAGCCAGGTATGGTAGCACTATGCAAAGGTCATCCCTGTGCCTGGGACTTGGAGACAGGAGGAAGGGTTTTCTGGTTGCTGGATAGGTTCAGTGAGAGTCCCTGTTTCAGAATCTAAGCCAGAAAACAACCGAGGAAGACACTTGATGCTGACCACACATACAGGCCAAGCGGACCTGAGCTCAAACCTTGAGCCAATACTTCCTTCTTGTGGACATTTTTATCACCTTCTCTCTTTGAGCCTCAGTTTATCCAGCTGAGCAGTGGAGGTAATACAAGACTCGTTTCTTCACAGGCAGGACATGTTCATCGTTCCTTGGATAGAGCCACAGTCCCAGAAAGTCGATCATAAGATGAAAGCATCGTAAGTCAGAAACGTATTTAATCCCCACGGACACTGACATTGTAGCTTAGCCTCGCTGACCTTGAATGTGCTCAGAACATTGACGTCAGCCTATAGTGGGTGACATCATCTAACACAACACCTAGTTTTATGATAAAGAGTGAAGCTGGAGGTGGCGGAACATGTCTGGAATCTTAGCACTTGGGAGGCTGAGGAAGCAGGAGGATGAAGTTCAAAGGCAGTCTGAGATACACAGAAGACCTTGTGGTGGTTAGTGTTACTGTCAGAATCTACAATCACCTGGGACAAGGATCTCTGGCCCAAGAATAGGTATCAACCTCCCTGACTCTGCTCTTGGGTGGTATGAGTAAAGAGACGAGCAGCCAGGGGGTATTCATTGCTTTTAGCCTTCAGATTACCGATACATTGTAACCAGCCCCGTCCAGCGTCTGATTCCCTGATGTCTCAGGACCTCCGGAAAGGGTACTGAATGGCCAGCCAGGAATAAAACAAAAACAACACCCGTTCCCCCCCCCAAAAAAAAAAACCAACCTTTGTCCCTTAGGTTGCTTTGTTTGTCACTTTTCTATTTCTGAGATAAAACACCATGACCAAAGCAACTTTACAGAAGAAAAAGCTTAATTGGGCTTCCAGCTTCAGAGGGTTTAGAGGCCATGATGTTCCTGCACAGCGCCAAGAGCAGGGAGCTGAGGGCTCGTATCTTGAATCTGAAAGCACAAAGCTGAAAGAGTGAACTAGAAATGTCTCAAATCTTTAAACTCCAGAGCCCACCTCCAGTGACATAATTCCTCCAACAAGGCCACGCCTCCTAACCCTCCCCAAACAGTACCAGCAGCCGGAACCAAGTGTTCAAATGCCCGAGACTATGGGGGACATTCCATCCAAACTACCACAACTGCCTCTGTCAGGACATTTCTTTAACATCACAGCCATAGGGAAAGAAATGAAGACGGATCCTGTCTTAGTTAGGGTTTCCATTGCTGTGAACAGACACCATGACCACAACAACTTTTATAAAGGAATACATTTAATTGGGGCTGGCTTACAGTTTCGGAGGTTCAGTCCATTATCATCACGGCCGGAAGCATGGGAGCATCCAGGCAGAGATAGTGCTGGAGAAGGAGCTGAGAGTTCAAAAGCATCCGGAAGGCATTCAGAAGGAGACTGTCCTCTGCAGGCAGTCAGAAGGAGCCTCTCTAAGCCCACCCCCATGATGGCACACTTCCTCCAACAGAGCTACACCTATTCCAACAAGGCTACACCCATGGGGCTAAAGATATTCAAATCACCACAAGGTTCTAATCCCTGTTTGGATGCACAAGTGTGTCATAAGGTCAGTGCTGGAGAAGGAGCTGAGAGTTCTACATCTTGATCTGAAGGCAGCCACATGGAGACTGTCTTCCAGACTGGGTGGAACTTGAGCATGGGACCTCAAAGCCCACCCTTACAGTGGCATACTTCCTCTAACTAGGCCACACCTCCTAATGGCCACTTCCCACGGGTCAAGCTCGTTCCAAACCATCACAGTCCCCAGGGTCAGGTGTTAGAGCGGGCTCACCCAGTTGCTTGATAGCCATGGATGCTGACTTGAGATAGAGCTGGGCTTAGTCCTTGGGCAGCTCCTAAAAGTATAGGCTAGACCACTACCTCCCAAGTCCACAGGATGACAAGTGGCACATGCTAGGAACAGCCAGACTGTGGGTGACAGCCAGAGGATTGGGGCCAGAATTTATTTTCGTTGCTCTGTGGTCTTGATCTGCTCCCTTCTCCTCTGAGCCTCAATGGAGACGTCAATCCTTCCTGCTTTGTATGTACTAATTTCGAGGGCCTAGTAGGTCCTGGGATACAATAGGTGCTAGATAAATGCTTGGTGATACCACAGATACTCTTATTGGGGGAGAAGCAACGGCTATACTTCTGATGAGCCGGCCCACCTCCATCTTAGGCTTAAAAGCGATTTAATAGTTTAAAAAAAAAAAAAAAACAAACCTAGGCTCGTTCCTGTTTGTGACGAAACCTCTGTTTCTCAAGGATTGGACTATTCCTCACCTGTAACCTTAAGTACATGTGGCTCTGTACGGCCTGTTCCAGGAAAGGTCAACCACGGGTTTATTTCAAAAAGTTGTTTATAACCATCTTGCGAAACTACCTTTGTTTCAAAAGGTTGTTATGACAACCCATCGTTACAATGACCTGTTGTTATGACGACCTTGTTATGCCCACCCTGCAGTCACGACTTTGTTTCTAGAGGTCGCTATGACTAATCTGTTACACTTATGTTCCGCCCCTGTAGCCCCTCCTATTTTGCCCACCAAATCTCCCATTTGGAAACCCCCTACCCCTGAGCTATAAAAACCTTGTCTTCCTCCCATCCAATGCTGACCTCTGAAACCTTGCCTTAAGGGAAGGCAGCCATGTACATAAATAAAAAAGCTTGCTTTAATTAATCACTTGCTTTTAATTAACCTGGCCATGGTTGATTTGGGTCTGGGGTCTTTCTCCTCCCATCTTCGGGATTCACTTCCTGCCACAGCGGCATGATTGGTGTACTTGTTTCATTAATGTTACTCTGTGTCCCACCTGGCCCCAGTCAAACCAGCAGGGCTATACAGCATCCTGGAGTAATATGACCCAGGGACCTGCTGGCTCCTCAGCTGGCATCGCTGGGTGCCCTTGCTTTCTGAAAAGAGGTGGAAGCTAGCTTTGGGGTGAACATGAAAGCTTCGTTTTCCTCATATGTCCCCAGGCATAACGTCCTCTCGAGAAGACGTTATGCTCATAATAGATATCCCATAACGGTCCCCCTTGTAGCATCCCCCTACCCCGACAGTAAGGAAAAGAACATCAAGCCCCTAAGTAAAGGCAAGCGGGCCTTTAGCCCCCTGGGAGCCTCGTCAGCAGGGCCAGCTCCAAATCGATCTTTTCTCCCCCATTTTTGTAGCTCATGTCAGCATCTCTTGGGATGGGCGGAGAAACTGTCCGAGTCAGCACACCGCGCCCGCCAGACACCGCGGTTCTTTATTAATTAACCGCCAGATGTTAACTTTGCATCTTTTATCAGAGGGAGCTTTGTCACAGGGACCTTGTATGTCAAGTCATTAGGGACAGGCAGAAAATCGTCTCTGGAGGACACTGAAATTGACAAGGTGGCTCCTACACCCTTGGGGCACACAGGCTCCCACCCAGAGCCCTGCCTATGCTTGGGGCTGCCCTGGAGATACAGAGCTTTTGGTGTTGGTCTCTGCAGATACCTTGCTGAAAAGAACCTGTTTCACCCCATTCCGATCTGCTGGAGAAAGACCTAGAAGCCAGTTAACCCAAATAAGCAGTCCTGTGACAAACCAGTGTCTGTGTCACCAAGGAAACTGACAAGGCTCCTGGAGAGGGGAAATGACCAGCAAAGAACCTAATTTAGATGGAGCAGTTTTTCCTCCCTCTGGGGAGTTGATGTTTAAGTATAGAGTCATGGGAAAAGTCAAGGGCAGAAGTTCCAGGCTGAGGGCACAGCAAAGGCAGAAGACCTGGGGCACACATAAAGGACTGAGCCAGGATCTGAGAGGCCCAATGTATGAGAGGCAGCTACGAGACTTGTGGCTCTGCGGAGGCCAGGGTGGCGCCCTCGGGGGACACAGCAGAGACGTGGATTTCTTGTGTGGAGGGCACTAGAGAGTCACAGCAGGCTTCTGGGCAGACATGGGATGCCAACGGGGTAAGGGATAGGCTGATTTCAAAATGGCCAGTGTGTCAGGATACTGATGTCTAATCGTTGACATGGATGTAGTTTGGCAATGTCTCAGCGGGGATACAGAACTCACAGGGTATCCGCAGGGTACCAGGGTTCAGGAACTGCTTAGGAGGTGGAGACTAGGGAGCAAGTTTGGATCTTCCTTCCAGGTGGAAATGGGCAGAAGAGAAGTACCACCTGGAATCTTAAGTTGCTCGCTCCTGACAGAACTGTGGTTTTCTCCCTCTTTTTAAAGATTGTTTTTTTTTTGAGTGCTCTATATGCATGACAGACATTGGATCCCATTACAGATGGTTGTGAGCCACCATGTGGGTGCTGGGAATTGAACTCAGGACCTCTGGAAGAGCAGCCAGCGCTCTTAACCACTGAGCCCAAAACTGTGGTTTTTGTTTGATTGATAAGAGCTGGCACCAGGGCAGCAAGATCAAGGTCATGCATAAGAAGCAGCAGGTGGAATCTCTGAACCAGGCTGGCAATCATCCAGGTCACCCTGCAGCTGACCAAGCAGCCTTTTACAGTAGCTTCCGTGCCCTGCAACCTTCTCCCAACTCACACAACAAAGGCCCCTGGGAATAGCATGCACTGAGCTGTCCCCCGGCAGGAAGCAGTGAGTTCCAGTTCCAGGCTGCCCCAGCCTACTAGACCCCAGCCCATGATTGGTCCAGGACTCTGCGGATGCAGATCCAAGCCTGTGGAATTTGGACACACAGAAAGCCGTCACCTCAGGTTATCATTTTCCATCCGATCCCCAAGCCGTCTGATAAACAAGTGATTACTTTGGATTTGCATATAATAAATATCACCCCCAGGAAGGGTGCGCCGGTTCTTGAGGGTGGGAGCGGTTCTTGAGGGTGGGAGCGTAGAGCAGGGCTCATGTCTTATTTATGAGGATGAGCAGGAGCAGAAGCTGGTATAATCAACACATATTTAATCTTAGTCACCCTTTGACTCTAATCAGGCAGGGTCTTACAGTGTGTGCAGGTTGTGGGGGACACCCCTGCCACAATCTTCATCCCACTCAGAGACGGCTTGTGGCTGGCACCCAGACTACCTAAGAGGACTATTTAACAGAGACAATGCCTTTTTTTATTTCTTTTTATTCTTTTCTTCCTCCCTTTTCTTTGCTTTAAAAAATAAACAAACAAACAAAAAAAATAGGGTCACAAGTAGTCCAGGTTGACTTCAAAATTGCTGAATAGCCAAGGCTGGCCTTGAACTTCTGACACTTCTGCCTCCACTTCCCAAGTGCTAGGACTATACACATATGTCGTCATGCACAACACTGTTTTTAGTTAGTTTTTTTCCTACATACATTTGTATGTGGAGGGAGGGCTTGCCATGGAAAAGATACAGAGGCCAATGCTGGTTTTTCCTTCTATGACATGGACTCTGGCTGGGGACTAAACTCAGGTCACTATGCTTCACAGTAAGGTCTTTTACCCCAGGAACTATCTCTCTTGTCCTTTGGTGTGTGTGTGTGTGTGTGTGTGTGTGTGTGTGTGTGTGGTTTTTTTGAGACAGGGTTTCTCTGTGTAGCCCTGGCTGTCCTGGAACTCACTGTGTAGACCAGGCTGGCCTCGAACTCAGAAATCCACCTGCCTCTGCCTCCCAAGTGCTGGAATTAAAGGTGTGCGCCACCACTGCCCGGCGTATGTGTGTGTGTGTGTGTATGTGTGTATATGTGTGTATGCATGTATGTGTGTATGTATGTGTAAATGTGTGTATGTGTGTATATGTGTGTATGTGAGTGTGTATGTATGAGTGTGAGTGTGTATGTATGCATGTGTATGTTTGCATGTGTATGTGTGTATGCATGTGTGTATGTGTTTATATGTGTATGTATATATATGTGTGTGTGAGTATGTGTATGTGTGCGTGTGTGTGTATGTGAGTATATGTATGTATGTGTGTATGTATGTTTGTGTGTATGTGTATATATATACACGTATGTGTGTATGTGTGCATGTATGTGTGTATTTGTGTATATATGTATGTGTGTGTGTATGTGTGCATGTATGTGTATATTTGTGTGTATGTGTGTGTATATGTGTATGTGTATATGTATGTGTGCATATGTGTGTATGTGTGCACCTGTGACACGATGTGTGTCAAGGTTGTGGAGCCCTTTTGTACGGTCGGCTCTCTCCTTCCACCTTCATGCTGGTTCTGGTTATCAAACTCCTGTCATCAGGCTTGCCCAGCCACGTGAGCTCCAGGGATAGATTCAGGTTGCTCAGCTTGTCAGCAAGCCCCTTGACCACTGAGCCATCTCGCTGGCCCATAACAAGCCCCCCTACCTGCCCAGTGTTGCCAAAATATGTCTGAACCATCAAAAGTCCTTGAAGACAGTAATGTAAATTGCAGCGTTCGCCATGGTTCCGCCTGTGGTGACATCTACCACTGCAGGTTTTCAGTGCAACAGGAAAGCAAAACTGGAAAAGAAGGGAGGAGGGTGAGCACTGTACTAGAACATAAGTCACGTGTTTACGTTTGCCAGAGAGGAGACTCGAACCTGGGACTCAGAGCCTGAAACCCAGGACCCCCTCAGCATGCCACTTTCCTAATGTGGCAGGAAAGAAACCAGGCAGAAGCTCTCCCTTCACAGTCTCCAGCTCTTAATCCCCTGTTAGAGGAATTTAGGCACATTAAGGGGAAGGTGTTTGTTTGCCCAGATTCACACACAGAACTATGGCAGGAATAGAACTTAGATGCAGGTATTGACTACACATGTGGTATTTACACCAGGGCTCTTGGATTGTCCTTGCCATTTCATGGTGTGGGGTGAAGACAGACATAGTGGGGAGCCAAGGAAGCCTGGTGTGAACAAAGTCCTGAGCGAATGTGTGCTGTTGTCATGGGTACAGTCATGTCAAGAACCCCAGAGCCTCGGGCCGGGAGACAAATGGCAAAGCTTTCCTTTCTGGTCTGTGTGTTGATGTTGATAGTGTGTACAGAAAATATCTACCATAGTGTTCTCCCCCAAGATATTTTCAGCCTGCAGAATAAACCTGCCTCTTTGTTCAGCTTTACACCATATACCCTGCCTCTTGTGCTGGGCTTTCTCCATCAGCAGCCAGATCCCCAGATCCCAGATTTGTCCGTGTGTCTGTCTCTGTGTGTGTGTGTGTCTGTCTTTTTTTCGTTTCCTCTCTGCCCTCATCAGGTCCACCTCCCATGCAAGGACATAGTAGTTCTCTTCGATCCATGATGACTGCACCCAAATTTGGGGGCCTGGATGACTTGAAGTACACCTGAGATCCATATCTTTCTGTCAGTGGAGTCCTTGGGTCTAGTCATTATTGCATGTTCCGGGGCTGAAGTGCCAAGGGTGGTCCTTCCACTCACACATCTGGTGCCTGGATTCTGTGACTGGGGTGGCTGCAGCTGCCCATGTCCCTCCTCTCCTCAGAGCCCCCTCGCTTGCCCAGTTAGTGCTTCCTCACAACATGATGGTTAAAATGGTATCCTACATCTTACGGCAGCTGTCTTCCACAGAACTGACAGTCTAAAAAGTCTTGGATGCATTTTCTCTTCTGGTGTGTTTGTTTGTTGTTTATGCAATGCTTTATGCCAGCACAAACGGTGGCTGTGTGGTCTTAAAGTTTCAAGTAGCCCAGAAAGTACAGATTATAAGAAACCCAGCAATCACTCAAAATTCCATCACACAGAAACACGCTCGGCAGCCATGACCGACCGGAAGGAGCTAGCTACAGAGTCCAGTCTCTGACTGGTTGCTGGACATTCTGGAAACGGGCCACTTCCTACCAGTGAATTTCTAAAGAGAAAGTAACCAAGAGGTAGATTCCAGGCACTCACACACAGGACAGGCGCCTCTCAGTGGCCTCCCACTGTCCAGCCTGAGTCTTTTAGATTCCCAAAATGTCATCTCTGTCTGACCTTTGGGGAATGCTTTTCTGCCACGGCTATATGGTGTCCAATCCACTCCTACTGTCACCATTGCTGTGGCCACTGTTAACCACAATAAACATTACTATCGTTACTATGATGGTTACTGTCATTGTTACTCCCATAAAGACAGTTACCGCCACTATTGTTACAATAATTGCATCGTGATAACTATTGCTACAATGTTTGTCACCATGCTTGCCACCACCACTGTATCACTACTAGGACTGCTGTTGCTGTCATAGCCACTAATACTGTTACTGATGTTACCACCGTTGCCAATGCTACATAGTGTTACCACCTCACTGCTGCTGCTGATTTCCCTTCTCTGTTTCTACAGTAATTGTTTTAGTGATGTGTGTGTGTGTGTGTGTGTGTGCATCTGAGTGTGAGTATGAGTGTGCCATGGCATGTGTATGAAAAGTGGAGAGATGGCCTTGCGTGTTGATCCTTACCTTCCACCCTGTTTTGGGACAAGATCTCTTTATCTCTTTGGTTTTTCCTGCTGCTTGAGCTAGTCCAGATGGCCTGTGAGCTTCTGGAGAATCTCCTGTCTCAGCCTCTCATCTCCCCACAGAAGGCCTGAGATCATGGATGCACGCTACCGTTTCCAGCTTTGACATGACTTCTGGGAATTTGAATTCAGGTCCTTGTGTCCACACGGCAAGTATTTTACCCACCGTGCTTTGCCATCTCCACAGCCCTTCTGTAATAATTATTTTGTTACTTTTAAATTCTCATTATAAATGCAACAAATTTTCATTATGTAAAAATTAAATTATAGGTAATTTCAAAGAAGAGAATAAAACTCATTCCTGAGTGCCACCATGCAGAGGTGTCAGGCCCCACTCTGTCCTGATCCTTCCACAGCTAAATCCACTCATCTTGTCTTCCTGTTGCTTCTCTGGTGGAGTTTTTTTTTTTTTTTTTTTATTAATTCTTTTTCAAGACTTATTATGTATGCATCAACACTGTCGCTATCTTTAGACACACCAGAAGAGGGCATCAGATCCCATTATAGATGGTCGTGAGGCACCATGTGGTTGCTGGGAATTGAACTCAGGACCTCTGGAAGAGCAGTCAGTGCTCTTAATCACTGAACCATCTCTCTATTACCTCTGGTGGACTTCTTACATCAGTTTATTTTTCAACTTTAGCAACATTTTACAATTTTAAAAGATCATGTTTCTTTAAATATTAACTTAAAAAATATTGACACTTCCATTTTTTCTCTAAAAAATTCTTTATTTATTTGGGGGGTGAGGTCATGCACCTCTCTTGGTACCTGTGTAGAGTTCAGAGGACAACCTGAGACAGTTATGCCTCTCCTTCCACCATGGGTGTCCTGAGTGTGTGCATGCATATGCGTGCATGTGCGTGTGTGTGCGTGTGTGTATGTGTGTATCCCCAGAAGCCAGAGGCATTGGATCACCTGAAGATAGAGTTACAGGTGCTGTGAGCCTCCTGCTGTGGGTGCTGGGAATCGAACTTGAGTTCTCTGGAAGAGGAGCACATACTCTTATTCACTGAGCTATCCCTCTAACCTCTCAGACTATTGGCTGGGGTGCAAAGCAGAGCTGCCTCTGGCTTTCAGTCAGTCCCTCCCCTGCTGAGAAGCATTGGGGGAGTCTCTGGGGCCCTCTGACCACATTTTTCTACAGCAAAAGAGGAGATTAGCAGAAGCTACAGAGAGATGGACAAAGGACAGCAGCTTTACTGTGTGACTGTCACTCCCTCAAGAGACAGTGACACTCCCATGCCACTCTGCTGGTGAGTTTGCACCCATCGTTGCACCAGACAACATGAAACTGTTAAAACATTGTAGAGAAGAGTCCCAACCCCACTCCCACCTGTTTTCAGAAAGGTTTCTGCTAGGCATGGAATCTCAGGTGAATCCCAGTGTATGACCAGGAGCAGGAATGCGTGGTGGGTACCAGAATGTGACATCTGTACTTGGGGAGGCTGGCAGGCCTCTGGCTGTCTGTATCCTGTCCTTAGTGACAATATTGACCCTCCGTTAGAGGAATTTTCCCATGTGGCGGCGGGATGGGCACAAGGTATCCTGTGGCCACAGGGAAGGGTGTCAGGACCGGACAATGAATCCTAGAGGCCGGTCAGCCTCTAAAGGTGATGCTCACTGTGGAGAGACAAGGTACTTGCTCCCTGGACTGGAACCTAGGGGTAGTTCCTAATAGGCACGGACACTTTAAAGTAGAAGGCAACTCACTCTCAGCGTCTCATGTCAGCTCTGTAGGCAGTTTATTTCTGGGTGTGATCATGGTTACCTGGCATCATGGAAATCCTGATTCTGCATTGAGAATGGAGCTTAGTTGCCAGAGTGCTTGCCAGGCATGAACAAAGTCCCACATCTGATCCCCAGTACTGAATAAAATGGGTGCACGCCATTATCCCAGCACGTGGAGGGGGAGGCAGAAGGGTTAGGAGTTCAAGGCCATCCTTGGTTACTTGGCCCGACCTGGACTACAGAAGACCCTGTTGAGAAAAAAAGAAAAGAGAAAAGAAGGGAGAAGGGAAGAAAGGAGGGAGGGAGGGGTGGATGGATGGATGAACAGCTGTTCCTGGTTCACAGGTAAGTGGTTAGCATCATCATATTCCTGTTCAGTGATAAGAAGTCAGCATTGAGTTTAAAGGCTCAGGACTTCAGAATGTGGGGCAGGGTCCTTGACCTCTCTGAGTCTGTTTTCTCTCAGACCTCCCTGGCAGATGGGGATGTGAGGATGGCACGAGTCTCACTCATGATAGACTTGGAATCACTGGCACCTGTTACATAACGGGTAGCGTCTTCTTAGTATTCTGTGGCGGTCACATTACCAGCCACCTGTGTGCTGTCTGCTTGGGGCTGGCAGCTTACCTGGACTGAAGTTCACCTGCTATGTCCGGGTCACCAACAGCATCCTTGAGATGGAAGTTGGGAGTCCATAAAACATTCTCGAGTTTGCTCGGCTGATTTAGGATTCTGTAGAAAGTGACCTCAGAGCTAGGTTGCAGGGACATGGGGAGCTCCAGGGAAGCTTCAGGGGAATGAACTCGCGCTCCATGTGTGAGGTGTATTCCAGTGTGTAGAGCGAACAGCATCCTCAGGTGCTCTGTGGGGAAGGCGGCAGGCATCAGGGAGAACCCGAGTGTCCATGGGTACCTGCCTAGTAAGCCTGGGAGAAGGTTCTAGCAGCCTGGAACAGAAGAGAGTACAGGCAGGCCAGGAGGGCCTGTTGCCTTCCAAGTAGCATAGCCAGTTCAATCCTTGTAGGTTTTTTGCGAGACACAGATCTCAGGAGAAACCCAGCCTCGGGGTGGCTTCCTGTGGTCTTCCCAGCTCCTTTGCCTGCTCTGACCCTCCCATGAGCCACAGTGGGTCTCCCCATTCCACTGCTGCAGAAAAGAGGCCCAGAGAGGCAAGGGGAGCACGGAGGATCTCAGGAGCAGAGCCTCTACCCAGTCAGACAACCAATCTGAGACAGAGCCAGTGCATGTGTTCCCTTGTGGCTCAAAGGACAGAGTGGGCTGTCCTAGGAACTAGCTCATCCTCAGAGGGGCTTCAATGCAGAGTCGGTTTTTTTTTTTGTTGTTGTTGTTTGTTTTTGTTTGTTTGTTTGTTTGTTTTGAGACAAGGTTTCTCTGTGTAGCCCTGGCTGTCCTGGAACTCACTCTGTAGACCAGGCTGTCCTGGAACTCAGAAATCCGCCTGCCTCTGCCTCCCAAGTGCTGGGATTAAAGGTGTTCGCCACCACCGCCCGGCAAATGCAGAGTCTTTATGCACCTTTTTCCTTCCTCTTCTCCGTCTTCCTTCCTTCCCCCTCTTCCCCTTTCCTCTTCCCTCCTCCTCCCTCTCCTCCTCCCTCTTCTCTTTTCTTCCTTCCCCCCTCCTCTTCCCATCTCCCTCTCCCCCTCCTCCCTCCTCCCCATCCTCAGCATCCTCTCCTCCTCCTTCTCCTTCCCCTCCCCTCCCTCTCCTTTTCCTCCCCTCTCCTCCCCTATCCCCCATCCCTCCTCCCCATCCTCCCCATCTTTCCCACCTCCTCTTTTTCTTCTATCTTCTTTTCAGGCAGCTAGACAGACACTGCACCACCGCTGAGCCACACCCTCAGCCCTTGCTTCTCCTTTTAAATTTCAGTGGCCAATGAGTGGGTGGTTTGGGTTCTGGAAAAAAAAAATTAAAAACTACAGAAAAGTCACTTACATTAATTACATGTGTAGCTCTCGACAAACTCCTGAGAGACAGGGACTCCCCAGCCCTCCGTTTAGCCCTGGGCTTCTGCCTTAGAGAGTTTTAAGGGGTCAGTGGGGATCAGTTGAGTCCTTTGACGGTCCCAGCCTCTCCTCCCCATTCCAGCCCTCCACTTTGTCTCCCCAGCCCAGCCTGTGCACTGCACCCAGAGGCAATTTATGAAGCAGATGTTTACTGCAGGGTTTTACATGTGCTTGGTGTCTCGCCAAACGCTATAGTAATTGGAGGTTGTGTTTAATTACTGATCAATGTAAAGTTAGGACTATGCAGGCCTGGAAACACTCGGTCTAGACTCTCCTCTGTCTCAGAGATGGGAGGGGATCCTGGCATCCCAGGCTCAGCCCTTGCCAACCAAGGCCTGGGAGGGGACAAGGATGGGCAGAGCAGCCTCTGCTTGTGTCATTCCTCATTGTACCAACTCACCACTGATGCCTTTTCTGTGCCAGGCACAGAGCCACCTTGGCGAATGGTGGTTTACATACATACCCAATACAGGAGATCCACGGTAGCTGGGTTCTGACCACAAAAGCAAAATTTTGTGACTTTCAAGGCTGGGTCATTAGAGACACCCCAGCCCCTGCTTTGCTTTCCTGGGCCACTCCTGGGAAGCCAGCACACCTTGGAGATAGTCCAGCAGCACCGTGGAAGGATCAGATGGAGGGACTGGATGCTACTGTGGAGACTGCATGCTGCTGCCCCAGATAGGCTTGCAGATGTTTGGGTCTCAGGGAGGAGCAAATGGTAACTGTGTTCTCATGAGACACCAAGCCAAAGCCTGGTCCTGTCCCACAAACTGTGAGGTGTGGGGCGGTGGGCTGTGAGAGGCAGCTGGGTACCTGATCGAGCACAGGCCTCGAACCCCGACAACCCTAAAGGGACGGTGTTCATTCAGCCTTGCTCCTGGGCCCTGGTTCCTTTCACTTACCTTCAGCCATCCACAGCCCCACCCAAAGAAAGGTTTGTGGCCTTTAGTCACGTAGCACAGGTTGAGGGCGTGACTACAGGCCGCAGAGCCTCAAGAGATCTCCATATTCATGAGATACCTAAAGGCCAGAGGGCGTAGCCAATTAAGCATTCCTTTCCAGACCCTCCTACTCACAAAAGGTATTTAACCTCAGGCCTGTTCTGAGAACACGAGTACAGCTTCATCCACTTTCCCCCATGATAATAAACCTTTTAAAACTGTGGACTACCTCTCGTCTTTGGGGCCCCCGCTGTGGGGGACTGTGGAGGTCTTCAACTACCGAGCCAATGCCTAATCTCCTGCCTAAGGACATCTCTATGTTCCAGCCACAGAGAGGCCGCCAACCCGAGCAGAGCTAGCCGAGCCAGCCATGACCCAGACAAGCGGATCACTGACCAAGAGTCTCATTCCCGGATGGGTGCTGCAGGTCGCTCTAGCCCATATGCCCGTCTCAACTCTTCCGAGGCCTCTCAGTGGTGCCTGGGATGGGAGCCCAAGGGTCTGAGACCAGTCAATCCTTGCCCACCTTCTTGCCCGGGCCTCCAGACCACGCGGGACCTCAGACTGGGATCTCGCCACACCCAGTGGAGCTCTGTGGCTTCCCATAGCCCGGTGTCCATCCTGGGCCTCTTGGAGTGAACTCAGTTGAATTCCCAGGCTTCTGCTCCCTGAGCTGTGTGGTTCCAGCCGCCTGGGGCGGCAGACACGCGGGACCCACAACTCAGCCCAACAGGACCCACGCCCACTCGTGAGACACGGCCTCACAATAAGGGACAAAATGCTTATGTTGTCACTATACTTTAGAGCTCTCCATGAGAAAGAAAGGAACTCACTGGGAGCCTGAGAAATAAAAGCAGCAAAGGGGACAGCGAGGTGTGGGGACTGCACAGCTGTGCGAGGTGCAAGGGAGGTTAACAGCTTTATCTTTTAATATTGATTGAATGTGTCTCTCTCTCTCTCTCTCTCTCTCTGTGTGCATCTATGTTTATCTCTGTGTGTGTCTCTGTGTGCTTGTCTCTGTGTGTGTGTCTGTATATTTGTGTGTATGTCTCTGTGTTTGTGTATATATGTGTTTGTGTGTTTTATGTGTGTATCTCTGGGTGTGTCTACGTGTTTATATCTGTCTCTGTGTGTGTATCTGTGTATGTATCGCTGTATGTATGTGCCTGTGTGTGTGTAAATATGTGTGCATGTTTGTGTGTGTGTATCTGTGTGTATGTCTGTGACTGTGTGTATCCGTGCTGTTTTTGTGTCCCTATGTGTGTCTGTGTATGTATCTCTGTATGTGTGTATCTTGGTATGTATCTGTGTATCTATGTGTGAGTTTGTGTGTCTGTGTATTTCTGTGTGTATCTGTATATGAATTTGTGTGTCTGTGTATTTTTTTGTGCATCTGTGTGTGAGTTTGTGTGTCTGTGTATGTATCTTTGTGTGTGTATTTCTGTGTGTATCTTTGTGTGAGTTTGTGTGTTTGTGTGTATTTCTGTGTGTATCTTTGAGTTTGTGTGTTTGTGTATTTCTGTGTGTATCTGTGTGTGTCATGTATGTCTCTGTGTATAACTGTGTGATTTTGTGTGTCTCTCTGTGTGTGTTTATGCATGTGTGCGCATCTGCAGCACATGTACTCAGAGGCCAGAAGAGGACGTTGAGTGTGTTCCTCTGTCACTCTCTTCCTTTTGGGGTAGAATCTCTCTTTGAACCTGAGGCTTAAGGATTCTGGGCTTGGCTGAAAATCAGAAAACCTCACCAAACCTCCTGTCTCTGCCTCACTTAGAGATGGGGTTACAGGTGTGTGCAAAACAAAACCAACTTGTTACATAAGCACTGGGGGCTGGCCTTTGTTCTCGTGATTGTGCATTGAGAGCTCTTAACTGCCAAGTCATCATCTCTCCAACCTACATATTGATATTTGTTGTGTGATATTATAATACCATCATCACAATAAGTGTGAATGAGTTAAACTTACCAATCAAAATGGCAAATATTATTTCCTTCTTTACAAAAATCTCATAAGATAGACACTCTTGTATCCACCTCAGAGATGAAGAAGCCAAGGCTCAGTAGGAAAAAAAAATGTACCTAAGTTCACCCAGCTCATGCATGGTGAGCCCAGGCCCTCCTTACTACAAAGCCCAGTGGCTATAACACCATTCTGTATTGTTTTTGTTTGTTTGTTTGTTTGGTTTTTCAAGACAGGGTTTCTCTGTGTAGCTCTGGCTGTCCTGGAACTCACTCTGTAGACCAGGCTAGCCTCGAACTCAGAAATCCGCCTCCCTCTGCCTCCCAAATGCTGGGATTAAAGGCGTGTGCCACCACCGCCAGGCTCATTCTGTATTGTTAATTCCTTTGATTGTAAGAGGAAACTGAAATCCAGAAAGGGTCTCCCAAGGTCTGCAGTGGGTCATCTCAAAGCTGGAGAGGAAACCAGGAATCCCATCCATGCTACTGATGTTAAAGATCTGTTACCAAAGCATAAAGATACTGAAGACACTTGACCATGGCCATGAGACCCTGTGGGGTCAGATGGTGGGGGCTCCTCAGGAAAGGAAGACACAAGCAGAAAACACGGAAGGGTTCAGGGAGAGGAGGCTCAGTGCATTGAGCTAAGCTCCTGCAATTATATCAGCCACGTGTAATCTGTATCTGGGTGATGAACGTCTGCAGTTTTGGATCTGATTGCCCTACTTACATTCGGGATTTGCTGATCTGTTATTCATGTGTCCTAGAGGCTTGGGCAAGGGGGAGCCAAGGAGCCCTCCTTTTTCTAGAGCTCAAGAATATGAGTCCTTACCCCTTCACATGTAGCCCAGGCTGTCTCAGACTTCTCTTGGACCAACTGACAGCAAGGCTGAATTGAGCTCAGATTCCCAAGCCTCTTGGAGATTAGTGCACACACATTTAAGTGTGCACACACCCAGGCACGGCCATTGCATCTGGACACACACTTACATGTGCATGCACCACACACTTACACACCAGCAAGCACACACAGGAGATGTGCATGAGTAAGTGGAAAAACCCACGTGTGTGCACATCCAAGTGTACATACGTGTACACGGGTGCAGCGTGTGCATACTCCCCCGTATGCTAGGGCGGCACAGCAGATTTCCTGGGTGGGCCTCCTGACCACAGAGTGGTGATAGGTGAGTATATGAACCACTGGCCCAGATGGCATCTCCCGGCTCTGTCACTCTCACCAGCTGTGTGACCTCACACAGGTCACCTCCCCTCTCTGAGCATCTCATTGGATTGTTGTGAGGATTAAATGAACCACCAGAACTTATTATTTACGCATTTTGTTGAAGGGAACGTTAAACGTATTCTCCCACACCCATGGGCTCAGAACACACACAAATCCATGCATGTATCGTCGCACATGCCCGTACACTCACGTACTCCTCCTGA
This sequence comes from Arvicanthis niloticus, assembly GCF_011762505.2. Lineage (NCBI taxonomy): Eukaryota > Metazoa > Chordata > Mammalia > Rodentia > Muridae > Arvicanthis > Arvicanthis niloticus. The sequence continues at coordinate 5,271,471 of NC_133432.1, forward strand.
CCCTTCCTCGGACATCTCTGCCTGCTCCTTCTCCTCCTGGAGCATCAAGGGTAGTGTCTACAGACTGCAAGCAGAACCGAAGTGTGTGCAGACGATAAGCATCAGGCCTAGCTCTCAGACTGAGGACCAAACTCAGCTCAGGCACCTGCTGACAGAGGAGCCTGGCCTGGCAACCCTGTGCCTCGTACCTTGTACAGTCAGGTCACGATAGATGGGGCAGCTTGCAGAACTTACCCCACTCCAGGTGACCAGTTGCACAGAACTGTCCCATCTCTGTGTTTACTAACAGGGTTGTAGAGGAGGCGGTGACCTCACTCCCATGCAAATGAGAATGCAAATTATGTTAATTCTTTAAGATGTGGAAACCCAGGACCTCCCCAGGTCAAATGGCTCTCTCTTCAACCAGATGTTTGCTCCAAGGCATAAGGGACCAGGGACACAAACAGGATTCAGGAGAGGTGACACAGCCAGGTCACATGAACACATGCACACACACACATGTCCAGATACCCTATTCTTAAAGGAGCACCTTCAGCCGGGCAGTGGTGGCGCACGCCTTTAATCCCAGCACTTGGGAGGCAGAGGCAGGAGGATTTCTGAGTTCGAGGCCAGCCTGGTCTACAGAGTGAGTTCCAGGACAGCCAGGGCTACACAGAGAAACCCTGTCTCAAAAAACCAAAAAAAAAAAAAAAAAAAAAAAAAAGCACCTTCATACAAACATGGGAACACGTGTGTGAACAGTCAAACATCCGTGGCCCAGCTGCGTGGGAGGAGCTGGAACAAGGCAGGCTCTGAAGCTCTCTCTGCATCTGCTCTTTCTTCTGTAGGATGTGATAAAGCCACAGCTGGGACGTCTGAGACAGTAGGTGGTGTTCCTGCTTCTTGACTGAGATCCCTGAGGTAGGAAAACCCACCTTGAATGTGTAGGACTGTTCTGACCTCTGCAGACACCCCAGGTAGATATACATCTGTACAGACAAAACATGGGAGGTGGGTGTGGACTGGGCACCAGCATTCATCTCTGTCTGCTTCGTGTGAGGAAATGTGACCAGCTACCTCATGCTCCTGACAGCACCGTCAGGATTTCCTCAGCAAAAAGGGCAATATTCTCAAGTTTGCTGATACCAAGTATTTTGACACAGAGAGAAAAGTAACTAAAACCCATGGTGAGACGTGGTACACAACAGGTGCCAATACACGGTGGCCACACTGGGAGCTTCTTCACTGGTGAAGTTCAAGGCTGGGAGAGGCACCCGAAGGCTCCTGGTGGCTCCAAGGTCCTGTGACTCTGTGGTTTCTCCTTAAAGTCTGTTAGCCACCTAGATAGGGGTGGGCTTTAGGACGTTTCTTGAAATTGGCCCTCTAAATTGTTTTACTGCTGTTCTTTACCTGTGCCCACCTCTGGCCTGTGACACAGAAACTGAGAAAGTGGGAAGAAACTGAGGCCAGAGTCATCCAGCGTCACCAAGACCACCCCAGAGCTGGTGGTGGGATGATTCTGGGAGATGTGGTTGCTTCAGGCTGTGGTCCTGCCCACAGCGTGTTCTTTAGCTGTTCTGGGCCGGAGTGAGGTTGAGTGTCCCGTTGAATCCTCCAGGGTGGCCAGGACCCAAGCAGTGCCCCCAAATAAAATGAGGTGGGGTGTGTGTGCATGGTAACGGGCACGTGCTTGCACTGGGCAGACACAGACAATGCTGTTCTTCTTATTCCATTCGCAGGAAGCACATAACCCCAGGCAAGGTCACTCAGGGAAGGACTAATAGACAGGACTTGAAACTTGGTGCTCTGGGACTTCCCCTGGGGGGGTAAAAGCAGAGGGAAACAGGCTTGCAAATGGCACCTGCCAGGTGCCCAGTACAGAGGCCTCCTCAGCCTGCTGGGGACAGGGGAAGTGGCATGTAGCCCCATGTGCCCATAAGGACCCCCTGCTTCACACCCGAGGAAGCATCGTCTCCCTGCCGTGCCAGGGAAGGTCGGCAGAGAACACATTAAATAAGGCCCATGAATTTATCATGAAGGCCTGGAAATGAGCAGGCTTATCATTTATGGATGGAATAATTAAGCCGGGCTCTCCACAGGTTCACGCCCCCCCCCCCCCCCCCCCCGCACCCAGGTGCCAGGTGCTGCCAGCAGCTGAACTGGGGACCAATCTGAGGCCTTCATTATCACCCCCAACCTAGACATCTCACCCTGAACTCTGGGTGTGGACATCCCACGGATGCCCCAGACGTCTGGGTAGGCCCCACCCCATGATGTCATATGAATTGGCCAAAGGTGGGGCTGCACCTCCTTAGACAGAACCGGTGGTTCTAGCTTCTTGGGCAAAAGAGGTCCCTAAAGTGACATTTAGAGGAACTTGGTCTGACCTATCCTCAAGTTTTGACTCTGCCGTGTCTGCATTTCTGGACCGGTCACCTCCTCTCTTTGAGCCACTAAACAATGGGTGAGGTAAGACATAGGGTGGTTGATACAGTGCTTGTGAGCTCAAAGCCCTAGACTGGGTCTCCACTCCAAGTACGCTTCAGTGTGCCCGTCAACCAGCTGTTCAGCAAGTGGAGGCAGGAGGACAAGAAGTTCAAGGTTATCTTTGGCTATGTGGGGAATTTGAAGCTAGCCTAGGCTACATGAAAGCTTGCCTTAAACTCTGAAGCAAAACAACAACCACAAAAACCAGCCAGGGATTCGGGGGGCAAGTTCAACACACCTGTATGTACTTAGTTTATAAAAATTGAAAAATAAAATCCCGGGTAAGGGGAAAGGCTCAGCAGGTTAAGGCCCTTGCCACACAAGCTCGGCGACATGAGTTCTCTCTCTGTAGGAAGTGACAGAAAGGTGGAGAAAAGAATCAACTCCACAAAGTTGTTCTCTGTCCTCCGTGACACAAATACTCTCACACACACACACCCCTCTCTCTCTCTGTCTCTCACACACTCAGGCATACAGACACACAGGCACGCATTCATGTATGCAAGTACACACATACACACACACACACACACACGAGAGAGAGAGAGAGAGAGAGAGAGAGAGAGAGAGAGAGAGAAAGAATAAAGCTAATTTTTATAAGTTAAATGAAAACAAAACACAGGCAGCTAGGAATCAAAGGCTCAGAGAGGCAGTGGGGCTTGACCAAGGATGCACAGCACAAGAGCAAGACATGGATACCTACTTCCCTCCCTGTGGTTACTCATGGGAGTGCCCAGCCCTTCTGCCAACAGAGGCCGACCCCTCCCCCAGCTCTCCCAGGTCATTGGAGAGGAGGGCTGTGGAGGTGACCCTGACTGTGAAAGTCTGCCACTTGGTCTTCTCTCATGACTTCATTCTATTCTGTAAGCTACTCTTACAAGCCAGCACCACAATTACTCCCCCTGTTTTATCTGCATGTATGTATGTATGTATGTATGTATGTATGTATGTATGTGCGGGCACACACCACAGAATACATATGGAGGTCAGAGGACAGCCTCTGCTGTTGGGTCTCTCTGCCGACCTTGTCTGAGGTGGTCTCTCTCCTGTTCACTGCTCTAAGCTTTTTGGCTATTATCCTGTCCTGGCCTTCCACCTCTGCATGGGCGTGGGTACTGGGATTGAGAGGCAAGCTACTGAGCCTGGCTTTGTGTGAGTTCTGGGGATCTGAACCCAGCAAATAATACCCACTGAGCATCTCCCCAGCACTGTTCTTCCCATTGTAAAAGACTTTATTTAATTACATTTTTATTTATTTATGATGAGTACACTGTCGCTGTCTTCAGACACTCCAGAAGAGGGCATCGCATCCCATTACAGATGGTTGTGAGCCACCATGTGGTTGCTGGGAATTGAACTCAGGACCTCTGGAAGAGCAGTCAGTGCTCTTAACCACTGAGTCATCTCTCCAGCCCTGTTCTTCCCATTTTAAAGGTGAAGAAATTGAAACCTGTGCTCAGTCCCTTGGCCCAAATCACTCAGTCAACAAGTAGGCTCACGAGACTTCTGGTGTCCCAACATTGCCAGGCACGAGCCCAGCCAACCAAGGTCTGTTTCAGTGCTGCTGGCAGAGTCCGGAATCACATGTTTTTTTTTTTTTTTCTTAAATGGGCCCAAGCCCTTGGCTTACAGATGGGAAGACTGAGGCCCTACCAGAACTAGCCCAGCCTGGCTATTGGTGGTAGACACTAAGGCAGATGAGATCAGTGGGTCTTCTGATACCTGCTTTGGGGATAGGGTCCAAACCCTTCTTGCCTTCCCACCCCACCCATCCTCCGTTGCCATGGCAACCATGCAGGTGAGGCTCATCTCCGCTAATCCTCTAATTACCAGCCACCTCTTCAATCGGCGGTAATTACTTTGGGGACACAGTTAACCTCTCATTAGGAACGCACGGCCGCTTTCTCCAAAAGCGCTGCGGTGACATGCCTAGTAATTTACCGCCCCGGCTCACGGGCCTCTTTGTGTTTAACTCGGGTACCATCGCATCCCTGTCATTACTCCAGCCCGGTTGTCATGACGATTAATCATTCAATCCCTCATCAGCAACTTTTGCCAAATGTCACCCTGCTCTTGATCAAAATCCATCCTGCAGCCCGACACTGGGGGATTAATGACTTGGAAATCGGCTGCCCGGGCTTCCCACAAGATGCTTGTAGCTCCTCCAGGAGCGGAAGTTCGCTGTGGGGAGGGAGGCAGGAAGATGGGGCACACTGAGCTATGTGCTAGACTCCTGAGGGACCGCATGTGTCTAACTCTGGAGACGATCCGTTTCCTGGAAGGGAAACTGAGGCTCTGGAAGCCAAGAATAAAAAGATCAACCCTAAGTCCGTCTGGATCCCGCGCTGGGCTCCTTCCTCCAGAGAGCGCCAGGCTCAAGAGCCATCACAAGGCAACTCAGAGAGGGACTGAGGCCTGGAGCAACAGGCCTCAGCCTCCGGCCCGTGCTGACCTCATATCCGGGGGCGGAAACCAGGTGGACCGCATCAGCACCAAGACCACAAAATCATCTGAATAGAGGCGATCAGGACAGAATAGCCCAGGCTGGCCCCCAACTTTCTACCTTCCTGCCTCAGCTCCCGGGTGCTGGGACTCCGAGCATGCGCCTTGATACCCAGTTTAGACTACGAGCCTGACCTTGAGAGCTTAGAGCTTTACCATGGGCTCCATCCAGAAGGCTCTGAACCCCGGAAGTGCAGACTGGGTGTGAATTGCTGCTGAGGCTATCTCACTGCCCTGTCCCCAACATCCTTATTTTATTAAAGGGGAAACGGGGGGGGGGGTGCGAGGGGGGGAGGAACAGGCATCGAGGAGCCATAATAACAAGTCAGAGTGAGAGACACAGGTGAGCAGTGGGTGAGCCCTTTCTTGTATGCCAGGGCAGTCATGTGGGGTCAAGCAGGCTTGTGTGGTACACAACTCCAAGGGACGATGAGTCAGGGCACCGACGCCCTGTCTTGGAATTACGTAAAAGGGGGATTTCGTTGTTCTCTTTTCCAAGAGCTTCTAGCCCCATCCCGGTCCCCAGCCTCCTGAGGAAACCCAGCCCCCTTCTCTGCTGAAGGAATCTTTCCTCGGCCCCTCCCAGGGAATGTTCCCGCTGGCTGGGCCCGCCAGCATGTGTGAGACATAATTACAGCGCGTTGTAAATGGCATTAACAGACTGTCACAGCAGCCGCATGGTATTAGCAAACGGCTCTGTCTTCATCACCAAGTCCCCACAGCCCTGGCTGGAGCACTTCCCAAGGGGTCTTCTTCGGAGTCCAGGTTATAGGATCTCCTTGGGAGGGGAGAGGGGGAGCCATGATGCCATTCACAGAGGCCCTTGACACACCCCACTCCTGTCAGACACACAGGCACTGCACTCACCCTGACCCCCAGGCTTTCTGACATGTCCCTATCCCCCACCCCTCACCTCATTCCTGGCAGACTGCTGATCAGAAAGTTAGGAAGCCTGAAATGCTGACCTGGTTCTGCCTGTTTCCATGCGGGAAGGTCAGCCCTTTCTCAGGTTGCCACAGGACTATGTCATCTTCTTAAGCCTTGTAACTACACCAGAAATGGTTCTCTTCACTGGGCCACACTGTGACTCGGATGCAGAAGGTGACTGGCTCAGGTGCTTTGGACTGACTCAAGCCAAGGCCAGACATCACCCCAGCCTGTACTTTTCCAGCGTGAGGTGTTTGGTGAACTGTCAGTCACTGATCAGTTATCTGCCAAGAGATAGTGTAGCCGGGCATGGTAACTCCCACAGCTGCTCACCACCAGAAAGTTACCACTGGATCTATTGCCGTCCTAACAACTGGGATTATAGAAATATGGTATGTTTCCACTCAAGTCCTCCCATGATTCTTTGCAGCAAGCCCACCAGAGGCAAAGAAACAACTAGATACTTGTGAGAGGGTTGAGAACCAAGGTCCAGAGGGGGAAACTAACTTGCCTCAGGCTGCACAGCAGCCTGCAGCAGAGTGAAAAACTTTACCTGTTGGCAAACTCCCCGTCAGCCCAGCAGGTGGGGATGGGGGTCTCGAGGCTGGCTTTGCCCATCCTCCCACCTGCCCTGTTGGGCACAATGACTGCTGCTGCATGGGGGCAGACCTCCTGGAGCCAACACCAGTGGCAGGATGCACTGTCTCTGATTGGTAAGCAAATGTCCCGCTGAGCAGGTCATATTTGATCCGGGCCACCACCTGTCAGTTCATTTGCTTATGGACATAGGTGCTCATTGGGAGGAATTATCTGGGATTTAGCTCAGAGACCCTGGCAGACAGACAGACAGACAGCCAGACAAGGCCAAGGCTAGATGGGAAGCCAGGGACTTGACCTTGAGATCTCTATGTCCCGCCTCCTCCCCGACCTCACCCTCCCGGTCGCCTTGGAGGAATTGAGGGTAAGGGTACTGGAGGGGTGAGTTGTCCTGCTTTGGGGGAAGCTGGTCTTGACTTCCGCCCCCATCCAAATTCCTCCATTCTCCAAGGCTTGGTTTGGTGTCTGGATCTCTCCCCTCTGACACCTTCCAAGATCTTCCCTTCCCTCTGCCAAAATAATTCAGTGACAGGGACTGTCCCAGGTAGCATTGGTGCCTGGTGCTGTCACATGCTGCCTCACTTTATCAAGACCAATAAAAGCAGGGGTTTTATGCCCCTGACTTTTTACATGAGGAGTGTGACCCTCGCAGAGAGTGCAGATGGGACCCAGCCCCTCTTCCCTCCCAGATAGTCCCTGACAAAGCGCCTGGCCACGATCCCTCTCTAAAAGCCGACCTCTGTGTTTTCCAAGCTTGTCGACCTTTTTAAAAAATCTAGTGTATTTATTTTCCATTCTTGTCTGTTTGTTCTTTTCTTAGCGACAGGGCTTTCACTATGTAACTTGGGCCGACTTGAATTTGAGCCTCAAACTCCCGAGTGCTAGGGTTTCGGAGGTGGAGCTCCCACATGCCAGCTCCAAAATAATGACCAGGGTCATATTTACAGAAAAATTACTCCAGATTTACAGAAAAATCATGCAGGTAGAACAGACAGGTCCCCACACTCCTATACCACTTCTCCTTGCATAAGCCTCTTAAGAACACCCTGTCACAATGGAAGGGCCAACATCCACACACCCTAACAGGAACAGACATTCTTAGTGTTGACCTGTGGTCCCTTTCCTTTATCTGGCTTTACAGATACTTTTCCTTAGTGTCTTCTTAATTGAGGCAGTTTCTGGCAAGTTTCTCGGTTTTGCTTTGGGGCATATGAGCGTCTGCCTGTGGACATGCATGTGCCTTTAGAGGCCAGAGGTCGTCGACATTGCTGTCTTTCTTCGTGATTCTCTACCCTGGTTTCTGAGGTAGGGACTCTCAGTGAACCCATAGCTTACCAATTGCCTAGGTTGACAGGAGGAGACCCCTAAGCCTCCTCCTGTGTGCACCTCCCTGTTCTGGGATTCCAAGGGATGACTGCCATGCTTGGCTAGTTATATGTGTGCAACAGGTAGATCCGAGCTCAGTCCCTCGGCTCATACATGTTTCTAGTAAACCGTCTCTCCAGCTGCAAGTGTCCTTATGTTGGTGGCCACCCGGGTCTTGTGGGGCTCTGGCCACATAGGGTAGCACTCAGTAGGGTGTTGTGAGGTGACTCTTTCCAGTTATGTCATGAAGGAGGACCACGGAGGCCACCAGGGCAATACACTATCCACAAAGGGCCCAGGGACCCCCGTCTCTCTCATTGAATAGAACTTTCTTTTTTGTTTGTTTGTTTTTTGAGACAGGGTTTCTCTGTGTAGCCCTGGCTGTCCTGGAACTCACTCTGTAGACCAGGCTGGCCTCAAACTCAGAAATCCGCCTGCCTCTGCCTCCCAAGTGCTAGGATTAAAGGCGTGTGCCGCCACCACCCGGCTTGATTAGAACTTTCATGGTGACACTCGGGGACTGTTCCTTGCTTGGGCTTCTCTGTGTGAAGTCTGTCTCTTTCATCTTGTTCCCTTCAGTAGAAAACCACCTGTGTAGACTTAGGGGTAGGACTACTCTGCCCGTTCCCTCTTCCGGGAAGAGTGTCCAGGGACAAACACTCCACCAAGGAGAACATCACCTGTACTTATGGCGTGCTGTCTTTGTGCCAGCCTGTTCCAAGGTCAATGTTTTAGACCTCCGTCTCTTCTCTTCTGTGCTTTGTGAATGACACTTGCTGCTTTCCCCCTTGGCTGATCAGCATCCCCTCCCCCAAAATCTGCTCTGAGGCAACCTCATTCCACGGGGGTTTTAACAGGCAATCCTCTTAAAATAGTTTCTGGAGGCAAAGTCATCTGAGGTCGCAGCACAAGAGCAGAGATCCCAGCTGCAGGACTTGTCAGGTCTTTTACGTGCTGATCCTGTGTGTGGTGAACCACTCAAGAGAAAGACCTGGGAGACAGCCCTCCCCGAGGGTCTGTTCCTACAACCCTGGTCCGGAAGAGAAGATGGAAGACACTAGAATCGAACCTGGGTCTTCTTAGAATGCCCTCACCTCAGGATGCCAACCAGCACTGCCTAATGCCCCCCCCCCCCCCCCCCCCGGCTCAGCTTTGAGACTGTGTACGACCAACTGCAGTGCTTTTTACCACACAGTTTGCTCTTGTAAAAACGTTGTGGGTCAACTACAGAAAATAAAGAATTTTAATATTTTTCTACCACCATACCTCAGCATGTGTCAAATTAATATTCTTGGATTGTATTGTGTTAGAATGCTTAAGATTTTCTTTTCAAAATTTTTAATTATTTTACTTCATATGAATGGGTTTTGCCTACATATAAGTCTGTGTCCCATGTGTGTATCTGGTGCTTACAGAAGCCAGAAGAGGGCATTATGAGATCCCCTGACTGGAGTTACAGACAGTTGTGAGTTGCCATAGGAGTGCTGGGAATCGAACCTGGGTCCTCTGGAAGAGCAGCCAGAGCTCTTAACCCCAGAGCCACCTCTCCAGCTCTGAATGCCTCTCCGGAATGTTTTTAAATTGCTATTTGCATTGCTGAGTCTCTAAGACAATGGTTCTCAACCTGTGAACTGTGACATCTTTGGAGGGTAGCAGAGCCTTTCACAGGGTTTCTGCTTAAAACCATTAGAAAACGCAGGTGTTCACATTATGATTCACAAACAACAAAAACAACAACCAATGCTAAGTGAATTTTTGACTTGGGATTAAGATGGAATTTTCCAACAAATTCTGAAATGGCTGCCAGTTTGTGCTGTGTATTTATAAATCAAATATCAATCAACTCTCAAAACTTTGGAGATGTACTATATGCTGCAGTTCAAATACTCAGCCAAGAACTCATTCTTTTTATATATACATATAATTCTTATTTTATTTTATGTGCCTTGGTGTTTTGCCTACATGTCTGTCTGTGTGAGGGTGTCAGATCTTGGAGTCACAAACAGTTGAGAGCTGCCCTATGGGTGTTGGGAATTGAACCTGGGTCCTCTGGAAGAGCAGTCGGTGCTCTTAAGCCCTGAGCCATCTCTCCAACCCCAATAATTTATTCTTTATAGAAACAAGTGCATATCAGCTTGTGAGTTTGCTTTTCCTTTTACTACATGGCAAAATTATATGCATACCAAACTGACTTAGAATCAATTTCTTCCTTTTCTTTTCATTCTATTACTTTATGTGTATGGGTCTTTTGTTGCTTGTATGTCTGTAGTATAAACATGCATTTCTGTCAGAGACCAGAAGAGGGCGTTAGAGTCCCCGAAAATGGAGTTACCGGATGGTTGTGAGCCTCCATGTGGTTGCTGGGAATCGAACTCGGCTCTTCTGGAACAGCAGCCAGTGCTCTTAACCACAGAACCATCTCTCCAGCTCCTAGAGTTCATTTCTCTACTTCCTATCAGGACTAAGTGACCTCTGTATACCTATTTTATTTGCTGTATACCTGGGGATTCAGGACGTTTCTGACGGGGTTGGGGGTGGGGTGAGGGGTGAGGGGTGGGGGAATGTGAAGATAGCCTGCAGTGAGGTGCGAAGGAAAAGGAGGTAGGAAAGCGGGAAGATGGGTGAGTAGATGGGTGGACGGGAGATGGGTAAGTGGATATTACATAGACGGATACATAAATCAATAGAAAGTTTTGTGATTAATGACGGGTGTGAACGGATGAGTTGATAGGTGGATGAACGGATGAAAGAAGTTTGATAGGTAGGTGGATTGATAACGAGGTGTGCTGATTAGTTTTTGTCACAAACTAGAGTCACCTAGGGAAAGGGAACCTTCACTGAGGAAAGGCCTCTACCAGAGTTGTCTGTGGCATGGATGATTGACTTGTGACCCAGGACCCAGCCCACTGTGGGCGGTGCCATCCCCGAGGACCCAGCCCACTGTGGGCGGTGCCATTCCCGAGGACCCAGCCCACTGTGGGCGGTGCCATCCTTGAGGACCCAGTCCATTGTGGGCAGTCAAAACAGCTGAGGAAGGTGTGGAGAGCAAGCCAGCAAACAGCACTCCTCCTTGGCCTCTGCTTCAGTTCCTGCCTCCGGGTTCCTGCCCTGACGTCCCTCAGTGACGGACTACGACTTGGAAACGTAAGGCAAATAAATCCTTTCTTGCCCAAGTTGCTTTCGGTCACAGTGTTTATCAGAGCAACAGGAAGTAAACTAGGGCAGGTGGGTGGGTGGCCGCGTTGGCAGAAGTTAGCTCGTGGCTTTGAGCATTCCCTTTACCAGTACTAAATATCTCACCCCTCAGTCGCCTGTGAGCTCCCAGAATCAGGGCCTGAGGTCCTTGTCTGCTGAGGTGGTGAGGGCAGGGTCAGCTGACTCTGCCATGCCCGCGGGCTAACAATTTGGCATACCCTTCTGTCTTCCAACAACCTAGAAGGTAGGTATTAATGTTTCTCTCCATCACTCAAAGAAAGCAACTGACAATCGGAGATGTCAAATTCCTGAGGGGGAGGGAGGGAGGGAGGGAGGGAGAGAGAGAGAGAGAGAGAGAGAGAGAGAGAGAGAGAGAGAGAGAGAGGGAGAGAGAGAGAGAGAGCGCGCGCTGGATTGGAAGCTGAGGCTAAAGTCTGTCTGCTCCTTGGATTCCCCACAATGGCTGAGGTCTCATCCTATAATAACCTCAGCTAGCTCCCTTTGCTGTGTTCTGGCAGCTCTGAGGGAACTGTTCTCGGGAACCTGGTAAGAACGAGGCCCCAGCACGTGGGTGCTAGGAGGGGCCAGGAAATGGACACGCCAGGATCCCAGAAGCACCAAGCCTTCAGACCAGATGTGCCAACGTACGAGTGCGCATGCGTATGAGAGGGTGTGTGTACATCCGAAGACCGGGGTTGTTTTATGTAGCTGCCTGGATTGCTTCCAAAAGATGATTTGAAGTAGTTGACATTAAAGGGGGAAAAAAAAATCTCTGCTTAGTTAAAATTATACCATTAAAATTGGAAATACAATACAAGGGCTAAGAATAAACGCTGTTGGGAGCAGAAAAGCACCCGCTCTCATCAGCGAGAGCGAGTGGGGGGAGCGAGCTGCCGGAGAAAGGTGAGAATCTGCACCCAAAAAAGGTTCCAATCCTCAGACTCCCGCAAGGTCAGCAATCCCTTATAAATAATTTAAGAGGCATTTTTTAAAAAAGACTTTGAGTTCCCCTATGGTATTCTATGAGGAGGAAGATTATACTAGAAAATGTAGGTTAGTGTCAACAACGATTAAGTCTAAACTGACCCCGAGCTTCCTGGTAGCCATAGCAAAAACAAACAAAAACCACACATTAGTGTTCCTAGACCCTAAAAGCAACATTGAAAAGAATGAAATCGCCGGGCGGTGGTGGCGCACACCTTTAATCCCAGCACTTGGGAGGCAGAGGCAGGCGGATTTCTGAGTTCGAGGCCAGCCTGGTCTACAGAGTGAGTTCCAGGACAGCCAGGGCTACACAGAGAAACCCTGTCTCGAAAAACCAAAAAAAAAAAAAAAAAAAAAAAAAAAAAAAAAAAAAAAAAAAAAAAAAGAAGAAAAGAATAAAGAATGAAATCACAAGTTTTTAAGAAGTGCAGACCACCCTAGATGCTGGATGGCACAGAATGAGCCTGGGAAACATCGTGGTTTCTTGAGACAAGTTTCACTGTGGAACTTAGAATACTATCAATTTTGAATCCTCCTGCCTCAGCCCCCGAGTGCTGGGATCACAGACATGATCCACCACACCTGGTCATGGCTTACCAATGACATCCTGCACCCTGGATGCCTGTGCGCACACACACACACCTACACAGATTCTGTCATCAAACCTCAGTGAGTGTTAACGTTGCATTGCCTGTGGGGCTGGTAACAGCTCTGTCTGCAGTGTGATCTGACTTGATCTGGGGACCAAAGGGTAACCCATACTCAGCTGTGACATTTGCTGGCGGAAGCAGCAAACAAGGGTCATCCAGCTTTGGGGGCAGGCTAGGCAGGCTGGGCTTGTTCTCTGGCACATGATGGGACCAGTCTGGCTAGTCTTTGGACTGTTCTTCATAGAAAGTCATAAGTAGGGCCTCTGCCCATCAGTGAGAGGCCTCAGCCAAATCTACAAAGCAGACCTGGAGATTAGACAATCAAGGCTCAAACATCTGGACTGGGATGTAGCCTAATCATAGCACCCTGGCCTAGCATGCCTAGGCCCCAGGTTCCATCCTCAGCACTGCCTGAACACACACACACACACACACACAGACACACACATACAAACACATAACACATACACAGATATACATAGACACACACAGATATGCACATAGGGACACATACATAAATATATGCACAAAAACACATACACACACAGACATATACACGCAAACACAGACACAGAGCACACACAGAAACACACACACAAACATCCATAGCAAACAGACACACACAGATATATACACAGAGACATACATAGACACACATAGATATACACACAGGGACATACACACATACACATTGTTCTGTCCACTGAGCTTTGTGACCTTGGACAAGGACCTTGAGCTTCTAGAAGCCTCAGGTTCCTCAGGGTAAGAACAAAAGCTGCCCCCCGGCCACCACCCCAGCCCTACAGACGCACCCAGTATCCTGGTGTTCTCTCTCTTAATCCAAGGAGTGCAGAACATGATGCTTTGAAAACAGCTCTTTGGGGTTTCCTTGTAGGTTTGTTGCGTCCTCAAACCCCTAAAATACAATGGAGAATTGATCCTCTCCCAAGACAGGTACTCATGGCCTGTCAGACAGCCAAAGAGGTTCTGTGACTCCAGAAGCCAAAGGGAATGATGGGAGAATCCCACCCAGTGCTGCCCACTGAGAGCCTCCTAGCCCAGCCCAGCTCAGCCTTGTTTACTGGTTCCAGACCGGGTTCTGCCTCTGCTGCACAGGGGATGTGGTCAAATCTGCTCCATAGGCTTGGGGCTGCCTCTAGGAAGCAAAAGTCCTTGCGAGGGGTCTGGAGGGGTAGCCCAGTGGTTAAGAGCTCACACTGCTCTTTAAGAGGACCTGAGTTGCCGGGCAGTGGTGGCGCACGCCTTTAATCCCAGCACTTGGGAGGCAGAGGCAGGCGGATCTCTGAGTTCGAGGACAGCCTGGTCTACAGAGTGAGTTCCAGGACAGCCAGGGCTACACAGAGAAACCCTGCCTCAAAAAAAAAAAAAAAAAAAAAAAAAGAGGACCTGAGTTTACTTCCTAGCACCCACATCAGAACCCAGAGGATAATGCGTGCATGCGTATCCATGAGTTCGCGCACGCGCATACGCGCGCCGCGTACGTACATGCTTGCGCCCGCCTGACAGGCCACATGTAGCCAATCATCTTCCCTCTTCGCCTAGAAGTCAGCCTGGGATTCGTGAAAACCAAACCAAAGAAAAGATTGTGCCTAGAGCCACACGAAGTGAGGTTGCACCAAGGATGAGTTATGAGTGATTGATAACGTTTATAAGTGATTTCAACCTGAGTGTTTTTGGTAGCAGCTTCGGCCAAGGCTGCACACACCTGTGATTCCAAGGTATAGGGGGGCGGGGCAGAAGGCTGAACTCAGGGGACGGAGGCAGAAGGGCGACAAGGCCAGTGCATTCTGAGCTACATAAGGACACCATTTCTCAAAACCTCAAGGGTCAGGGGTAGCTCTGTGCGGCAGAAACACTTGCCCAGCATGTTCGTACAAAATCCAGTCTGTCCATCTATCCACCCATCCATCCAGCTATCCAGACATCCCTACGTCCAGCCATCTCTCTACCCATCCATGCATCCATTCACCCATCCATTCATTCACCCATCATGCATCTGTCCATCCACCCACCCACCCACCTATCCATATCTACCCTTCCATCCCTGTGTGTTGGTGATGGACTATGTGGTTCCTGGGAGGTAGGCTGGAAGCCCCAGTAACAGAAGTCTCATCACTCTTTTTGTTTGAGCTTGGCTGTTTGAGACACAGTCTTTCCGTGTAGCTTGGCTGCCCTCGAAGTAATGATCTTCTTGCATCGGCCTTCACGATATCCAGATCACAATGATCACAGCCACCCCAGCCCTTGAACATCACACCCACAAGGCTTTGCTTGTTTTGGTTTTTAAAGCCAGGGTCCCATTTGACCGAGGCTGGCCTGAAATTCCGCATCCTCCTGCCTCCACCTCTCAAGTGCTGCCGTCTCAGCCGTGGGGCCACCCAACTCAAATTTGCACCTAAAGTTTTGCTAAGAGCAGAGCTGTTTCAGGCTTGGGGGCTGGTGGACGGAAGGGCTAAGGTGTTGCAGGGTGGGTCCTTTGTGCGATCATCCCAAGGACAAGCACTTTCCTGAGTTCCGTGAGCCATTCAACCGTATATGAAACAAGAGGCATCATGGGAACCTTGGAGTCGGTGGGTCCTATTTGCATGGAAGAGGACTGGTGAGCCCTGAGCTAGCAACTGGTGTCAGAGAAGCTTTGTTGGGGGGCTGTAGCCTGTTGTTTGTGGGGTCAGAGGTGGGGATTAGGTGTAAGGTGGACAGTGAGTGTAATTGTGACCTCTCCCTGGGCAGGGTAGGCTCCACACTCTATGGCTGTGCCCGGGGCGTGCTCCCTTCTGCAGCCCTGCCCTACCCCTTACCCACACTCACAGCCTCAGCGGGTCACTGGCCAAGCCCTTCTCAAGGGTGGTATCCTCTGGGCCAAGGACTGTGTCAGGTGCTTGGGACAGGGAGATCTATCGTAGGCACACTGAAGCCCTCTGCCTGGGTCCCCCAAGACCCTCAGGTCCCTCTGGGTGCTCATGAAATCCTACTTTTGCTTGGGACTCAGCTTCCAAGGCATCTTTGGGGGTTCTAGGGCTATCCTGGCAACTGTACAAAGCAGGGTTTCTTTTCTCCTTTGGCTGGCATGCTGGGCAGCCAAGCCAACGGCAAAGCTTAGCATTTCACCTGGGGCATTGGCAGCTGCTTGCCACTCCTCTGGGGTGCCGGGTGGGGCTGGCAGACTGTCCTCTACCTTCCATGGTAGAGGACATGAAACGTGTTTACCCTTTTCCCATCCCTCCTAGTTCCCCACCCTCCTCTTTCTGCTCTCTTGGTTAAGTAATCATTTGCATACCAACCTTGGTTTCTGGGGCAACATAAACCCCAGCTCTATCCTCCGGAACTCAGGTTAGTTGCAGGGCAGGTTACAGACCTTTCCAAACCTTGAAACGAACGCTAATGGAGACCAGTGCTCCACAGGGAAATGACAAAACAGGGCATGGAGAGCTGCAGACATGCCTGGTGAGAGCAACCAAGAGAGACTCCCTGGAGGAGGCGCACTGCAGGAAGACGGGGTGAGGATGGAGTATGGCCTGGCTGATGCAAAGGCCCTGTGGCAGGAGAAAGGGACAGCAGCTGAGCAGAGCGGGATGGAGCTGGCAGAGGCAGGAGTCAGGCTTGTCAGCCTGAGTGGGGACTCGGATTGCTCAGAGAGTTGAATGGGGATTTGGATTTGAGTCTCTATAGTCTTCAAATGCAGAAACAATTTGGATCCTAAGAATTGACCTTGTGAGCCAGCCATGGGCAAAGCTGCAGGAGGGAAAGAGCATTGCCAGGATTACCACAAAAGGAAGAGCATTACCGGAAGGGGCGGGAGAGCCAACCAGACAGTCGTATGAGAGCAAGCTCAGAAAGCACGAACCGGACTCATATGGGACTCCAGGCTGGGCCACCATCACTGTCATATGTTCATTGCATGTCCAGAACACACGGGTCAGTCACGTGTGTTCTCATGATTGTCCCATGCTTGGGCAGAGAAAAGACCTCACTATGAAGTCAAAGCTGGCCTCGAACCCATGGTGATCCTCATGCCTCAGCCTCTGCATCGTGGAATTAGTGTTCATCACCGTGGCCTGTCTGTGTGTATTTTCTTTACATATATATATATATTTATTCCTGGGAAGTACAATGTACATACAACAAAATTAGCTTAGTTTAAGAAAGTACTTTGATCAGTTTCCACACACAGAGTCACGGTGAAGGCCACTCCTGGACCCCACGCTCCCCCTCCCCCCCTCCTGTCATATTGAGTAAAGAGGCTGCGGTCAGTGTGCCCGACCAGGGCTGTCGAACCCCACGAGTGTCCTCGAGGGTGACAACAGTTAGTGTCACCCCACCCTGTATAGTGTAAGGCTCCCGTTTAGAAAGCCAGGCAACGGCTTTCCTGAGAGATCAAAGGCTTCTCCAATGTTTCAAAACGTAGAGGGGCAAGCTGGGGCCTGCCTCTGCCCAGTGCTCAGCCCTGGGGATTCTGGGATTGAAAGGGAGCAGGAGAGAAAGTATGCTAAAAATATTAGGGTCGATGGATAGATGTGAGCAAGGACACACATACACACACACACATACACACACGCATACACATACAGATGCACACACAGGTACACACACTTGCACACATGCACACACGCACATGCCTACACGGGTACACACACATATACATGCACACACATATACATGCACACATAGGCACACACACATGCATGCACATACAAACATGAATACACACACACACACACACACACACCGCTTCTACAATAGGAAAACACAGCAGGCACAGGGACCACTGCCATGCCCAGGGTCTATCTGAGTCCCTCACCACAGGTGTGTGCTAGCCTGAGTCTCTCAGCTGGGACCCTGCTGAGGGTAACCCTGAGGGCTGGGAGGGAATAGAGGGTACATGAAGCTGCACCCTTCTCTCTCTCTCTCTCTCTCTCTCTCTCTCTCTCTCTCTATATATATATATATATATATATATATATTATATATATGTGTGTGTGTGTGTGTGTGTGTGTGTGTATTTTGTCTTTTCCCCAACAGTAAGTGGTGAGGAGTGTCTCTCTCAAAGCCCTATGGTCCCTGTCAGGGGAGGACACAGGCGTGTGAGGCTTAGCCAGTCCATAACCATGAGAGAGACATTGCCCACATCTGGAGGCCAGGATGGCCTTGAGTGGCAGGAGCCTGGGAGAAGTATCACCCACCTGGCCAGGGGCCACTTCCACCCCACAGGAGGCCCAGGCCCTGGCTAGGACTCACAGGCTTGGAGGCCTTTTGTAGGGCCGGCTGGGCAGCCACTGCCAGCCAGGAAAGGACTTCAAAGGCTCCCCTAATCCCTGTGACATTTTCTGACACAGGAGTTTGCTTTTTTATGCTGCACATCAAAGCCCGGGGCTTTATAAATAACCCTCATAAAAGCAGAGGGGCCTGTAAAGTTAAACAATAAGTCACAGAGTGTGGGCAGGAGAGAAGACAGGAAGTCAGCCTTCTCTCCTGGGCTGCTCCTCCTCCTGGCTAAGTGCAGGGAACAGGGATGGGGTGGAAGGGATGAGGGCCCTTGGGAGGCTGATGGGGAACAGGTGTCCAGAGGCTTGGGGTTGGACTCTGATAGGTGTCCTACTTGAGTTGGGCATTCCATGAAATCATTCCTTCCCTTCTTTCTTTTAGTCAATCAACAAACACTCCCCAGTGCCAACTCTAGTAAGAAGCCCCTGACCTGACCGAGGAATGTGAACTTGGGAACTGCTGACCTTAGAATCTGAGTTCCTAGCTGGGGACTTCTGAAGGTCACTGTCCTCAGTTGTGGCAAGTGGCTTCAGGATGGCACCAAACCAATTTAAAGATGAGAAACACCGCAACACAGGAAGGCTGGATCACACCCAGGTAGAGCTGGCCCCACATCAACCTCTTTGGCTGCAACCAGGCCAGTAGCCCAGCACCCTGTGAGCTTCCCACCTTACCCCACCCGACTCCCCGCTGCCCCCAGGCTTCCTGCCCAAGCCATTCCCAAGGGAGTGAATTAGTGTCCAGAGCTGAGAATCACGTAGCACAGAAGCCACCAGCGTCCTGGCTCTTTGCAGAGGCTGGATTGGAACAGCCTGACCCCAGCTAACCACACAAGGTGCTAGGTCTGCCCAGGGTGAGCAGGAGATACATCCAAGGACACTTTCTGACAGAGGTGACAGTTGAGCTGGGGCAAACAGAGAAGTCAGCCAGGCAGGGGACTGCAAAAGGGAACTAAGGCAGAGGGACAGACTAACAAAGGTGGACAGACACTGTGGAACACAGGCTTTGTCCCGTTTCAAGGATTTTTCTACTGCCTGGCATCCTATGATGCCTCATACCTGGTGTTCCTGACCCTGTCTTCCCCAGGTGGATATTATAACCCACTGTGGCACCTGAGACCAGGAATGCTCTGTGGTTGAAGCCACAGAAAAACGTCATCTTGGATCAGACAGTCCAGGAAGATGAGAATATCCAAGACCCAGCTCCCAGGCCCCCTCTGGGCCTCCGGGGCGGCACAGGCTTGGCAAGTCATAAGAGGACCCCCAGTGGAGGTCCTCTTATCTGCAAACATCCTCTAAGATAGGAAGAAGATTCCAAAATTGTAATAAAGATTCCTCCCACACGCCATCCTTACAGGGCAGGTATGGAGTGGTCCCCAAAGGAGGACAAACCCTGTCTTAACTAGGGCAGGGACAATGGCAGTCCCCTGGGGATGGCTGATAATTCCTCCCCAGAGACTCCTGTTGGTCTGTCCCCAATGCAGGCCCTGGGCTTTCTGTGACACCTGACAGTACTCTCTACTTGCCCACACTCAGGTCCCTGCAGATGTCAGTTCTTGGTGGCAGAGGCATCTTGAGAGCTCAGTATCACGTGCCTATTGGCCAGAGTTGTTGCCAAGGGAAGGGGGGGGGGACCCACAGAGCCTTGGATGCCGGAGGTTATTCCTGAGGTCACCCTGATGTCCTCTGTCTGGAAAGCAAAGATGGAGAGTGTTGGTATCAGGCTCCAAACCCAGTGACATCACATCTAGGTGACCCCTACATGTATGGCAACCGCCATACATTCCCAGAATCCACCAGGCTACCTCACCTTTACCTGGGAGAGGCTATGTCACCGCCCATATAAAACAGGCAGAACCCCCCTGACCTCTTCCTCTCTTCTTCCATCTTCTTCCTCTTCTTTCCACCCCCCATCTTTGCCCTCTCCTGAGTAAACCCCACTTGGAACCATTTGATCTGGTGTGGTCTCTTCTAAGCCGTGTGCGGACTTATTTCAGCGAGGCCACCCTGTGAGCAGTTCCTCAGCCGTAGGAAGCTGTATGTCTGATTTGCCAAGTTACTTCAAGAATTAACCACCCACAGGGCTGGAGAGTCACCTCGGCTGCTAAGAGCACTTGCTGCTCTTCCAGGGCACCCGCCAAGTTCAGTTTCCAGCACCCACATTAGGCAGGTCAAGACTACCCTGGCTATCCTTGGAACTTGCTCTGTAGACCAGGCTGGCCTCAAACTCACAGAGATCCACCTGCTCTGCTTCCCAAGTGCTGGGGTTAAAACTGTGGACCACCAGGCCTGGCACAAAAGTTTTAATAGATGTATTTATTTATTTTATGTGGATGAGTGCTCTATCTCCATGTACACCTGCATGCCAGAATAGGATATCAGATCCCATCACAGATGGTTGTGAGCCACCATGTGGGTGCTGGGGATTGAACTCAGGACCTCTGGAAGAGCAGTCGGTGCTCTTAACCACTGAGCCATCTGTCCAGCCCGAAATAACCTTTTAAATCTGCCAATTCTAACGATTATGTGCACTCATTGAGCATTTACTGCGTGCTGGTGACGATGTGTCAACTTGGGAGGTGGCTCTTGCTTCTCTCCCCATGCTACACCAGAGCAGGCAGAGACGGTAGGAGTGTTAGGGTCTCACAGAGCACGGGAGATCAGCGAAGGTTTGTTTTCATCTTCCTTTCGTTCCCTTCCCTGCCACACGCCCTCCAGAGATGTCCTTCGTGGGCTTTGACACTGACTAAAGATAGACCTGAGCTATCTCCAGTAGCCAGTACCCATCACCCCGGCACGCAGGAGGCAAAGGCAGGTGACCAAGGCCAGCCCTGGGCCACATAGCTAGACCCTATCTCAAAATAAACAAAAGAAGTAAATAAATGAAATAAAGCGAGTCCCCAAAGGCACCTCCAGGCCTCGGGGATTGTGGGTACAGGATTGTTCCTCAACCTCAAGGCTTTGGAAACCCCAAACCCAGGGGTCTCCCCAGCTATACACCAATGCCACCTACGCTGGACCAGCCAAACAGTGGCAAAGTCATGGTGTCATCTCACACACATCTGCTTGGGCTGGGGATGCCAGGCTATTGTTTGGTACTGGGGGAGGGGCAGTATCATCATGGCAGGATCCTGGGATTGGCATGAACACCCCCTTCCCCTCCTCGTCGGCAGCCCACCCCCCAGCAGCCCAGCCGCTTCTGCTCCCTCCGACCTCATTTATCACTCTGAGGGGGGCAATGGCACCGTGAGGTCCCCGGGGACAGCTTCACTGTGGCCCCATCTGATTGAAATCCAGGCCCAGCAAACACTCCACACGGGAAAGTGGCTGCTCGGAACCCGGAATAAATAACACTGCGGGCAGCAGGCACGAATCTGCCACTAATTATGGCATATCCTGATTAAATGGGGTGCATAAATAAATATTGCAGCAAGAAGATAAATCGGTCAGCGACGCTGGCTAGGCTGGCGGAGCTCCGAGCCCCTCTTGCCCACTTTGCCTTGGTAGGGCTGAAGGATACCCCTGTGATTCAGCTAAGTGTGAGGCTGGGGGCAACCATTCTGCCCTGGGGTTGGGGGTGGGGCAGTCGTCAAGCAGAATCTTAGCCACACTCTGGTCTGTGACTTTGTGTGGTGACAAGGAATCCAGGACCTGGCAGTGTTGGCAGCCTCCCGTCCCTTGACTCAGTTTCCCCATCAGTAAACAGTGGAAGAGGAGACCCGCGTAGCGCACAGTGTGTAGTTCAGCAGAAGGCTGGCAGGTTCCACTGCTGGAGCCAATGGTAGCTATGAGCTGTCATTCACAGTAAAGGTTCCCAAGGGTGGCCCCAGGGGAGGCCACACTTTCCACTCCTGCCCCACAGCTCCCGGGAGAGCTCTGTGTTTGCCAGCACGGGTCCCCTAGTCATTTCCCAGGAACAGTCACAATAGCAGCAAGGGGGAGGGGCTGTCATTCTGGAAAAGTTTAAATCAATTAACTCCCTTACCAGAAAGCAGGCTGGGAAATGTAATGGGGAAATAATGACTTTTCTCCACAGGATCAAATGACAAAGACCAGGGCCTGGCAAGGCGGCAGAGAAGCTGGCTTGGTTTCCGAGGCCTGTGTGGCCCTGGGTGAGTCCGGGTCCCATTCTAAGCCTTGGTTCCCCAGGGAGCGGGCTTGAGGACTGGCTTCTGGATAGCACACCTGTCTCGCCTCCCTTCCTTGACCGCAGCAGGCATTATTAATGGGTTGTAGCATCATTCTCACCTAGTCTAATCCAAGCCAACGCGCAGCATCACCTCTCAATGGGTCCAGTTAGCACACGGGCATCAGGTTCCCCTCCGTCATGAGGCCAGTATCCACCAACAGGGTTAGTTCTGCCTATCGCAGCTGGTAAAGGTCCTTAACACTCACTGAGAGCTGTCTGTGGGCCAAGCACTGTGAACGCTTTCATGCATAAAATCAACACGTCACAACCAGCAGGCCGGGCAGTCACCATTAAAACCATCATATTTTAGACAGAGAGAGGGAGACCCAAGGCCGCACAGCTACTAAATGACAAGTCAGGATTCAAACCCAAAGCCCTGCCTTCCTGAAACAGTCCAGAGCAGAGAGACCCCTCTCTTGTGAGTCGAAGTCTAGGGAAGAGGTCACCATCACTGTCTCTCCATCATGCTAAGCTCTCTGCCAAACGGAACACACATTACCAGTTGGCACTATGATCAGCCTGATTTTGACCGAGGTTCTGAGAGGTGCTGGACCTGTTCTGGGTCACATGGCTGACTGTTTGCCTGGGATGAAGTGATACCCTTCTGGTGTGTGCTGTGGGCCCCGTGGACTGGAATAGTGACTGTCTATCTTGGTAAGCTCCAGAGAGGCTCCCAGGACCTGGCACCACTGTGGAAAAAATTGATGAGAGGTGGGCTAGCAACTCGGAGCCTGGCTCTCCAGACACCCAGGCTCTAACACCAGCCCTCCCTCCAGGATGCTTTGGGCAAATATCACTTATCAAATATCACTGCATCCAAAATGGCAATGTGTGTTTGGTGGGTGGGTGGGGGTGGGGAGTTAAGGGAGATCTACCTGGTGTCTGGTAGTCCCCAGGGTGATGCCTCTCACAGAACCACAGCCGGCCTGAATTTCTGAGTAGATACAGCTACTCTCTTCCTTGCTTTGGCCCTCAGTTTCCTTATTAGTGAAATAACAGAGTTGATTTTTGCTGGTTGGTTAGTTGGTTGGTTAGTTGGTTGGTTAGTTGGCTGGTTGGTTAGTTGGTTATTTAGTTGGTGCTTGTTTGGTTAGTTGTTTGGTTAGTTGGTTGTTTGGCTAGTTGGCTAGTTGGCTAGTTGGTTGGTTGGTTGGTTGGTTGGCTAGTTGGCTAGTTGGCTACTTGGTTGGTTGGCTAGTTGGTTGGTTGGTGAATTGGTATGTTGGTTGGTTAGTTGGTTGGTTAGTTGGTTGGTTGGTTAGTTGGTTGGTTGGTTAGTTGGTTGGTTGGTTGGTTAGTTGGCTGGTTGGCTAGTTGGTGTGTTGGTTGGTTAGTTGGTTGGTTGGCTAGTTGGTTGGTTGGTTGAGACAGGGTCTCAGGTAACACAGTTTGGTCTCAAGCTCACTATGCAACCAAGGGTGACCTTAGATTTGTGGTCCTCATGCTTGCATGTCCTGGGATTCCAGGCACATACCACCAGATATGCTGAGGGGCCTTGAACCCAGGGCTCATCCTCACTGGCTGTGTTTGCAGAGGACCTGGGTTTAGTTCCCAGCACCCACACGGCAGGTAACCTGGGAACTCCAGTTCCAAGCGATCTGGCGCCCTCTTCTGGTCATCACAGGCACGGCGCCCGTGTGCCACAAAAGCTAATATATTAAAATAAAAATAAGTTTTAAAAATCACAGCCAGGTAGTGACGATGCATGCCTTTAATCCCAGCACTCAGAAGGTAGAGGCAGACAGATAGATCTCTGTGAGTTTGAGTCCAGCCTGGTCTACAGAGTGAGTTCCAGGACAGCTAGGACTACTCAGAGAAACCCTATCTTAAAATAATAATAATAATAATAATAATAATAATAATAATAATTTTTAAAAAGTAAAAAAGATCAAATGCCAAGTCCCATGATGAACTTGAACACGTTCTTGAGAGATAGCCAGTAGAGGAAGGACTGCTGTGGACCCCAAATGCCCTCTACCGAGCCCCGTCAATAACTTCCGGTCCTCAAGAAATCCTAAGTTCATAGAAAGAATTTGGAAGTACAAGGATCGCTCATTCCTTCCAAGCGTTTTGTCATGAAAATGTTCAAACACACAGGAAGAAAATCAAAGACATTTACAATGACCCTGGTGCCTGACATTAATACTTTACTGCCTCAGCTTTCTCAAATGAGGGTGCCCTGGACACTCAGAGAGTGATGTGCTGGGGTGTCGTCGTAGAAAGTGGTACTGACAGTGCCGGCTACCTCTGTGGGTGGACTCCAAGGCTTCCAGACTTTAGTGAAGAACGGTTCACAGCCAGGGTCACTGGTGTGCATGTGGGCAGCTTTCTTCCACGGTCATTTAGTGATGCGGGTGCCTTCTTTTGCCCCTATCCTGCCACGCCCTGCCCCCTGCTCTGAAGTAGACAGGAAATTCCACAGGGAGGAAGCCAGCCACCCCATACCCTGCGCTAAAACATCGCTGGCAGGAGCTGTTGGCTGCATTGCCATCCTAGAAAAGAAGCAGCCCGTTGGGCAGTGCTCCCTGTGGGCGGTCCACCCAGAAGGGGCTTAGTCCCACCCCCAGTTTGCTGTCTCCTCCCACATCCACTATGGTTGGGTACCCCAACATACCATGTCCCTTCCCCGCTTCATCCAATCAGAGAGGAGCTGACCAGCTGTCCTGAGGAGTTTAACACTGCTCTACAAACAAGTATTGAGTGCTTACTGTATACCTGGGCTGCATCCCGACGCGGATCTGGCCTACTTCAGTGAAAAGGAAAAAAAAATGAGCTTTTTTTTTCTTAAGCTCACCCTTTCAAACAGAAAGCCAGTGAAATTTCCTAGCTCGTGAAAGTGGGTGGAGCTAAGGTTTTAGAAAACTGGGGAAAGGGTCAGTAGGTCATCTTAAATTGATTTTGTTTTCTTAAGATTTATGTTTAAGCCGGGCAGTGGTGGCGCACGCCTTTAATCCCAGCACTTGGGAGGCAGAGGCAGGTGGATTTCTGAGTTCGAGGCCAGCCTGGTCTACAGAGTGAGTTCCAGGACAGCCAGGACTACACAGAGAAACCCTGTCTCGAAAAACCAAAAAAAAAAAAAAAAGAGTTATGAGTGTGGGTGGGTGTGTATGTGTGGGTGGGTGTGTGGAGGGGGGAGTGTGTAGGTAGGTGTTGGATCCCCTCAAGTTGGAGTTACAGGCTGTTGTGAGCTGCCTGGTATGGGTGCAGGTCTTCTACAATCAGTGTGTGCTCCTAACCACTGAGCCATCTCTTCAACCCTGTTTTGTTTTGTTTTGTTTTTTCCTGAGACAGGGTCTCATTGTGTAGACCATGCTGGCCTGGAAGTCATGCTCCTCCTGCCGCCGTTGCCTGGGTGTTGAGATCACACTGTGTGCCTGTGCCCAGCTTTGCTAACTTTGTATTGGCACCTTCTGTGGGTCTAGCCCAATCCCAAGGCTCTTGAGTAGAGTTAACGATGTCACCGCCCAGAGTGACGTCAAGGTTCCCTGAGATCTGAGTGCTAACATCGATTTTCCATCCTAGGGTTCTGCCCTCCTCTGTCCTGTGAGGCCCCCTGAGGCTGATGCTGGGTTTGTTTGTTTTTTTAAATGCGTTTGCCTACATGCATCTGTGCAGTGCGCATGTCCCTGATGTTCACAGAGGCCAGGAGAGGGGAGTCAGATCCCTTGGAACTGGAGTTACAGAGAGTTGTGAGCTGCCACATGGGTGCTGGGAATCGAACCGGGTCCTCTGGAGGAGCAGCAGGCTCTTAATCGCCAAGCCATTGTGCCAGTTTCACTGATCACTTTATGTGCATCCTTTTAATTTTTTTTTTTTTTCTCTTTTTCAGTGCTGAGGTTCCACTGGACGATAGCTGCATGAGAAAGGGGGCCATAAGCAGGGGCTCAGAGAAGTGGAGTGACTGACCCAAGGTCAGACAGCCTGTTTGGGTTCACCTCCTGGTTTGTCAGACTCTCTCGGTAGGGTACACATTGGTGTTGTCCGTAGTTTACAGGGTGGCAGAAGGCCGGCTTCCTTAACCGGGCACAGCACATTTTAAGGCAGCAGAAAGTGTCTCTGAACAATGGTTTAGCAAACAGCTTAGCAGAGCTCCTCACAACTGGATCCCAGCCAGAGAGGGGCAAGGGAGGGGGGCTCTCATGGAGTACTCTGGGTCTGAGCCCTGAGTTGGGGCTCCCTGCAGGGACTGGGCAAGAAGGGACTGGCCTATCGACAATGAGGATAGCAACGGGTCCAATCAATGCTATCTCTCCAGGCCATTCCTGGCCAGGCATTGATTTCTAGCAGTGTTGTTAACTCCCTGTTTATGTAACGCCTGAACTTTGCACAACTGAACATTTAATGCGCAGAGAGGGCCTGTTGCCATGAAAACCAGGCTACACTGACAGCCGGGACGCGGCCCTATCCCTGTTTTATTGGCCTGCACAGAATGTATTTTAACCTTGATAAGTCAATAACTTTTTATACAAAAGGAAATCTGCCAGGAGGGCTTAGGACCCACTGGCCTCTCCCGGTCAGAGGGGAGGCGTGCAGCAGCTGGCTTTAATCCCCTGGAAGTCTCTCTGCCACTCACAGGCCTGGCCTGCAGATACCAGCGCCTAGCTGGGGGGTCGGGGCGCAGACCACCCTCACTCCCAGCCTCTGTCTGGTTACTGAATGCCTCCAGCAAAGTTGGAAAGGCTGATTGGTGAAGAGACCCAGGAGGCTCAAATTCCAGCTCCACCTTCCCATGACCTTGAGGAAAGCCAAGGTCACCAAAATCCACACTGGTAACCCAACCAGTGAGTCCTCACTGTGGCTTGTGCCAGGTTTATGGATAAAAAAACAATCAGAAGTATGGGGGTGGGGTAGGGTTAGCTAGTCACCGTGACCCCAAGGGGCTGCGGTTGTCATCGTTGTCACATTATTTACAATATAAGACTTGTGCCTGTTTTCTCATTATTGTCTTGAGATACCCCCACTTTCCAGTTGTGCAAACTGAGGCCCAGGGAAATTGGCTATCTCATACAGGATTTTGTATAAGAGGGTTGTTCCAAGCCCTGTGTACTTCCAAACTCAGACACTTAAACACAGGAATCACACACACACACACACACACACACACACACACACACACACACACAAGCTACCAGTTCAACTCAGTAGACATCACTAGCCAAAGACAGCACAGCGCTTTCCCTCCTGAGCCTGCCTCAGAATTCTCTTTAAGACAGAGCTGTGTTCCAAATGGATCTTATATGGAACCATTTGTCCCTGAAGGGCTCTGTGTTCATGTTCTCTGTCCCGAATTTGCTGTGTGACCCTGGGCAAGTGCCTTTCCCGCTCTGGAGGTGACCCACACCAGGTAGCCAACGTGATGTAATATGGAAATGTTTTGGGGCTCTGGGATTCCCAGAGAGTTCTCCCATCTTGGAGGAAGCCCCATGAAACCTGACTTCCCATCCTAACTCTGCCCTCTTCTCAGAGCCCCTGAGAGAGACAGAGAGACAGAGAGACAGAGACAGAGAGAGACAGAGAGAGACAGAGAGAGACAGAGAGAGAGAAAGAGAGAGAGAGAGAGAGAGAGACTTGCTAGTGAGAGTTCAGCTCACTTCCACTTGTCTTAATACAAGCCCAGATCTTCTGTCTAGGGAATGGTGACACCCACAGTGGGCACCTCTTCCTGCCTTAACATAATCAGGGCGGTCCCCTAACACATCCACAGGCCAACCTGATCTTCCTCATCCCTCATCAAAACCCCTCTCCCTGTC
Source organism: Arvicanthis niloticus (assembly GCF_011762505.2). Lineage (NCBI taxonomy): Eukaryota > Metazoa > Chordata > Mammalia > Rodentia > Muridae > Arvicanthis > Arvicanthis niloticus. The sequence continues at coordinate 5,299,378 of NC_133432.1, forward strand.
ATCCTATCAAGATGACATCTAAAAGTAGCCAAGGCAGTGGGTAGGTAGGAGATGGTGTCTAGACAAGGAGACAGATGTTTGAGCTGGGACCTGAACTTCACTAAGCCAGAGGTGCAAAGAGCCTCTGGGGGAGGGAGGGGGGAACACGTGGGGAGAGTGCAGACTCTGCCAAGCTGAGTGGGCAAAGGTGTGGCCAGCAGGAAGGGGCCAGAGGGGTGGGCAGTGGGCTGTGGTGGGGGATGACTAGGAGGTCCAACCCTGAGGCAGCCTGTGCTGCCTCTTCATTACAGCCTGTAGTTTGCGGTGGTGCCCCAGTCTCTACCCTATCCCTTTTGCCTGCCCATCCCCCTCCCAGGGGCTCCACGTCCTGGGGGGCGGGGCAGGTGACTGACAAGGTTACCAGGGTTCCCTCCCTCCCCCTTTCTCCCAGAGAAGCATAAAGAGCTCTTTCTTTTCTGCTTATTAATAGCTCTGATTAAATTATCTCTGAAAAACCTACATGGTGTGCACCAATGGGGGCTCGGCTCCCTCCCGGCTCTGGCCTAGATTAGAGCAACCAGGGCAGGTGAGGCGACTGGGGGGCGGGGTGGGAGGCTGAGGCTGCCCGCTCCCCTGCCAGAATCCAGGCTCCGCTCTGCCGGCTCAGCCCAGGCTCAGCGTCTGACTCACTGGGCCCTTCTGAGCTCCCCGACCGACCGGGTCTTTGCATTGGCCTCGCCCCCTGCCAAGGTCCACTCACCTTTCCTCATGGCTATTTATTGCTCCTGCGCACTGCTCACGTGCAGCCCTCAGTGGCCCTCGGGGTGTCTCCTGCATCACCTGCCCCACACTGGGGGCAGCATCTGCCCCAGGGGCTTCTTCCAAGATACCCAGCATCAACCCTATACATTCCCCTCTTAGGAACCACAGGAAAGCTACATTCCTTAGGGCCCAGTCTCCATCTGTCACTGGGGATCCTCCTGGTCACCCAGAACGGTTGTTAGAATTTGCTGAATGTGTGGGGAAATAGCAATGGAAAGGGATAGCCTGGGCTCCCTGGGGGTGGGGGTGGGGGTGGGGAACTGAGGCACAGAGGAACTGGACCACATGGAGGTACACCCCCATCAGTCTGTTTCTACTCCCCCTCTTCCTGTTCATCCTCCACCCGAAACTATAGCCCCGTTTAATCCCAGCAGTTATGGGGGGCAGGCAGAGATAGAGAGACAGGCAGATCCTCGTGAGTTTGAGGCCAGCCTGGTCTACATTAAGAGTCACAGAATACACAGCAAGACCTTGTTTGAAAATAAAAGAAAAGAAAGGGAGAAAAGGAGAGCTCACATTTATAACTTAGCACTCAGGGGAGGAGGCAGAAGGTTTGCCCGAAGGGCAGCCTGGGCTAAATAACAAAAACTATTTGAAAGAAAAAAAGAAAAAAAAATCTGAGCCACCTCATTCATTCATTCATTGGATGATGGAATCAACAGATCTTTCTTGAGTGCCAACTGTTTGTAGACCTGTACTAGGGAGCGCCGGGGAGCCTCAAGCTTAGGAAAACAGACAGCTATCAGACTAGACCCAGCACGAGGCTCGCAGACCTTGCTTCATGGTAGGTGGGAGTCGGGAAGGCTTCCCAGAGGAGAAGGCTCACTACCTGCAATCTGAAGGAGGAGCAAGAGTTGGCTACCTGGAGGGAGGACCCTCTAGGTAAAGGGGACAGCATGTGCAAAGGGCCTGGGGCGGTAAGAGGCACATATGAGGAAGGATGTACATGCATTTCAGCAAGATTGGTATGTAGGGTCTTACAGTAAGCTAACTCCTAGTCCCCAGTGTTTAGGAGCTGGCCGGCCTGGAGGTCCTGAGGGCTTCAGAAAAGGAATTTTAGCATAGTCTCTAATCAGATCGTGTTAGTGTTGGACATCGTGTAGAGAAAAATCCAGGACTATGAGAGATGGTGGCTGGGAATGTGTGCAGTGGAAACTTAGGGGTTCTTGGGAAAGTTGGTTAGATGTTTGCTGGGGCAAACACATAAAGGGAAGTTTCGTTAAAGAAGACACAGGTGTGAAAGGCTAAGGCAGACTGGTGAAGGGATGTTTTGCTGAAGCAAACACAGGAGAGAGGATATTCCGCTAAAGCAAGCACGTGAAAGGACACGTGATGAAGGATTCTCCGATAACAACACGTATGTACTGGTCTGTCTTGCATTGCATAGTTGAGCTGCATTTGTTGGGACTCCATAGAGAGAAACGCACCAAAAAACTTCTGGTGGTGTGCTGCCATTTCTTGCTGCTTCCAAGGACTCGGGCTGAGGCAAGACACGTGGGGACATGTGATGTTGGGAGGGTATAATGAGGACTCTGGGTACAGCTGTGTGATGTTTGTTGGTCTCCAGTCTTCGCTTCCCTGAGAGAGGCACAGCCAAGAACTTTTCCTGGTTCCTCGCTGGTCCCTCCACTGACTTGAGCAAAGGCTGAGGCTGAGCTGTCTCTGCTCCGTCTGCTAACCGGACTCTACTGAACTGGACTGCTGGTGTATCCATCAAGTGTTTGTGAGTGGATCGAGCTGCAGCTGCTGACCTGTGAACTGAACTGCCGATTTCCAGACAACACAGACAGGAGCTGCTTCAAAGAACCTTTGTAAACAGGTCCTCTTCCCCATATCCTTTCTCTTCCACTACCTCTGGTGGGTGACGGGCTACAAGGGAGATTAAAGCATTTAAGAACCATCATTAAAAATAAGGTTTGAGGGCCGGAGAGCTGGCTCAGAGTTAAGAGCACTGACTGTTCTTCCAGAGGTCCTGAGTTCAATTCCCAGCAACCGCATGGTGGCTCACAATCATCTGTGATGGGAATCCAATGCTCTCTTCTGAAGGCAGCTACAGTGTACTCACATACAGGAAATAAATAAATAAATCTTTAAAAAAAAATAAGGTTTGAAATAATTAAAGTTACAAATGTGTATTTGGAGACATACAAAAAATAAAGGCCCAAGCCAAGCGTCTCCAGGGCCTTTAACTGCTTTCAAGACGCGTCTCTATTAACACAGCTGCCTCTGAGTTCACTGACCCCCCCAGAACCCATCATTAGCACCTCACAAACTCCCTGACCTTTAGAGACGGACACCTCCTTCAGATCTCACCCCTAGCTGGCCCCCTCCCTGCCTGCACTGATTGGGAATCATGCCAGGTCTTTGGGAAACTGTTGACCCAGATTGGGAGAAGCTGACAAGGAAATGGGCTCAGAAAAGAGACGAAATGTGCATCCAGGTCACACATCCATCGTCAATCCACAATCGAGGGGTGCGATAAGCCAGGGTGGAGGGTTCTGGGAGGGTTCCAGTTCTGTCATTGGCTGACCTTGGGCAAGTCTGGCAGCCCTCTTCCCATACAAGAAGTGGGTAGTAATTCTATCCGCACGGAATACAGGCTCTCTGCGAAGGTAAAAGGACTCTGAAACTCGAATAGCACAAGGTTGATCATAAGGCGCTGTCCCGGTGACCTACCACAGAGAGTCTCAGGCTTAGAGATGCTTGTACTTAGCTTGGTCCACTGTTCACCTTAACCCCACCCACACCCCACCCCTCTCTCTTCCTAGACTTTGGTTGTCATTGTCTTCTACTCTGTCCCAGGCTTGAATCTGGTCTCCCCACCTGTCCTTGCCCTGGGTCCTGCCAGCGAGTCGCCTGGGCAACTCGCTCTGGCTCTGACGTCAGGGCCGCTCTGGCAGCTGGCCCAGAGAGGAAGCAGCTGGCAGCTGATCGTGTTTCCAGGTAAATCCCCACCCCCACCCGACTCCCGGAGCAGGGAGAGGCCGGGAGGAAGGACAAGCAGCCCCTGTGAAATACAGCAAGTCCAGAGGCAGCCTGGAGCTGCTGGAGCCTCATTCACAGTGCTGATCGGAGACCCGAAACAGGGCCAGCTTCCGCCCCAGATAAGGAATGTGTGGCCTACTTGGGCCTGCCCTCGAGGTCCCTTGCCAGTGCCTCTCCCAAGTTCTAGTTAGGGGTGGGTTGGCTTCTGAAAGTAGGCTAAGACCTGATTGTAATCCACACAGAACCCTGGGTACACTCATTGGCCCTCTAGGATGAAGGACCACTTCGTGCTCACTTTTCTGCCCCTACCCCCAACGGCCTGATACAGAGGGGATTAAGATATCACGTCTTCTTATTTTACAGACTCGGAACAGACACCAAGCCCTGAAGATAAACGGCCAAGATCAACTGCAAGCAAGGTTCTGAGAGGACTCCAGGCATCACAAAGAGAAAGCCTTTAAAGGGGCTGGATGGGGGCGGGGGGGGGGATCGTGCCTGGTTTATGTTTTACATTTCTGCAGGGATTCTGAAGTTCTGACTGAAAAGTTGGGCGTCCAGCTTCTTTTGTGATGGACATTTTAACAGTGTAGGAAACTGTGGCAGCCAGGATTCAGTTTCCCTGTCTGTAGAGGGGAAACGCTACCTGTGCACTGTCAGGCAAATAAGAATAGAAACACCTACTTAGGTTTAGGTGATACCGTGCCTCAGTTTCCCTATCTGTTAAGTGGAAGACGAACTGGAGCCTCACCAGGTATGGTGGCTTGTGGTCATAGTTTCTGCACTCTGGAGGCTGAAGCAGGAGGATGGCTTAAAGCTAGGAGTTTGAGACCCACGGGAGCAACATAGAAAATACTGGTGCCTGCCTTTTGCAGTCAGTGGATACATCTGTGGGATGGAGCTGACCAAGGCCTCAGTATGTGGTTTGTGCTCCACAAATCTCAGTGCTGATGCCAAAAACTCCACCACCATCCCCCATCGTTCCGTGGGAACGGGACGTCTCATGTCTTTTCATCTTAGTGTCGTCAGTAAACTGTGAACAAGTCCCAAACGTCATTGTTCTCCTCTGTAAAATGTAGGTCATAAAGCCGATCTCACAGTTTTGAAATTTAAGTGTAGTATGCACTTTACTCTGTGTGTGTGTTTGCGTTGTCCTAAGGTTTGATGCTGGGTCTTGTAAACGTGTGGATCCTTTACCATTTAGGGGCACTCCAACATATTTTTACATCTTTAACACATTCCTCATAGGGCCGGTTCCAAGAGTAAACGAAATAGGTACTCAATGAATACTACTGCTTTTAGGTCTTCGACAAAGGGACTACAACAACCAGCATACCTTGCGCTTCCAATCTGGATTCCTTCGCCCGGTTTAGGCGCGCAGCATGCCGGGAGTTGTAGTCCTTCAGAAGCAGGCCCCGCCTCGTCCCCTCTTAGGAAAAGAGGTTGGAGAGCCGCCCTGCCGGCCTTTGAATTTTGCCGCGAAAAGCGCGCGTGGCGGCCCCCGGCCCCGCCTCGCGGAGGACGCGGCGCCGCGTCACCGTGGTAACCGCCTCTCGGCTGCAGCTGATTGGGCCGTGACGCGGGGGGCGGGCCGGGGGCGAGACGCAGCAGCGCCAGCGGGCGCCCGCGCCTGTCAGTCGTGCCGGAGCGGAGCAGAGCAGCGGTCAGCACTGCCGGGCCGGCAGCTCCGCGAAGAGGCTGCGTGCGCCGGCCAGGCCGGGTGGAGAGCCGGGCCCGAGGCTAGGCGAGGGTGCTGGGCGGCGCGAGGCTGCGGCCCCGGGAGCTCCGTGAACCGTCCGGGGCCACGGGTACCGGAGAGACCGGCGCGCCGCCTCTGCTGCGGCGCTCGAGCCCCAAGCCGGGTGCACGGCTCTCCATCCCCGAGTCTGCCCTGCGCCAGCTGGATCTGCTGGTCCTCAGCGCCAAGGCCCGCGAGGCTGCATCCCAGCCTCTGCCGCTCGCTGCGGCTGCCACTGCCGCTGCTCGCCGGCTTCCCCTCCCCCCACACCCGGGGCTCGGAGCAGGAGGAGGAGGAGGGGCCGGTTCGTTCTCGGCGCTGCTCCCTGCAACCTGCGGGGGCCGGTGCACGCCGGGCGAGGAGCCCGGGCCGCTGCAGGTGCGTGCAATCCTCCGAAGAGACGGACTCTCCACCGCTGGGCAAACCCGGGAGCTGCAAGCCGAGGGCGGGCGGGCAAGCGAGAGGAAGCAACAAAGACAGGCTTCAGCTGGGGCTGGCGAGAGGGGCCGCGGCCGCCGGCCTCCCAGCGCGGACGGAGAGGGCGCCCTGGGAGAGGCGCGGGCAGAGCTGCAGCGGTGAGCGGGGCCCCGAAGGGAGGCGCAGCGCCTCCCGCCGGACGCATGGAGCACAGTCTCCTGCGAGGATGCGTCGCCTGAGCGCGCGAGCGGCCGGGGTCCCAGGCGGACGCGACCGGTGCTGAGAGGGAAAAAAAAAAAACCTTTTCCGACTTCGGACGGCGCTTCCGGACGCAGGGATCGCCCTCACCGACAGCTCCCCTTCCCACACGAAGAAAAGCATCGGCCCCCCCGGGGGGGCCCTTCCTCGGGCAATCTTTATTACTCCTGCATGGCCGCAACCCGCAGATCGGAGCGTCGTGGCCTCTGAGACTTGGTGCCCTTCGCCTGCCTGGCTGACACGGTGAGTTGCAAGATACAGTATTTTGGGTTTGAGCTGGGGACAGCTCCTTGCAACCGGGGAACCTGGACGGGCCCTAAAAGGGTCCTAGGTTGTTGGGGGCCCAGAGGCAGCACTGCTTCTTGTCCATCCCCGTCCTGCCCACATAACTTATTTGGACTGGCTGGAGCGGAGGGTGTGGACCCTCGGTGGGTATTCTGCTGGCATCAGCATTTAGCAGAGAGGAAAGGTCACCCCACCCATGAAGCTAACAAAGGTGGTGGCTCTGCCCTCTGGAAATTCTTTGGGGAACTCTTGTAGTTTTGTAGAGATTGATTGCGGGCAGCCAGGCTGGGCCAACATGGAGGGTCTACAAAACAACCTTTGAGATCTTAACGAGCCAGTGCTCAGAGGTGTGGAGTCCCCAAACTTCTATCCGAGGGTCGGGTCTTTCGAGGCAAGACATTTGTGTCTCTATTGTTACAAATAACTCACAAAGACAGCACGTTCCCAATGGGCCGCATGTGACATCACTGCCCGACCTTTGATGTCACCAGAACTGTGACAACGCAGCTTTCTTTGAGCCATAGCCAGAATGGCCGGGGCCCGAATGCCTTCGTGGAGTAGAAGGTGAAGGACAAGTCCCAGTCCTCCCCACTGCAATCTTATGACCTAAATCCCCGCTCGAGGTGGGGGAGGGAGGCAGTGCCAGCTGTCCCTGCCCCTAAGGACAGGTGTTCAGAACTCTGCCCATGTCTCCTGCAGTGACTGGAGTCTCCCAGACTCCCAGACAGAGCAACCTCCCGCTCTTAAGTAGGATGCTCAAAAGGAGGCCCCCGTGAACCCTACCGTGTACCCAGCCAGCAGCTGAAGTTCCCAGGGTCTCCAGAAAAATGTGGGCTTCAGCCTTCAAACAGGGTGTTCTCTTGAAAAGGTGACTGTCCTGCTGTAGCCAGAGAGAGAGAGAGAGAGAGAGAGAGAGAGAGAGAGAGAGAGAGAGAGAGAGAGAGAGAGAGAAGGCAGGCTGCGACCTTCCTGGTGTGTGTGCAGCTGTGTAAGTTCAGGGAACTCCCTTGCTGCCATTCAGCCCCAAGGTGAGGAGCCTGGGTCCTGCCTGAGCCGCTTTCCTTGCATTTAAGATGATTTTGACAATCAGTGTGGTCGATGCATATTAAGCCAATGCTAGGCATAGCTAGGGTCTGAGTATGTCCTGTCTCTGCCAGGCCAGGGGGGATAGGTGGAGATGACGAGAACCCCCCCACACACACACACTCTGGCAGCAGCTCTGTACAGTATGGAGCCCACAGAACTCCCTGGCCACATCATGCCTACTCTCCTACGGCCCGTCCCAGCCATCACTGTCAAGACCACACGGGGGTGAAAATAGCCACAGTCAAGTTTCTAGGGGAAAAGTTGAAGAGGCTGGCGTCATTGCCCCCATAGTGAGGGGGACAGGTGAGACAGGGCATTCTGAGAAGCCTGGTTTCTCTACAGACAGCATTTTTATACAGCCTCCGCCCGAGATTGTATTAACAGGTCAATAAATACCGGGGGAGGCTGCTTTGGGGGTCTGAAGGGGTGATCGTGTTTCCGGCTGAAGGGGTTTCCTTAACACACAAGCTTCCAAAGACAGCAGTACAACTGCAGACTCGGGGTGGGGGGAGGCTGTGGGCACAGGGCTGTTTGCCCGGCCTCTCCTCACTTCCCAGCTTAGAAACAAACTTGGAGTGTGCGCCAGAGACACACACACAGGCGGTTGGAGGCCCTCTGTGGAGTATTTACACTCCTTCAGCCAAGGCGGAGGGAAAGACTGTCAGAGTTGGGCAACTCCTTCTGTTCCTTTCCCTCCGCTCCCCGGGCTTGGCAGTGAGTGCCAGACGACAGGCAGGCAGGGGGAGTTGCCAGTTTACCCGGCGTCTTCTCGGAGTGCCAGGCATTTTGCAGCGTCTCAGCTGCTTCTTGGAGTAGAACGTGCTGTGACCCATTTTGTGGATGAGAAACCCGAGGCTTGGGCCAAGGAAGTGATGGTCTTTTTGAAGAACACATCCAGGCAGCTGCAGTGGGTTGGCCTCACCCCCCCCCCCCTTCAGAATCTCCAGGACTCAGGCACAGGGCTGGCATCCCTGCCCTAGGACGGGTTCCTGTGTGAGACAAGACCAGCTGAGCACAGTGGCAACTTCTGCCAGGCCTTGTGAGCCCAGCCTGTTCCTGGCAACCTGCTGCTGGGCTCCTTTCTGTAGCCTTGGGAGGAGGAATATATACCATGAAAGCCACCTGCCAGAGATAGTGAAGAAGCTGGCCATAGCTGGGTGGCATGTGTGATGGCCCTGGGCCACCCAGAGCTCCTGGCAGGCTCTCCTAGGGGAAGGCAGGTTTATAGATGGTAACAGAACTTTAATGGGTGGAGCTCCCGACCCAGCGGCAGGTGGGGGTGGGGGTGCCTGAAGAAGATGGCATATGAGTTCACAAAAGGGGCGGATGGAAGAGCAACACACTGGAGGATGAGTGGTTTAGAGCTGTCTGAGGGTTGAATGGGGCAGAGTGCCACTGAAGTGGCCTGTGTCCTGGGGTCTCTGGTGACAGGGCAGGTGCTTGAAAGAGGACCACTCCTGCCGGTTCTTCCTAAGCCCCGCCCCCCAGTGCTCCCGGTCATTGAGTGCACTTACCCAAAGCCCTGACCTCCCGAGCCTTGCAGTTGCTCTGAACTAGGTACAGGCCCTGTCTGGTTGCTTGATGCTTTAGGTGAGAAACTTGAAGCTTCCCCCCAGGCCCCGTGGGGGCCGCCTTGTATTGCAGAGATCCAGACTGGAACGGTTGGGTCTGGGGCTGCTGTGAGACCGTGTTGCACGGCTTTGAGTCTGAGGCTTGGTTTCCTCGTCTGTCTGGAGAAGCTCCAAGGAGCACCGGTTGCCCAGGGGCGTGGTGAGGATTCCGTGAGGGCTTAGCACAGGCCAAAGCCTCCAGTAAGTGTTCCACAAACGTAGTTTATACCTGCTATTAGCATAATCCCCCGCTCTCCCAGTGTCTCAGAGCCCAAAGCTGAAGACAGCATTCCTAGGCTGGGGTCCCTACCCTTCCGGCGCCTCTGCAAGGGGGCTCCCACGTGGTGAGCCTACATGGTGAGCACACGTGGCTCCCATCTGAGTACCAGGGGCTCTGGGGCCTGGCCAGGGCGTCCTTCCCAACCTCCTCCTGCCCACTCTTGCTTTGCCAACCCTCCCCAGTCAGAGGAAGCAGGCAAGCAGCTCGTATTCATGAACCGTAATTCAATCAGGCAGCGATTCCTTGGGGCTGGGCGGGGGCGAGAACGAGGAGGCGCGCACAAAAGGGCCGCTTTATTACCTCCCGCGGGCCGGGAATTGCTGCTCTCCCCCAGCACCGGCCGGAGCCGCCTTTATTGTGTTAACCCATTTGCGTGTCAAGAGCTATTGTGCGCTTTCTCGCCGCCTGTGCGGTGCGGCCGAGGGAGGAGGGCTGCGCTGCCGGCCGGTCACCTCCGCGGGCGCCGCCCGCCGCCCTGATTGGTTGCTAAGCGATTTGCATCCAAGGTAATCACTTTTATCTCAGAAGGATGTCGACTATAATTATAAGCTACTGACATCTTTTGAAATCTGCCTAATGACTATTTTAGTCTGCCCGGGCTGGGGGTGGGGAAGGGGATTCTGCGAAGGGATGGAGGCTGTTGGGGGGTGTGTGCGCATTCCTTCCACCTGGACCACTGGTTTTGCCTAGTTGAGAAACAGCTGAGTGCCTACTGCCAGCCTCAGACAAAAGACAAGCCTACACGGTGGCTGGTGGGGCTCCCCATTCACCCCTGGTGGACTTGGTGCCATTTCAGAGATGGGGAAACAGAGGCCTCAGAAGGAACCAGATGACCAATAGATATCTCAGTCCCTCTGGCCTGGGGGAGGGGGGGAACACAGGATCTGTTCGTGCCCCATGGTCACACAGCCAGGGAGTGGCAGGGGGAGGGCAGTGGATTCCCATAGTCAGGGTGGGGGTGGGGACACAGGCAGCCTGGAGAGTGTAACTGGGCTAAGAATTTTTTGCCCTATCTCTACTGCCCTTGGGTAGACACTTCGACTCAGCCTTGACTAGGGCGCGCTGGTGTGGCCAAGACTGCACTGTCCTCAGAGCAAATCTGCAGGCAGTGGGAACCCTGGATTGGGGGGTGGGGAGCGAGGCTGGGGGGAACCCCAGAAGTGAAAGACTGCAGCTGCTCAGGGAGGGCGGGCAGAGGGAGAACCCTGGTGTGGCCCCGGGGGAAGGACCACTTATTGGGGTTGGGGGTGTCATGAGTCAAGGAGAGAGACACTAGTAGGAACACTGGAGGATAATCCCAAGGTTCGAATGGCTCCATGTGGTTCAAGGGAAGAGAGGCTCCATTCATGGCCTGGGATCTCTGTGTGTGTGTGGGGGGTGTCAGCAGAGGACCTCCTGAGGGGTCCTTAGGCCTGTTTGGGGTAGAACCCTGGTTCCTATCCTCATTGAGTATGTGTGTGTCCTGACAGATTGGTTACCCTCATGGGCCTCAGTTTCCTGATTGGTTTATTGGCAATAGCAGTTCTCCCATGGGCTTATGGGTAAGAAAATTTTTGGGTGCACAGGGCACGCTCTGGAGCTGTGAGGGTGAGTGAGCTAGGTCTTGGCCAGTTACCACAGCTCCACAGAGAGCCATTGCCCCGGCTGGTTGGTTGTCCCCATCCCCAAGCTGCTGTTATTGTGTTGAGGCCCAGGGGACAAAGGTCTGGGAGGTCAGGAGGTGAGGCCCGAGGAGCTGGCTGTGAACAGGCTCCCAGGGACAGGGACTCAGACACAGAACTTATGTGGGGAGAGGGGCCTCCCTGGGAGGAGGGAGGCCAGCCGTCAGCTGTCTGCTTCAGGATTCACTTCTGGCTAGGGCCGGCCGCCTGGCAGAGCCCAGGCTGAGCTTGGTACTGACTGAGGCAGAGGCAGCAGCTTCAGGACACACACACCCTCGCCATCTGTGTGACCACAGGCTCCTAATCTGTCAGGTGGGTCCTTGGCCTGCCTGAGAGGAAGGGTGTGAAGCCCAGGGCTAAAATGAGCCATTGCCCAGCCAGAGGGCTTCTCTGCTCCCGGCACCTTAGACATCTGTGTGCTATCCCAAGCTTCCTGCTTTGGTCTTTTGAGTCCTCATTTGACTCCACCGTTGCCCCACCAAGGGCAGTTTTATCCTTGTATGAGTAAAGACGTGAGAGAGGCTCAGCAAGGCGAAAGGGAAATCTAGGGCAGGGCGCCATCACAGGTGAGCATCCTGTGTGATGAGGCTGTGGCTGGGTAGGTTGTCCTAGCAAGATGCCCGAGCAGGAGCTGAGGGGGATATCGTAGAGTCACCATCTCTTCATGTTTTGCGCAACCTTGAGCAAGTTGCCCCCTGTCTCAACCCAGATGCAACCGCATCCTCTGTAAGCTCGTAAAATGTCAAGGATGGTAAGGGCTGGCTCTCTTCTGCCAGGGCGCCCTTGGCAGACATTGCCAATCAATCCCTGCCCTCTTCCCCTGCTGCGTTCTTTTCCTGACCTTGGACTCTTTCCAGAACTACGGGCAGCTAGTGCCAATCAGTCATCAGGGCCTATGGGCTGAAACAGGTCAGGTGGCCGGCCTTAATGCACTCAGGGGCCTGTTTATGTGGTTCAGAGGGCCAGGGCGCCACAGCTGGAAATTCTGGGGGACCTTCTTTGAGTGTAGGGGTTGTTCTAAAACTGTTTAAGCGTGAGGGTCGGTCACTACCAGCCATGCACATTCCAAAACGCCTGTAGCTTGGAATTTATTTACAGTCAGTGTTTGCTGAACTCTTCCTGGACACCCCTCGGGCACCCGCATGCCTCTGTTTCTATGAAGAGCTCAGCCCATTTCAGAGATGAAGAAACTGAGGTTCAAGCTGAGTAACATAGCGTACACACTTCAGACCTGGGACTCAAAGGCCATAGCCTAGGGGTGTCGGGCAGGAGGGACAGCCTCCTGAGCAAGCTGTCACTCGACCTGAAGCCTTAACTCTTTCTGCTAGGCGTGTGGGGAAGAGTGGAGTGTGGTGGGAGCAACGGGTCAGGTGGGCAGGACATGGAAGGACCATCAGGATGTGGCCGGGATATGACTGGGAAGGGACTAGCCTTGGCTTTTGGTTGTGGCAGTTCTGAGCCAAGGAGCAAAGGGGTCCCGTCTTAGTATCTAGCACCTCTGCCAACCAGGTGCTGTGCTTGGTACTACTTGCTTCTGGGCTACTTGTTGGGTGCCTGGTACATAGTAGGTAGACATCTAAGAACTGCTGAATGAGTGCATGCATGCTTAGAGAGCAAAGGTGTTCCTGAGAATCCTGGGGGTCCAGCTGGAATACCCAGGCCTGGCAGGGGAGTGGCTGGAGGGCAGACTTAAGCAGGTACCCCGGGCGGGGAGGGGGCCCCTCTCAGCCCTCCACAGCCCTGTTGTCTGTCCCAGAGACCCCTTACCGGCTTCTGCAGCACAGTCTGCACCTGAGCACAGAAGACAGCAGGCCTAGCACTTGGGGGCGGGGGGGGGGGTGAAAGATGAAGAAGGTTTGTGACCATTTTTTAACTCAATAAAGGGAGAGACAAGCTGCAGGCTGCAGGCCGGAGATATAATTAGTCCGCAGCAGTGGCGCTTTCTTGATTTAGCTTCTGAGAGAACAAGACAAGGGTGTGATACCCAATTAGCAGTGACATCTAGTCGGAGCCTCAACAGCTGAGATAGCAAGCTGGTTTTATGACTTTTCTCTCCCAGCGTGGAGCGGGCAGGGAAAGGTCCGTCAGGATCTTAGTTCCTTCATCATGGGACAATTATTAGTGATCTCAGGATGTCCCAAAGCCAAACGAGGCATTCGTTAATCCAAACAGCAGAGCATTCCCCGGGCAGCAGCTAGAACGAGCCTGGGCTGCAGCTGGAGCCCCAGACCAGCACCAGGAGCCCAAGGGTAGCAGGCAGGTACAGGTCCCTCATTCTCCAGAGGCCTGTGGGAAGACGGTGAAACATACAAAGCCATGTATGTTGGCTTGGCACAGCTGGCTCAGGTCCTTGAGAGAGTCTTGGCACCTGCCTTGGTTTTCCTACCTGCTCCACCTAGGGGGAGCGAGGCTGGGCTAATTCCTCTGGGGACGAAAGTGAGTGAAAGTGAGTCCGTCTGGCCTCTGGCAGCTCCTCCTGGCACCATTTTCTATCCAATCTGCCAACTGGGCTGGAGGCTCTGCCTCCTTGGCCCTGCACCTGCAGATTGCGCTGTGGTTGAGAAACCCCCGTTATGGCATGCGGCGGCGCCGGGGTCTGGTTTCTGGCAGGGTCTGACTATAATCAGCCCCATCTCTCGGCCCTTCCTGCCCTGTGGTCCAGGCACCCAGCACTAGCCAAGTCCTTTCCCAGTTGTCTGGCTATCCTGGTAAAGTCCAAGGGTGGGGGGGGATACGTAGAGGAAGAACTGTCTCTCTCTGTCCATCCGTCTGTCTGTCCGTCCACCCATCCAGCTTCAGTCCCAGGTCCCTGGGCTGCCGTCTATCCTGTGGACCGTTGCCTCACCCCACCCTCCAGCTCCTGTCTGTCAGTGTAGAGTCTTCCACTCATGGTTCAGAAGCCTGACAAATCCAGCCATGCAGAGTGGGAGTTTAATTGCAGACAGTTTTTACGGATCATGGGCCCATCTGTGCTACCATATGCAAAAGGGAAAAAAAATCCCCATCTTTTTTTTTACCCTCTCTCCCCACTGCAATCCCAAACTAAACCAGAACTACATGACCAAAGCCAGTGTAGAACTGGGGTTCATCGTGGGAACTTTCTGGGGCATGAACCTGGCAAAGCTGACATATCCCAGTGGAGTCCACCCTGACAGTAGACAGGATGACAGAGGCTTGGCCAGCTGCTCCCAACCCTCCCCCCCATCTTCTTACATGTCTTACATGTCCATGGGTGTCCTCATACACCTGTTAGAGGCCTCTGCATGACCCCTAGCCAGGTTTGGCATGTAGCCATGTTTGAATGATGGGTTTCTAGGAAGTGGAACCCAGATATGGGGGCTGGCGGAATATCACTGATTACTGTGTTCCCCTGGTGCCCCCTGTCCTGATGTCCTGCCTGGCTATGCATTTGAGTCCCTGCCAAGGCAGACAGACAATCAGGTGAGGTGTGTGTGTGGGGGGAGGGTCATCCCTTGATAAGGCTTCCCCTTAGGGCCCCAGGGGTTGGTCTCTGCAGCTTCTGAGAGGATTCACCTTATGCAGCATCTGTCCAGGTTTGCTTCCCAGACTGATGTTATTCTGTTTGTTTCTCCACTGTGTCTCAGTTTCTTCTACTGTAAATTGGAGATCAGGACGGTGGAGATCTACACAGAGAATACCCTGGGAACTGTCACCTCCCTTCATCATGAGGCTGTGTGTAAGCCCATCATGGAGGCTGTCCCCTGATGGCTTCTCAGGGTCCTAGTAGCGTGGTTGATGGCTTTGAGAATTCATGAGCAGTGGCTACGTGAGAAAGTGAATAAGTGAGCTCCCACGAGAAGGTGTGAGCTGCAAGTGAGGGAATGCATGAATCTCTGAGCAAGGGGGCAGATTCAGTGTGTGGACAGTGCAGCAAATACACTAGCAAGGCATCGAGTGCACAAGAGAGTGAGCGAGCACATGAGCAAGGCACTGAGTGTGCAAGTGAGTGAGCAAGCACATGAGCAAGGCACTGAGTGTCAGTGACTAAGCAAGCACACGAGCAAGGCATTGAGTGTGAGTGAGTAAGCAAGCACATGAGCAAGACATCGAGTGTGAGTGAGTAAGCACATGAGCAAGGCATTGAGTGTGCAAGTGAGTGTGTGAGTGAGCAAGCATATGAGCAAGGCATTGAGTGTGAGTGAGTGAGTATGAATGAGCACAGGAGCCCAGTGAATGCACAAATGTCTGAACATGGAAGTGAGCCCATGCCTGAGTGTGTGCATGAGTACTTGAGTGAGCACATGAGTGTGTGCATGAGTACCTGAGCGAGCACGTGAGTGTGTGCATGAGTACCTGAGTGAGCACATGAGTGTGTGCATGAGTGACTGAGTGAGCACATGAGTGTGTGCATGAGTGACTGAGTGAGCACATGAGTGTGTGCATGAGTGACTGAGTGAGCACATGAGCGTGTGCATGAGTACCTGAGCGAGCACGTGAGTGTGTGCATGAGTACCTGAGTGAGCACATGAGTGTGTGCATGAGTGACTGAGTGAGCACATGAGTGTGTGCATGAGTGACTGAGTGAGCACATGAGTGTGTGCATGAGTGACTGAGTGAGCACATGAGTGTGTGCATGAGTGACTGAGTGAGCACATGAGTGTGTGCATGAGTGACTGAGTGAGCACATGAGTGTGTGCATGAGTGACTGAGTGAGTGTGAGTAAGGGTTTGCAGTGTTGGTGTCCTCCGGGAGGAAACAGTGTAGGGCCTCCCTTGGGTTTTCCTCAGTTTCCCCTCCACCCTCTTCCTTCCTACCGTTTGGCAATCACTGTGAATTCAGTTCAAGTGAGGAAAACAGACTGAGCGATTGCGGGTTCTCCAAGGTCACGCGGAGGCCACAGGCCGAGCCGTGTGTGGGATCCTGGTCTGAATGAATCCTTAACTCCTCCTGACAGGAGAGGGGACCAAGCCCAGAACTTAGAAGGGACTTAGTCAAAGTCACACAGGGAGAAGCCTGTGCCAGCCATTGTGGGAACTGAGGGCCTTCAGCCAAAGCCAGACCAGTGTCACCTTAGGATTCCCCGGTGTCCTTGTCGGCACTATAACCGGCAGCTCCATGGGTGCCGGCAGCCAGGCCCACATTGGGGTTCAGTCCCGTGCCTCAGAGCCTGGCACTCGGCACAGCCCTCCTGCAGCAGGTAGCCGGGAAGCCAGGCACCAGGCAGCCTCCCCCCGCCCGTGGTGATCACCAGCTTCCCGTGTAATCATTAAAACTATTAGAAGGAAACGTTCGCTTGAAGCAAATGTCAGGCACCGAGTTGTGCTTTGTAAACGCTCACAATTAATGCCAATCAGGCCCGGAAAAAAGCCGGCCCGGAATCCTGTCTGTCTCATCTCATTTGTCAGCTGGTGCCGCTCTGTGTCGCACATTTTCATACAATTGCTATAAACATAAAAGGGAAACTCCACAGTGTTCCAGGCACCCGGATGGTGCGTCGTCTTAATTACTTGGTACTCCGCTGTTCACATGGCTGCCCCAGCTCAGGCGGGTAGGAGAGAATCGGGGAGATGGTGTGAGGAGGGTCAAGGTTCCAGGGGTCAGCAATGGTGAGGGGGTACGAGGCCAGGATCTCCGGCCCCATCCGCTGCAGGTTCTCTGGGACCCTGGTTCTCAGAGTCTAAGAAGTGAAATAAAAAAAATTGAAGAGTAGGCGGGACATGATGGTGCAACACCTTTAATCCCAGCATCGCGGAGGCAAGGACAGGCAGATCTCTGTGAGTTCGTGGCTAGCCTGGTCTACAAAGTGAATCCAGGACAGGCAGGGCTGGTTACTCAGAGAAATCCTGTCTGGGAAAAAAAAAAAAAAAAGAAAAACAAAATTAGAAAAAGTATTTCCAAGTTGTACTGTGGGATCCTGGACTACAAAGCGTAGTCTGGCTCTTGGACTGGCTGCCTGCCAGGCATCAGGACCCTGCTGCCAGCAGGCTTCAGTTCGTATCCTGGGACCTGGGGAGTGACCTCCTTGGTCAACACTTCAAGCTTGCTAGACCTGGAGACATTATGAGGCAATTTTCTCATATTAACTGTAGACCTCGGAGGGTGACCATCCCCTTACCCACAGGAAGGATAAGGCCTGAAGTCTCTGGGCTCAGATTTGAACACTTGTGGCTGAACCACGCATGGTACACTTGTCTGTGGCCATGGTACCATCCTCTGACCACCCTTCCAGGGTAGCCATGGGTTGAGAGGAGATGAGGTAGCTCCAAGTCCCTGTGTACGGTAGGTGTTTAATAACCGATGGCCACTGACACAGCAGCACCTGAAGACAGGACCTCAGAACCTGGCCTGAGAGCCAGTACCATCCCGTTTGGACTTTGTGGGATGCAAGGGGTGTTGCTTCCTCATCGACTTCCCGAGGAAAACTGAAGAGATGCACATGGCTTCTTAGGCCCAGGAGGGTCCTGTCTATCTCCTGTCCCCCAAACTCTGACAACCCAGGTAGTTGGACGTGTTGCTATCATAGGCCCCTCTGTTCAGAAGAAGAAACCAAGGTTCATTCTGCTCAGGTGGTGTGGCTACAGTGTGCAGAAGCTGGGACTTGAAACCCTGAGTCCTTCGTGTCTTCTGGTCCTCCCCACTGCACCTGGATGGAAGCCTCAGGCTCCCTGTGCACAGGGTCTTCTGGGGCCAGGCTGGCTCAGCAGGGACACACTGGCCTTTGTGTCTGCCCAGCCGGCTGGGCGGCCAGCAGAGAGGAGAGGGTGCTATAACCTAGCCTGGCCAGGGACAAATGCTCAGAGAGAAATAGAGGCTCCTTTGTTGTGGCTCTCAGTGGGGGAGGGGTGCTGCCAGCTGCCACCCCATGTGATGAAGGCCAAGCCCTTCTCAGAGGTTTGCCCACCACCCCAGGGGACCAGCCTGAAGCCTGTCATCCCCCACCTCCTCCTGATCCTGTGTCTCCCTCATGTTTCATAGAGACTTTGGCTGCTGGAGCCTCCGCAGCCACTCACCTGGTTTGCTGTGGACCTACTGTGTGCCACCACAGGGCCAGACCCTTATGAACCCTGATAAGATATAGTAGTCAGATCGCTGCTGTGGTTGTCATGTACAGCGTGACACGGTGGAGGTGGATGTCCTCTGGGGAAATGAGAACCAAAGCCGGCCCAGCCTCAGATACTGGACCTGCCTGTTAGGGGCAGGCGTACACAGCGGTACCAACGCTGTGAGCCCAAGGATAGGCTCAAATGCAGGATAGCCACAGGGCAAAGTGCCCCAACCTTAACTCTGACTCTGAGACCCTCCGATGCTGTGGTAGCCACCCATGACCTTGGAATCCCAAGGCAAGGCAGGGGGTCCCAGGTGAGAGAAGACTTAGACATCTAGAAAATGGCTAAGGTCATCTGGGCTCTGAGGGGAGTCCAGATCTGAGCCTCAAGCTGTCCGTTTCCACAGCCACACCCTTCAGAGTGGGAACGCAGACACCGACCTCCTATCGGAGGAGCTGGCACTTGGCCTCAGAGAAACAAAGCTGTCAGGTTGGCTTGGTTCTGATTTGGTTCTAATGCCCAAGACACCAAGACATGAGAGTACAGCATTCATTTTCTGGATCTTACTTGTTTTGGAGGAGGAGTCTCTGTAGCCTAGGGGAGCCTAGGACACACACTGTAGTCAGGGTTGGCCTGGACTTCCCAGACTCAGCCTCCACGTGTTAGAATGACAAGCATGCACTGCCATGCCAACCACATTTCTTTTCCTTGTTTTTAATTGCATGCAGTCAGCATCACAAAGAAAAGCTGGGTGCAGGCAGACACACACGGCTTGGCACTACCATGCGGTCTGGTGGGGAGCATGTCAGAGGTCCCAGGTCAGCCCTCCAGTCCTCAGAACCCACCCCAGGTCCCCCCAGAAAACACCTCCAGCTGCATCCACTCTGCCAGAGGCAGGAGGCAGGGCCCAAGCCCCGTGAGGGCACCACCCAGATAGCTATAATCAGCAGCCTCGCCAAGACTTCAAACTCACCCAATTATCCTGCGAGGCGAAAAAAAACACAAAATGAAAACAAATTAACATGTTTGCATAGAAGCCACAGAAGCAACACACACAGAGGCGCGCGCGCGCACACGCTCCTGCTGGCATGTGCCCTGGCAAGGCTGAGACGTGCCGCCAACGCCCCTCCTCTTCTGGCATCTACCTGGACTAAGACGGGAGCTGGCCCAGTGACCAACTCCTCCCCACGCTGGCTGGGCATGGCCCCCGGCTGACGGCATTTGGTTCCTTTTATCTTTACAGTGCTGGGTATTGAACCCAAGAGCACGTTAGCCAAGCTCTTGATACTAAACTGTTATTTATACACCTTAATTTTTTTTCCTTAATTATCGAGTAATATTATGTACCAAACTACTTTAATACCCAGTCTGTAAGGTATGTCTTATGAACAGATGGAGAAACCAGAACATGGAGAGATGCGTGGTCCTGCCCAAGCCTGCACAGCTGGCTAGTGGGACAACTCCAGGCATGGCACTCTCTTGTCTATGGGTGAGGGGTCAGGGCTCTACCTGGCCTCTGAGGACCCTTGGTATCTCCAGCCTGTGTCTTTCCTTACACATCACCCACACAGCCCCCCTTTGCCCTATGTGTTCCTTATAGGGACTTCAGACCCTTTCTCTAGGCTGGAAGACCCGTAGCTCCAGCTCTCAGAAGATTGAGGCAATTTCAAGACTAGCGTGACCCCCATGAGATCCTGTCTCAAACCAAATAGTCATGTCCCACCCCAGACAGGGCACGCCATTACCGTGTCCGGTTTCCCTGTCCCATGAGGCTAGAAGGAGGGGATGGGAGCCCCAGGGCTGAGGTTTCATCGCTGGCACCTTCTCCATGGTTCCCCATCTGCTGTGGTTTGCTGAGCTCTGCCTGGCTCACCAGACCCTACTGGGCACATCTGGGCTCTATACCAAGGCTCCCCTGACCCTGGAGTATTCAGATGTCCAGCCAAGTACCCTCCTTTCCAGGAAGCTGTCAGTTTTGCATAGCGATCTCTCGGCTCCCTAAGGTCGCAGGGCCCAAGGTTCAGGTTGCTGGCTTGCGCCTTGTCTTCTGTTGATCTTGCAGTCTGGTCTGATGCACACATGTGCTTTGAAAAGGCTTGATAAATGTGCCCTCTGGTGCCCTCCCCTTCTCTCTCTGGGAAGCTGCTGCCCTGGGTTAGGATTTGGGTTCTGTAGCTTAATGGTCCCTGACCACCCTCCCCTCTGATTCGATGCCACCATGGACATATTCCTGACTAGGCTGTCACTTCTCAAGTGACAAGAGTGAGTGACAGGCAAGCGCGGTGCATAGCATGTGTCATGGGCCCAGTCTTTACTGCAGCCACTGAAGCAGGCACAGTTTCTAACCTCACATTTCAGATGGAGAAACTGAGGCAGCAACAAGGGGCTTGGTAACCCAGGATAACCCTGCTGGTGGCAGAGCTGTTTGGTGCTTTCTGGAGCTGAACCTAGCAAGACTATGGGAGTAGTGTTTTGTGGATATAGAAACTGGGTCAGTAGGACACCGTGATGGTCCTGCTGGCTTGAGGGATGAGTTCGCTGGCCTCTCGCTGGCCCCATTGGTATCAGCCTTTTGACCTACATCAGAGCAACTAAGTGGGGCTGGAGCAGTGGCCAGAGAGAGTAGTAGCCCAGTGCCCACCCCAGTGGGAACTAGTGCCTACTGAGAGGCATTTCCCTCAGCACATGCTAGTGACTTGAGAGGCAGGTAGGCATGGATTTGCCGCCAGGTGACCTTGTCACCACATGACCCTTTCCCCCCACAGCCTCCGTAGCTTGCCCCTCTGGGTATAGGAAGCCTGAGAAATGGGTCCTCAGGCCAGCTACCACTAGACAAAGCCAGGGAATGCTCCTCCTTCAGGAGCCTCCCAGCCTTTGAACCTCTGCAACTCAGATTGAGGCACTAATGGTTCAGCCCATGCCCCAAGGACAGGTAAAGCCCAGGAGAAAGCTCTCTCTGTCTGCCTGACACACCGGCCTTGAGGGGTGTGTGTTTGGCCCTCTGTGACTCACACATGCCAGAGTTTGTCAGGTTGAGGTGATGAACCATGTGATGAAGTGGGGTGGTGGGGTGGGTGACCACTCAGCCCAGCCATACAGAAAAGAACTGTGAGCCCCAGAAGCACAGAGGCTGGAGGCAGAAAGGCCCAGCCATTCCTGCGTTCAGCAGGAACCTGAAGTGTCTGTTGTCTGCATGCCTCTCTCTAGCCCCCCCACTGCATCACTGTGGAAGCCACACAGCCTTTCTGGAGCTAGCCCTGCAGAGTGCTTAGGGTGGGGGGGTCTCAGTGAGGTGACATTCTGTACCCAGCAGCTAAAAACCTGGGTCAGGAAGTCATCCCCCCCCCCCACACACACACACACACCCGATGTCAGGGGAGAGATTTGTCCCAAAGGCCATAGAAAAGTTGCAAATGGTGGCAGGTAGCTCGCTCTGTCTTCCCTGAGTTCTGAGGAAAGATACAGGGGGTGGATTATAAACACCCCACCCCTCCCCATGATAAAAGCCACATTCTGCTTCCTGTATTTGGGATTAGACAAGCTGAAGCACTAGAAGCAGCCACCATGTCCTGAGCTAAGCACTTGGCCGTTTGAGGGAGCGTCTGCCCAGGTACAGAATGCCTGAGAAACATCCAGTATGCACCCTGCAGCAGTGGCCAGCCTGAGCAGGCAGGCTCAGGGGAGGGTGTGCTCAGCCTGTCCTGAGCTCACTGGGTCACACGCTGCAGCCCAGGCTCTGGGGAGCCACCTGCCCCACCCCCACCCCCAAGCAGCCTGTTGTCTGGCATGTGCAGGCACCGGGTGGCCCTTGTTGTACACACATCTGATCCTGTCTTTTCCACATCAGATCATTTGTAACCGTCACCAGGCAGTCGGCCCATTTGCTGATTCAATCTCGGCTTTGTGCTGTCATAGCCATTTCTCCATGCAGGCTGAGTTTGAAAGGAGGCCCATCCACGGGTTCTACTTCTCGGCGGGCGGGGGAGGGGGGTGCGTGTATGTGTTCGCATGCTTACATGTGCCTGCACATCCCCCACACGCATGCATGCACACACATGTGAGCATCTTAGCCTTCTGCAGATCATGGATGGGGATTTGAAATAAACTAGGCAGCCAAGGGGTTCCTGGCCCACTCCCTCCACACACTCTCTCTCCACTGTCCTCTTAAATACCTACTGTGTGCCCCGCCTACTGTGTGCCCCGCCTACTGTGTGCCCCACCTACTGTGTGCTCCCGAACGCATACACACAGCCTATGTCTGTGCTCCGGCAGTGCAGACAGGACCTTAGCCACAAAGCAAGAGGTAGATTCAAGGGTGTCACAAGATGGCAGTGAGGAAGGGTGTGGATGTGGTTGTGGCTGTGTGGAAGATAGTTAAGGAGGGCTTCCTGGAGGAGGAGATATTGGATGGAGCGGAGGCAGGTAAAAAGGGGGAGGGGCTGGCTGGGCACTGCCACTTGTGGAATATGGTGTGACAGGGACACGCTGGGGACAGTGTGGCCAGGTGGTGGCTACTGAGCCTAGACTGAGGTGTCCAATTGGTATAACATAGATTTCAAGGCTTAGTGCAGCGAAGGACTGCACCTTGCCTTGTCAGTGCCTACAGGCTAAGCTCTTGTAACTGTAAACCTGTTGGATCATGCAGGGCGCCTTGCTGAATTCAATTTCTCTTGGCTATAGAGAATTTATGCTTACAAATGGAGCCTGCACTGGGACTTGTTGGTCAGCACTGTGGGGAGAGACAAAACTGGGAATGTGGAAACTCTGGGTGGCCAGGCTGCAAGGGAGTGGTAGTGTAGACTGTCCTGAGGAAGAGGTGGGCTAGGGGCTGGGGGTTGTAGTTAAAAACCTTGGCCTGGGCCCTCAGGGAGGAGAGCAGTGTGAAGCTTCAAGGCCTCCGCTCTCACAGAGCCAGGTCTGTGGCTGGGCCCTGCTTTGGCATCCTTCTGGCCCTGAGATCTGAGCTGGGTGTCAGAGCTTATGGTCCTGTCCCTCTGTCTGTCCCAGCTCCATTCAGCCCTTCCTCCACAACAGCTGCGGCCTGTCCCGTGAGTGATTTACTCTGAGGCCAGCCTCCTGTCTCCTGATGGCCAGAGACTGGAATCCCTTTCCAAACATTCTGAGAACTAACAAAACACCGGTTTTTTTTTTTTTTTTTTTTTTTTTTTTTTTTTTTTTTTTGCTCTGTCTGTAGCAGGAACGCTAAGCTCCAGAGAACACAAAGAAAAAAAACACCTCCCTCCCCCAAACCCAAGGCAGAGAGCCTCACAGAGGAGCTGAAATTCAAAGCCAGGTGCTCCAGCTCGTGGGCGGGGCTCTTTGAAAACTGTGGTGCCTGGTGACTGGGTGACAGCAGTGGAGGCTTTTTGATAATCATGGGGGCCCGGACACCCTTGCTCACAGCAAAGACGGAAAGGGCCCCCACCGTGTGGCCCTCTGAGGCTTACAAGCTCCCGCTCAGGTTGCTAGCCAAGCCACACATGGCTTTAACTTTGCACACTGTGTTGCCTTTTTTGGAGACCCTTCACACCCCGTGCCATCTGATTCCACTCTTCCTTTGGGCTCCTCTAGAAATGTACTGCCTCCCTCTGAAAATACCTGGCCGGTCAGGGCCTTTCCTCCAGGCTTATCCCCACCATGATGCTGTAATGTAACACCCATAGTTCATTCACTCCTGGCTTCTCGCAGCCTTTGCTGGAATATAGCCGGCAGGATCCCGCACTTCCCTACCTTGGGATCTGTAGGAGAGAATGCTTCGGAAGGTCAGACGGGGAGACGGTCTATAAGACCTCTTAGCTAGGACCTGGTTCATTAACACTAGTCTCCCGCCTCTCACTAGAATAGGTCAGAACCTGACCCAGCATGGCCCTGGCTCTGGAGCGAGGAATAACTGCTGCTCTATCAGAGTGCCTTTGAGCTTTGATATTGTGCCTCCGTCCCTACACCTTCGAACCCCTCCCTGTGCTGAGACTACACTTCTGTCACTTGAAGCACGCCTACTGAGGTTAGGGCCTGCCCGGCTTCACACACACTTGGTGCTTTTAGTGTCCACCCCTAGCCCTCTCAAGGGGCGTTCTGCAGCACTGGAGACCTCCCAAGCTCTCTGCTCTTCACTTCCATCCCTCGGGACCACCCACTCACGACACTCTCTGCTGCTTTGTATTGAGTATGTTACAACCTACGTCGGCTGTCACTTAGGTCGCTCCCGCCCGGCCTGGCTTATACTAATAGACACTTTTGGGAAGGAGTTTTTTAAAAGTTGCATTCATTATGTGTGTGTACAGGGGAGCTGTGCATGTATGTAGAAACCGGAAGTGGGAATCTGTTCTCGCCTTCTGCCTTGGCGAGGGAGGATCATACTCCAAGCACACTCCAAGCTCTAAGGGCCTAGGAACTTCCAAGATGTCCCTTGAACCTCCCCCCTTCTGTCTCACTGTAAGAATGTAGGGATTGCAGATAATTGCCACCACAAACAACTTTTTTTCTGTAGGTTTCCAGGATCAAATTCATATTGTCAGGCATAGCAAGTCTCTTTACCTTCTGAGTTATTTTCCCCAGCCTATAAAAAGGAATTTGAAGAAATTAAGACTCAAATCAAGGATCTGGCGTGCAGTACAGGTTTAATATGTTGTCCCCAGAAGCGGGCATGTGTGGGAGAAAGGCAGAAACAGCTGGTTCCCGAGGTGGCTGGCGTCATTGACCTCCCTGACTTGGTCCCACCCCTTTCCTGGGCCTGTGCTCTCAGAGCTGGCCTTGGTGCTGAAGGTCTTGGTGCCAGCTGCCTACCTGCAGCCCATGCGCTGCCTCCCAGTGAGACACTCACTAAGGACCTACCTCTCATTCATCCTTCCCTCTGGAGATGTTTCCCTGATAACCTACTGTGTGCAGGCACCGGTGACCCATGAGAAAGGGATCTACACAAGGAGCCACTTGTCACAATGCGTGTCTTGCGCACCCTGGGGATCTTTGAAGCCCCACAGCATTTGGGATTCAAGTGAAGGTCAAGAAGCGTCATAAAGAATATTCTCCTGGAAGGAAGGGCTGATAAGGAGAAGCAAGTGCAGGAGCCGGGTCCACAGGGTGTGGGTGAGAACCTTGTGACAGAAGAGGCTCTCTTAGTGTTCCTATGGCTGTAATAAGATGCCGTGACCAATGCCAACCAGGGGAGGAAAGGGTTCATTTCCTCTTAAACTCTCTGGTCACACACCATTGCTGAGGGAAGTCAAGGCAGGAACTGAAGCAGAGACCTTGGAGGAGTGCTACTTCCCCCAGGACCACCAGCTCACGGGTGGCACCACCCACCGTGAGCTGACCCCTCCCACTCAACCAGTAATTAAGAAATACACTAACCTTCTATGCCCACAGATAGATTTTGTTTGTTTGTTTGTTTGTTTGTTTTGTTTCTTTGAGACAGAGTTTCTCTGTGTAGCCCTGGCTGCCCTGGAACTCACTCTGTAGACCAGGCTGGCCTCGAACTCAGAAATCCACCTGCCTCGGCCTCCCAAGTGCTGGGATTAAAGGCGTGTGCCACCACCGCCCGGCCCACAGACAGATCTTATGGAGACATTTTCTCAAGTTCCTCTCCCCAAGTGACCCAAGCTTGTGTTAGGTGGACACAAAGCAGCACAGAAGCTCACCCAGCCGCGCTGCTTACATCCCGAATTTGGGATTTCCACAACTTTCACCTTTGCCCCAGAACTACCAGTGTTTCTGGCTGTGGTGCCCTCCCCAGACCAGAATTTAGAAACGGCAGGAAAGGACTGGATGCAGAGGTGTTGGGTCAGTCAGGGAGCAGATGGAGCTGGGCATCTTAGGGGCCCATGGCCTGTGGGCTGGGACAGTAATCCTGGCAGGAGATGAGGCCCCTGTAGAAGGAGCAGCACTCCCCACCCCACCCACCGCCACCCACTCCCACTCCCCGCTCTTAAAAGAGTGAAAATCCCCTTTCCGTGCCAGCCCGACCCGGCCGTGGGGAATAATCACTTTTCACAAGCCCCTTATCCATAACCCAGCCCTGGGCCTGTTTAATCAGCAGTGCCCCCGTGACTGGAAGATTCCCCGGCTAGAGAGATCGAGAGAGAGGTTAAAGAAAATTACCCTGGCCTCCTCCATGCTAATGTAATCTCTAACCAGATCTGCCCAGTCGCAGCTCAAATTGCTTTTTAGATTAACATTTAATTATTAACAGGGTCCCCTGGAAGGCCTTGGGCTCTGGGAACGGGGTGGGGGTGGGGGGGGTAGGGGAGGGAGCGGTAGGAAGGAGGGGGGGTGGGCTTCTGTTCTGGCTGCTTCAGAGACAGAAGGATGGGGAGACCAAGTACAGGGCACAGGAAGCTAAGGGGTCAGGCAGGGAGAGGCAGACAAGGAGAGGCAGTCCTTCCTGCAAGGTTGTCTTGAAGCCTGGGGACCCTCCACGTTTCTCTGCACTGAGCCGATGTGATGTTTCCTGCGGTTTGTGCTGGTGACTCACAGGGGCATGATCTCTCAGAGCCACACAGCCAGGCTTTGACCCTAGTGCCCCCAGCTTGGTGCAGTGTCTCCTTCCTGGGTCTGGACCTTTCAACATTGCAGGCTCTTCCCTGTGTCTAAGGGTAGCTGTGTAGTCAGGACAACGTGAGGGGGTGGGGGCTTCACAGCCCTCCAGAGAATGGAGCAGAGCCCATGTGAACAAACCACTGGGCCCCTCAACTTCTTATCTCCACTGTGGGTTCTGGCTCCTGCAGAGCTAGGCACTGTTTTGTTTTGTTTTCTGTGACACCAGGCCAAGGACCTGGCCCTGGGTCTCCCACCCAGCTGGTTTATGACTGGTGCTGAAAAATCCCACGTCCAGACTGGCTGACTCCCCGCCAAGGTTCAGCCAGGGAAGTACTGAGACATCCTAGGTACTGTGATACCCTCAAAGCCCCCCCAGACCCCAGTGCCTACACCTTGCCTGGCTACTGCCTCCACAGCTCTCTGAACTCTTCACCCTGGTACAGGTGCCTGGTATGTCCGTCTTGAGCAGAGCTGCAGAGATCTGCTTAGGCCGTTCTCGATAAAGGCAAAACTGGAGGCTGGAAGTGGCCCAGGCTTTGGCCTTCATGGAGACACAGCCTTCCCTGGAGGCCCAGGGTTTCTCTATGTTCTACCTTACTGCAGGGGCAGGCGATCTTCCCTTCAAGGCAGGGGGGCACAGTCTCCCTTCTGAGGGAGAAGAGGCCAGGGCAATCTATTTTCAGCTTCCATTGAACTTAGCCAGGGAGGTGGAGGGTGGTTCTGAGGGAGTGGTATCCTGGGGCATTGTGGCAGGTCACGCATACCTGTTACCAGTGTTCCTGTATGTGGCATAAGAGTTGCCCCCAAAAGGTGTTTGCCAGTGTTACTGCCCAAGTGGTGAGTGAGTGGGGGAAGGGCAGGGTTTCTTCCACCCGCTGCATGGCACACATGCTGTGCTCTGTTGAATGGTTGTGGAATGTGTGGCTGGTCTCTGAGGAGGCCTGTCCTCTCTCCCCAGCCCCTCCCAGGGGAGAATCCAGATGGACTGTGGGCACTGAGGAGAATCAGGGCCTTGCATCTATTCCTTGATAGTGGCTTGACTGAAGTGGGGGGGGGGTGTTGGGGGGCGGCTTCTGGGATCCTCCCACTTGGATGGAATTGCCATCCAGTAGCCTGAGGTTGAGGGTCTAACACCCTTGGGCTCTGACAATTAAAAATCTGTCTGATCTTGTATGCCTTGCACCCCGTGCCCCCCACACACATACAGTGACTATTTCCCACTGTGTGAAAGGGAGCTAAACCCAGGGTCTAGCCAAGGCTACTACTGTGCTACAGCTCAGTGGAGGGACAGCCTGCACTCAGATCTGGATGCAGAAGGTTTTTGCATAGTCAAAATGGAACCACTTAAACAGCTGTCCTCAGGACCCAGCACCCTGCTTTTCCCAAGCTCTCCCTCCATCCTCTTGGGACTCCCTGCAGCCCCTAGATACAGAGGGAGATGACAGAAGGCTGCGCTCCCCCCCTCCCCCGACTCTTCTTTGAATAAAATAGACAGCCCAGAGACAGCGTCTGTCTGCTCCTCTCATTGTTTGGTTTCGGGCAGCAGACTCCATTCTCCTCAGTGCAGGAAGTTTCTCTCCTCCACCATCCGCTGTCACGGTTCCTTATCTGCAGTCCGGCTATGAAAGGGCAGTTCGACAGCCGGGGTGTTATCTGGCAGAGGGACCTTTTCCTTGGGTGTCTCCCAGATAAGACGGCTTATCTAATCCCACGTCAGGGATGGTCACTGAGGCTTGCGACATTGTCCCTCCCACTCCACCCCCCCTTTATTATTAAAGTCACAAAAGGCCTTGAGCTTATAAACAGTCTGATTTGCAGACAGTGGGGCTCTCCAGATGGTCCCCGGCTGGGCCGGACTATGATGATTCCATGCTGGGGGAGTGAGGGACCGCCATCTGCAGATAGGGTGGGGTGGGGCCAGGCAAGGAGGAGGCAGGCTGGAAATCAGAGGAAAGGCATGAGTGTTTTAGGTGCCCAGTAGAGCCCTATCCCTGGCTTGCTGTGTGACCTTGGGCAGGACCCTTGATGTCTCTGGGCTTTTCATACATTTCATCTCACAGCCAGTTAATTCATTTGACGCAGTCGAGGCCCTGTTTCGTTTTTTTTTGTTTTTTTTTTTATCTCTGTGCCTGTGTGAGTGTATGCCATACATGTACACGTGCCCTTAAGGCCAGAAGAGGTGTACTGGTACTGGAGTTTCATGGGCTCTAGGATTCAAACTCAGATCCTGTTGAAGAGCAACGGTCACTCTTAGCTGCCGAGCTGTCTCTTAACATCTACCTATTAAAGGATGTTTCCTGGCTAGACGCTGCAGAGATGGAAGCAAATAAGACATGGCCCTCACCCCTTAGAGACTCACATAGGGTCCCGTAGAGACAGACAGACAAGAAGCTGGCAATTACATCTCGGTGTGATTGGGATTGTGGCAACAAGGGACACTTGGTGGAGAGGCCAGCCCTGAACTACGATGGATGGTCTGATGGTCTGGGTGACAGTGCCACAGGCAGAAGGCACAGCAGGTGTCTGAGGCAGTTAGCCAGAAGGAGGGAGGCCTTGAGAGACTGGGCAGCTCTGGGAGCGCTGAGGCCTGGCAGAAAGGGCTGGCTATGCCGGAAAAGGTTGAAAGACCTAAGTGTTGGTATGATACAGAAACTTGGGGTACGTACCGCACTCCCTGTAATACTGGGCTGGCCCCCCGGCTCATCTGAGACCTGTCCCCAACCCTGTCACCTCCCCAATTCCCACCATAGGACACGGGTTGGGAAGAAGGAACAGTGGTCTGGGCGACTTGAAGCAGATGAGAAGCTCCCCCTTCCTCCTCCAAGTGAATCTGATGTCACTGTGGGTCAGTCAGCCTGGGTCCTCCGGAGGTGAGAACCAACAGGCAGGAGCTACCCTGAGAAGCTAGGGTCGCCAGTTCTTCCCAGGACTGGATGTTACACTGGCCCAAGCTCAGTCTGGTGGCCCTGTGGCTCCTAGGCTGCCTGGGCATTGCACAGGAGGCTGGAGGCCCCAGAAGGCAGCTAGGGTCTGAAAAGGCACCAGCACAGGTGGGTCCCCCTCATTCCTCAGCTGCAGCCCATCCTGTCCTTTTTGGCTACAAGAGTGTGGGGGATGGGCGGCCCACCAGAATCCCTCATCCTGGAGGGAGGCTGGGACCCTGGCCTCCTGCTCCTGGTAAGAAGTTAGGTCAGGACCCAGGAATTATATGCCTAGGGGCCCAGAAGAACCATGGAGGGGCTTTAACAAGTCAAAGAGTATGGGCCAACCTGTACAGGACTCGAGGAAGTCAAGTCAGCAACGTCCTCCCTCCTTCTAGCCCCATGAGCCTGCCTTGTGGAAGTCAGACAGCTCTGGGGCCCCTGGTTCTGCCGTCTTCAGTCAGTATCACCTGTGAAGAGAGGGACCTGGGTGGGGTTTGTGGGTCAGGATGGCAGGAAACAGGTGCTGTCACGGAGAGATGAAGGTGGGGGGTCAAGGCAGGTACCACCAGCTTTGTGTGTGGCAGTCCTGTGGCCCCGTGGACTGTCAACATGTACATTTCAGGGGCCCCGCCCACTTGACAGTATGTGACACCGGTATATGTTGCACGTGCACAAGTGTGCACCTGCAGAGTGTGTGGAAGTCCAGCACCCTCAGCCTTGGCGGGGTGGACTGCGTCCTCAAGGCTGTGGCATACGGTGGCAGTGGCCCCAGCAGGCCTGTTTCTGCCACATGCTGCCATCCCAGGTCCCTGAAGAGCCTCGCTGCCTTCTGCAGTCAAGGACTTCCATCCAAGCAGTGAGCCCCACTTCACTCCCTCCCTGAGCTCTGCCGTTGCTGCCTGATTGTAATGGCATATTTTAAAATTACCAGAAATCAAAGCTGGGAAGTGGCTAGATATTGCTGCTTTTATTGCCTTGCTGGAGCCTGGAGCCTGGAGCCTGGGGGGAGGGGAAGAGCATCTCCCTCCCCCATAGCTATCCATCCCCCTACTTTTTCTTTCTTTCTGATTCTTTTTTTTTTTTTTTTTTTTTTTTTTTATTAAAAAGACAGTAATAGGAGAAAATTGGTTTTGAAACTGAATAAAAGTCCCTTTCAGAGGAAGTCTTTACTCTCGGGTACCTTTGCTGAAAGTAAAATAGAGCGTAATGAAAGGTGGTTACGCGGTTGTCTTTCATTTACGGAGAGGCCAGGACAGACGGGAGGCTGCCACCGTCTCGGGGAACACAAGATGGGAATAATTGCGCGGTAACAAGGAGCTTGTTGTGAAATTAGTATCTTAAGAAACTGGTGAAAAAAAAAGGTTTTTCCTCATGAATACTTCATTATTAGAAGCGGCAGAATCCTGGGCTCAGACACCTGTTTAGTATTAAATACCTTCCCCTCTCCCGCTTAAACACCCCCCCCCCTTCTTCTTCTAACCAGCTCAGGATGGAGGCAACCCAGGCTGGCTGCCAGGGACAGGGGTGGCAGGAGGGAGGGGCCCTCCTCTGTGGCAGGGGTGGGGTGGGGGGAGAGGGAAAACCTCACTGGGACTCCCTCATCTTCCATGGTGGCCTCCAAGGCTGGCTTGTGCTGCCACCAGTGCTCAGGAAGATGGGCTTTGTGGGGACATGTGGGTTTTCTGAGTCCCCCATCCCTGGTGTCTGACTTAGGTATATGAATACAGTGTAGGCTATGAGTGGCCCATCTGAGCTGCCACCTAAAGGTTGCTGTGGGTGACTCTGGCCCCACCCTTCGTTTTTGGGATGAACAGAGTCAGTGGAGCGCCCCAAACCTCCCCAGCATACCACCCTGACATCTCTTCTCCAGGGGTACTGTGAGAACACCCCAAACAGGTGCCAGACTAACACTTATGTTAAACAAGGACACTGTACCCACAAGCCCTACCTGGTTACTCCTGTATGGACCCCAAAAATGACCATATGAGTCCCTCTCCCGGTGAGCTAGGTGCTGATGTATCATGGGACTATGAGACAGCTGAGGTCTACCACCAGCCAAAGAACATCTTGAGTTAGGGCATAGAGCTGTGACCCACATATTGAGCTAGCCAAGGGCACTTGAGGCTCATGAGTTCTGGCCGCGCTGTGGTGGAAGGTCCCCCCTTGAGACCTGGTTCCTTTCCGTGATGCCTCTGGAGCTCCTTTGGAAGCCACAGTTCCCTCATCTGAGAGCAATAGAATGTCTGGCCCAAAGTCAGGCGTGGTGGCACATGCCTCTGATCCCAGCACCCGGGGGAATGCTACCTGTAGGCCAGCCTGGACTCCAAAGAGACATGTCTCAGAAACAGCCAGTCTGACATTGCTTGGGGTGCTGGGGAGGACGGGAGGTGGCTGAGAGCAGCCCTCCGGTGACCAGTGCCTCATGTTTCTCTCCGAAGGATTTCCGCTGCAGAACGTGCCCCAGCCAGGGCTCCCAGCTCAGCCATGCTGGCCTGTCTGCAGAGGACTCAGAACCCACCCGGCCAACACCTGGCCTGTCCGAGCAAGAGCCTGGATCTGCGAAAGTGTGAGTGACACCCTCCACTGCCTCCTGACGGGGGTTTCCTCTCCCTGCACCCAGGGACTTGATTTCTGTTCTTGGGCTTCTGGAGGGCAGGGTAGGCCTCAGTCAGATCTCTCTCTGAGGTGTTCATGCAGAACTTTTAAGGTAGAGAGAGAGCCAGGGAGGTCTGTGCTCATGCTCCAGGGAGCCCACTCACCACAGGCCTCAAACTGAGACTTCTGCAATTGCCACCCCAGGCCTCGGGAGGGAGGCAGGACAACCCTGAACTTGAGGCTGGCCTGGACATAGAATAGGGATGAGCGGGGGCCTGCGGGGAAGCACAGAGCAGCTTCTGCCCTGTAGCCTAGAAGCAGTTGACAACACTGTTGCTGCTTCTTCAGACTATTTATTTATCTTGAAAGTAACATTCTTCTTCAACATTCCTAAGGAAGGAAGGGGTGGAGACACCAAAGCCCCTCCTCTCGGAGGCAGCCGATGTCCATTTCCTGTGTGCCCACAGATGTTTTATGTGTTCCAGCGAATGCGTGTGCATGTACATCTGACACGGTCCGGCACCCTCTCGCTTGGCCAAGCATCCTCCAGGCCAGCTGCCAAGGAGCCGCCTCCTTCCTTCCGTTTTCCTTTCCCTGGCAAGGGCCGACCCATAATCTGTTCGGCCGGCCTGTTTAAACCGCCCGCAGCTTGTTGGTTTGACAGGCAGTGCAGCAGGAAAACCTGTGCTGTCACCAGGTGTGAACGAGCATGGGGGAAACTCTGCAGGAGGAAATACGGGGTCTCAGGGCACGTTAGACACTTTGCGATGCTGTGGGTGGGTTCTGACAGCTTTAGCTGTCACACCCTGGGACGGTGTGCAGCCCCGTGTAAACACGCACCTGTGCCAGACACGGACACAGGTTCACCGTGTCTTTTTACACTGACAGAAGTCCCTACTTTTTCACCTTGAGCATTCTTTTATGTTTTTTTTTTTTTTTCTTTTTGTAAGATTTATTTATTTTATGTGTATGAGTTCACTGTAGCTGTCTTCAGACACACCAGAAGAGGGCATCAGATCCCATTACAGATGGTTGTGAGCCACCATGTGGCTGCTGGGAATTGGACTCAGGACCTCTGGAAGAGCAGTGCTCTAACCACTGAGCCATCTCTCCAGCCCCTTGGTCTGTTTTTTTGATGGGGTAGTAGCGTCTGTCCATCTTGGCCACAGTGTGGAGCTGCATGGGTGTCACACAGAGACTTCACGTCTCTCCGATTCTACCTCAGTTCATTCCTTACTTCCTCGTGTGGCTTCTGGGGTTTAAGGTGAACTTAGAGGAGCCATCCAGGCTGCTGCTTAAAGGGAAGTGATTTTCCCCCACGGTTTCTTCCTGCCTCTTTTTAGAATTATATGACTTAGCTTCTAAAGACTTCTCCGACAGGCTGTGGTGGCGCACGCCTTTAATCCCAGCACTTGGGAGGCAGAGGCAGGCGGATTTCTGAGTTCGAGGTCAGCCTGGTCTACACAGTGAGTTCCAGGACAGCCTGGGCTACACAGAGAAACCCTGTCTCGAAAAACAAAAACAAAAACAAAAACAAAAACAAAACAAAACAAAACAAAAAAAAACAAAACAAAAAAAAAAAGACTTCTCCATATATGTGTGTGTATATACATATATATATACACATACACGGTATCAAAAAGTGTTTGCCCAGCTCTTGGGAGTCAGAAGCAGGTGGATCTCTTCAAGTTTGAGCCCAGTTTGTTCTGCACAGTGAGTTCCAGTGACCCTGGGGGTTGAACCCAGGGCTTCACTCCTGCTGAGCAAGCTCTCTAACTACTGAGCTCACCAACCAGATCCATCATGTTCTCACTCATACTTATCAGCCCACCCCATTTTGCTTTCATTTTTTTGAGGCCAGGCTTTATTATAGCCCAGGCTAGCCTTGAATTCACCGCATAGCCAGAGAGAGATGACTTTGGCCTTCTGATCTCCTGCCTCTACCTCCCCAGTGCCAGGATACAGGTCACAGTACGACGCCCGGCTGTTTTCATTACTGGGGGTTAGAAACTGGTTGAGTTTACCCAGCTATACTTGACCCTGTTCAGCCTGCAGTGATCTCTGGGTACACCCACAGAGGATGGTCCCATCAGCCCGCACCTCCCTCCACCCCTGCTCCACACACAGAAAAGTTCAACCCTGAAGTTCATAATCGACTCGGTCACGCCTTGTGTGGTCTTTTGTGGTTGTTGTTATATAATGCACTTTAATGGTAAAATTCTTGACAGCAGGATGCATATAATCTGACACATCCTGTAATTCAAGCCTTCCATCCACGCACCTCTGAAATAGAAAGGTGCACCCCACTGCATGTCCACAGGAGCTCAGAAATTCAGAAATTCTCTCGTGGTTGTTTCTCTGTAATTACATTTATTTGTGAGTACGCACACACGTCACTAGGCACATGGTAGAGGTCAGAGAACAAATTGCAGGAATGAGTTATCCATCCCTTCCACATTTTATATCCTCAGGCTTGGGACCCTGTACCTTTAACCATGGGCCAGCACCTGGCCCATCCTGGCTGGCTCTCCAAGGTCAGCCACATTGAAGGGCGAATAATAATACACACTGATGTTCCTTGGAGCTTCTAGCTCTGTGTCAGTAAACCACCCCCGTCTCCATGGTAACCTTGTGTACTTGCCCTCTGACCCGAGGAGCCACTTACTGGCTGATAGTGTGGGACCTTAGATCCAGGAAGAAATGATGTTTCGTAATGCTGTCCTCATCTCCACCCCCCACCCCCACCCTGACCCCCAGGCAGGCATGCCTGTGTGTTCAGACTTCCTCTTGTGTCCTCTGGGAATGTTCTGAGTTGCTGCATTGAGCTCCTGTACGTTTGGGGCCCGGTTTGCTTCTGGAGCGGAGGGTTTTCTGATACCAGCTTCTCCCATAGCTGAGGCAGCTCTGTGAATGCTGCTGCCTTCTGTTGCTCTAAGGGCCTCCCAGGTCGGCCACTCCAGTTATATCCAGTGAGAACGATCATTTATTAATACTTTTCTGTTGTGACCCAGGTCTCGTGCAGTCCAGGCTGGTTCAGACCTGCCATGCACTTGGGAGTGTGCTATCTATCCCCCGCCTCTGCCTGCAGAATTGGAGTGACGGGTATGCACCACCATGCTCTGGGTTCTTGTGTCTGTTTTGAGACAGGGTCTCACTTTGTAGCTCTGGCTGGCCCCAAACTCACCAATATCCAACTAGCTCCACCTCCCAAATGCTGGGGCTATTTTATTTTTTGTTGACTAGAGTTGACTCTCTGTCACCCCCAGAACATTAATAAGATAGGAATGGAAAAGACAGGCTTGACCAAGCAACTCTTTCATAACTGGCATTTCCTGGGCAATCTGCACACTACAGTGTTCTTGGATTGTTGATACCTGTCAGTTTTAAAATAAGAACGGGGGTTGGAGCATTTCCAGACAGCCTTGTGGGTTATAAGCATATGCTGTCTCCAGCCTCTTAATATGAGTGATGCTGTCACTGGGCACCTTCCTGTTAAAATACCTTGCATTCCTGCTTGGACCCCAGGTGGTCATGGGAAATCACTCCATGGCATTCTTTCAGGATTAGATCTGTTCTTTTAAATTCTTACCTTAATTAGATAACTTTAGCATCCTTTAAGGCAGGTTCTTAAATGTAGCCCAGGCTACCTCAAACCCCCTCCCTCCTACCACATCCTTCACCATCTGCAGCTTCCCCCTCCCCCTGTGCTGGGCAACCGTTCATGTCTGTTAAAGCTTGCTCCCTTCTGGGTGAGCCAGCCTGCGTGTGTCACGTGGGGCCGGTGGCTTTTTAACGGTGTTCACTAGTTCTGCTCCAATAATTATTTTATTCTTCTGCTCCTTGACCGAGTCTGAGCGTCAGGGTTTTTGATGCGCTTACATAGGGCTGAGCAGAGCGGTGCAAGTGTTCTTCTGTGGCATTTCACCCCGATGCCGGGGATTTTCTCTGTGTGTGCAGCTTCAGGGAGCGCAACTGTAGAGTCCAGAGGATGACCCCGGGTTGCCATGCTTGTTTGAGACAGCCTCTCTCACTTGGCTGCGACTTGCTGACTAGGCTGCCAGCGAGCCCCAGGCATTTGGCTGGTTTCGCTTCCCCAGTGCTGGGATTACAGTCACGTGTCACCACATCCCACTTAGTGGGTTCTGAGGGACACAGGCACTCTGCTGACTGAGCCATCTCCTAGCCTCTTCCCCCTGTTCTTGATTAGATTAGCTAATGATAAGACCTATTGCCTTTCCCCATAGATCCATCTATAGTATTTATGAGAAATATTATCCTTTTAGGGGTTCTGATTCACTGATTTATCGTCTATTAAAATCTTCCTGTATTTTGAAGTTTTTTTTAGAGACTTAAAGCAATTGTGTGTATGAGCAATAGTATGCCCCAGCTGGTGTGTGGAGGTCAGAGGATAGATTCCAGGACTCATGTGGGTCCCAAGGATGGAACTCTAGTCCCAGGTGTGGCAGCAAGTGGCATTACCTACTGAGCCATCTTGCATGGTCTGTAATGATTTTTTTTTTTTTTTTTTTTTTTAAGGAAAAAGGCTACAAAGTCTATATTCGTATTTTGAATTTTACTTTACAGTTTTCTAGTTTCGGTTGATTTCTACTTCATCCTGACTTATCCCAGCCCCACCTGTCCATCTAAACGCAGGCTGCCTTTTTTTTTTTTTTTTTTTTTTTTTTTTTGCTTCTAAAAATGCATTGAAGTCTCTGTGTCTAGGGATATAGCTCTAGAAAGATACCAGATCTTGTCTGGGGTTCTTTGTGATACAAAGTAACCTTGGTTTTTGTTTCGTTTCCTATGAGAACTTAGAAGGCGGTAAACCTGTCAGTGTTTGGTGCACACACACCTTCTCTGTATCTCTCTGGATAAAGGAGCTGGCTGCTGGCTGCTAGAGTTCCAAGATGTTTCCCCTCATAGAGTCAGTCTTTACAGATACTGCACCACTGTTTAACGTGCCTATTTTAGTACCTTAAACCTTCATAGGAAGTAAGTCCTTTTTAAAAAACAAACGTATTTCAATACTTTGATGTGATTTAGAATAGCTAACCTCTGCTTCTGAATTCTGTTTTTCTTGATACCTTTGCCAGGTCTACAGTCCTGACTTCTCTGGGTTAGTTACATTTAGATGTGAATCTCGACTCTCATGCTGTCATGTTGGATTAAGCTTTGTGACACAAACACAATTCTCTTCCCCTCCCCCTGCCCACTATACTTAGTGGTGTGGCCGATGTGTGTAATCTGAGCTCAGGCACTGGAGGATTTTGTTGTATCTCCTCTTGCACTGTGACCTGGATGCTCTGCTTGTCTTTAGGTAGCTGGAGTTTTAACTCATCAGTTGTGTGTGTGTGTGTTGCCAGAGGGTGACATCAAGTGCCTTCCTCCACTCTCCACTGTCTCTAAACCCAGTGCTCACCAACTCCGAGGACCTCCTTGTCTCTCTGCCTCCCCTTCACATCCAGACAAGGATCTGAGTTCAAGTCCTCCTGTTCTTGAGGCAGGTCCTTTACGGACTAAGTCATCTCCCAGCCCCGCTCGGTTTCTAACTCCATGCCGTGGTTTGTTTTCCCTGAGGAAAGTGTTGAAATCAGTGCGTCCTGTCATCGCTCCCCTGAGTTGGCTTTGTATCTGCAAAGCCGGAGCAGCGGCGAGTGACATCTTCTGGTCCCAGCTCGTAAAGATGAGAATGTTCTGTGCTAGAACGGGCCCCTCATTCCCTCCCGCGGTCCGCAGCCTCTCACTGCTACCTCGATTCTTGGTTTTGTTTCACTGTATCCTCAAGAAGTAAGATTGTATTGCCGATGCTTTATCCCACCTTCCCTCATCTGGAGCTAGCTGGCCCACAGTGTGCTGCTGGCGACCTCAAGCCATCAGTATTCCGGATTTCCTACATACCAAATGCCCCTGCCTTGCCTTTCAAGTTGAAGGAGCTAACAAAAATGAAGCTTCATGCCGCCCTCCATCCCCATCCCCCCCCCCCGCCATCCCCTCCCCCGCACCCTTCTTTTCGAACTTAGGTGTCTTCTGTGTCCAGTTGCTTTACCAAACTGTCTTGGTTTGACCTGTTTGTAGCCTTTTCCTGGGCCCATAGCCTCTGTGATGGTTTGAATATGCTTGGACCAGGGAGTGGCACTTGGAGGAGGTGTGGCCTTGTTGGAGGAGGTGTGGCCTTGTTGGAGGAGGTGTGGCCTTGTTGGAGGAGGTGTGTCACTATGGGTGTGGGCTTCCTAGCTGCCTGGAAGCCAGTGTTCTGCTAGCAGCCTTCAGATGAAGATGTAGAACTCTCAGCTCCTCCTGCACCATGCCTGCCTGGATGCCGCCATGTTCCCGCCTT
This sequence comes from Arvicanthis niloticus, assembly GCF_011762505.2. Classification (NCBI taxonomy): domain Eukaryota; kingdom Metazoa; phylum Chordata; class Mammalia; order Rodentia; family Muridae; genus Arvicanthis; species Arvicanthis niloticus. The sequence continues at coordinate 5,337,894 of NC_133432.1, forward strand.
GATGATAATGGACTGAACTCTGAACCTGTAAGCCAGCCCCAACTAAATGTCCTCATAAGAGTTGCTTTGGTCATGGTGCCTGTTCACAGCAGTAAAACCCTAAGACAGCCTCTAAGCCTGGCTTTCATGTCCCCCGTTTCCCCCTCTGTGCCTTCTCTCTCCGGTGCTTTGTGGAGCGTTCATGCCTCCCCTTGCACCGCTGCTTGGTGTTCCTGCCTTACAAAAATGATGGCTTTTGCTACATGTCTTCCCGTCAGTACATACCTGCATGAAGCACTGGGCTGTCACGGGCATCTCTTCTATGTCGACGACTTTCTCTTGGGGTGTGGTGTATCCCACCCACGACCGTGCGAGCTTTGTTTTGATGATGTGTGCTGCTTATTCAACATGGCTTACCTCTGGAGGAAGCGAGTTTGTCTTGCCTGGCTGTTTGCAGGAGGCTCACGCACAACTCAGAAAAACCTGAGGCCATGTCTGACTGGACTTTGAGGGTCTTGCGCCCATTCAGTTGTCCTCCGTTGTCCCCAGAGCAGTTAGGTTCCTGCAGACAGGGCGTGGTCATGTGATTTTTACTTAGTCCTGTGCTCTTCAGCCAAGTATGTCCCATGAGCCTCTCCTGTCACTGGGAGAGGGACTTAGGCTTTGTGTTTGGGGTGTCCCATTATGTCACCACTGGCCCTCACTTGATTTGCATCTTTTTGCCTTCAGCCCTTAGCTGCCATGTGCAGGCCTACACAGATGGAGAGGCACGATTAGACCCCTCTGGTCTGGTGTCTGTGCTGTTTCTAGTTAGTTCAGTTCTAGGAGGGTCTTGCTCTCACTAAGTCCGTCCTTGTTTACAGATAGGGTCTCGACATGTAGCCCAGGTTGACCGGGCAATCCCCCTGCTTCTGCCTCCTGCATGCTGGGGTTGTAGACTTGGGCAACGGCTCTCATCTCTTTTGCTCCAAGCAGAACTCAGCGTGGCAGGGCTAGCCTGAGCTTCGCTGCTATGCTGGGTTAACACCAAGGTAGGAAGGTCCTGGCCAGACCTTGGACAACTGGATCAGTCTCTTAGGACCTGTGTCCCCTTTTATAAAGAAAGGGTTAGATGAGGTAGACAGAAAAAGCCTAGCTCTGGCCACTTGTGATGGGTGACATTGAAAGATCCAGGGGGTGGGGAACCAGTCTGAGACCCATGTCCCTTTCCTGCATGAGGGGGGATCACAGTAGCCTGACTTACAGAACTACAACAACCAGCTTCCACATGTGCCCAGAACAGGCCTCAGGGACTAGAAACAGCCACAGGTTAGATCTGTAAGAGCTGAGGACAGAGCAGGCTATCCCAGGTGACTAGAGAAAATGACCTGACCAGAACAGAGAAGACTGTGTCCCCTCCCCTCCCTTAGGCCTAAGAGCTAAGCCTTCCCAGCTGGCCAGAGTCCCAGGGTCCCATGCAGGACCTGATCACCCTTGCTGCAGAAACCTGCATCTTAGGTCTGTAGGGCCTCAGCAGCGAATAAATGTTTGACTTTCTCACTGCAGTTGCTAATATAAAAACTTTGAGTTTTGTGCATCCCTGAAAATGCAGGCTCTGCAGAGAGCCCTTGGGATGTGCCATGTAGTTGGGGGTCGGGGGTCTCAGGGACTGTTGTACTCAAAGACACACTATAGGGGGATGAGCAGCTGCCCAAGAGCAGTGGACAGCCTGTCTCAGACCGTGGAGCTTACCATCCTCCCCCAAAGCACCCAGGAACTGAGATGGATCCAAGGGGGTCAGGTCCTGGCTGGACCCCACGCAGGGCACATGTGTGTGACTCTAGGAGAGTGACTGGACCCTGGCAGCCAATCCCAACACTTTGCCTGCCGCTTCCTCAGGCCTCAGCATTTGTCTCTACAGCAGTGTGAGAGGTTCCCCACCCCTGCACATCTCCACGGAAGAGAACCATAAGAACCATGAAGAGTGCATAACCCAAGATGAAGTGGACTGTTCAGCCAAACTCCCACCCTTACCCACAGTCGGGCATTTCTGTAGGGGCCACTGGTTCTAGTCACAAAGTGGGCCAGCAAGATGGCTCAATAGGTAAGCTCGTGGCCAAGCCTGCTGGTCTTAGTTCAATCCCTGAGACAACACAGCGCAGGGAGAGAACTGACTCTCATGAGTTGTTCTTTAACCTCCATGCATGTTGCCTTCCCACTACCAAAATAAAAAACGTAAAATAGAAGGGGCGTTATGCCCTCGCCTATCTAGAGGATCCAGTCAGACTCACCTGCCACTGAACCCGGGGGCTTGGAACTTGGTGGGAGCGAAGCACCCAGGCCACACTGCCTGCGCTCAGGGAGGGAGAGAAAATGAACACATACAACACCCGGGACAAGACTGTGACTCTAAGCCGACTTCTACCACAGAGGATGCCCGGCTTTGTGTGTGGACAGCCACTTCCAACCTTAGGCCACACAGTCCGGTGTACCTTACTGCCCAGCAGCCTTCGGTGTGCAGAAAGCAAAGGTCTGACTGTTCTGATCAAACCTTACTGTGGTGGGCGGGGCAAGAGCTGCTGCCGGTGAGTTCCAGCCCCACAGTTGCTTGGAGGCAGGGGCTCCCACTGCAGCCCAAGCAGCCTCAAATTATAGCAACCCTTCTGCTTCAGCCTCTTGGGCACCGGGTTATAGGTGTGCATCCACACCCAGCTGCCCTCTGTCTTCATGTGTGCTTCATGTGGCCACCGGCTTGTATGTGTCTTCTTTGAAGGTGTGTGTGCAGCTCTTCTCTCCTGGAAGTTCCTTGACTCTTGGGTTATCCAGGTCCCGGGTGCATTCTGGGTACTGGTCCTGTTTCATGTGCGTGATGTGGGAGAATCTTTTCCCATTCTAGAGCTGACTTCCTCTGACTTCCCGGTCCCCTTTGAAGCAGGAATTGTTGGATTCTGGTGGCATCCACTTCTTTTGTCAGGGTGCTTTTTAGACTAGGCCTCGCGTGACCCGCGCTGTCCTTCGGCCATTGGCGGTTTCTTCTGAAAATTTCTAGTCTTGAGGCCAGTGAGAGCGCAGTGGGTGGAGGCGCCTACTGCCAAGTCCGAGGACTGAGTCTCTGCCCAGGACCCACACGGTGGGGAGAGGTGTCGCCCTGTGTACACGTGGAACGTGCTTGCATCCCCACGGGTAATAAACAAATAAAAGGTTTTTGAAAAGTCTTAGCTTTTCCATGTAAGCCTCTGATATTTTGAGTTGATTTTTTGCATGAAATGATCCAACCTCATTATTCTGCAACTGTAGATTTATTACTACCAGTATTTATCTCCACATCCAGGTGTCTGCACCACTAGTCTAAAAAGGCCAACTTCAGATGCACAGATCCCAACACAAGCAGACAGATTTCTGTGACTTTGAGGCCAGCCTGGTCTACAAAGCAAGTTTCAGGACAGCCAGGGCTACACAGAGAAACCGTGTTTAAGACGATAACGACGACCAGCTTCTCCCTACCGAATGGTTCTGTGGGTTTCACATTGGACTCTCTAGTACCCTGACATACCGCTGGTGCCTCCCCTTATGCCTGGTACCCACAGCGGCCTGAGTATTGTAACTTGGCATTGAGTTTCAAAATTAGAAATAGTTTGGGTTCCTCTGGATCCCCAGAATTCCAGGACAAGCTTCTTAGTTTCTCCAAGGAGGCTGGCTGGGATTCTGACAGAATGGCAAGGCCTGGAAATCAGATGCCAATTCTAAGTCTCCCGTGCACAAACATGGGGCGTCTTTCCATTGATTGAAGTCATTTCAACATCTTGTCACTTTCAGACCATTTTGTTCTTCTGTTGAAATTTATTCCTGAGTATCCTTTTTTTATTATTATTTTTTTATTTTTGATGCTGTTATAAATAGAATTGGGGACTTTTGTTGTTGTTTTGGTTTTCTGTGCTTTATAGAACCCAGGGCCTTGTGTGTTTGCTCAGCGACAGTCCTACCGCTGAGCTACCTGCTCTGCCCCGGTATTCAATCTCATTCCCTGAAACGGGAGCATACAGAACTAGAACTGAGAGAAAGTAAGGGTCTGTTAGTGGACAAAGGGCATGAGTGTCAGAGGAGGAAGCTGGGTATGGCAGGGATGAATCAGGCTGACCCTTCTGTGCATGGTGCAGACTAGTGTCAGAGGTGGCCAGAACAGCCAAGCTAAGGGGCGGGTGAGAAATCCTGGAAGTGTTCCCCAGCCCCACCTTCTGGGATACAGAGGCCACCCCAAGGCTCCCAGCCAGTGCCTGAGGTTGAAGAAGGCTTGGAGAGTACCTACCTGTTTCAGTATATGCAGGATGCCCCCTGATTAGGCACTCATGGCTTCATTCATGTGCCAAACATCTGAACACTCTCTCACCCCTCCCCAAGAGCTCTGCCCCAAGAGCTAGGCTGCAGAGCTGTTACCACCCCAAGCCTGGGAGGTCCCCAGCCATTAACAGAGCATGCTTGGAATTATCCAGGGTCCGATCCTCTAGTCAACCACCAGGGGTCAGTAGATGCAGCAGATTGGGGTCCCTGGGACAGCCAGCACAGTGCCCAGCAGCAACCCCCCCACACACACACACTGCTCAGAGTCCTTCCCAATAAAGACCAGAGAACAGCTGCTCTCCCTGCCCAGTAGCCTCCCGCCCCCTTCCAATCGACCTCATTAGGCATTCCGCTGGTGCCACCAGCTAATTAGTGTCACATTAATTGAGCATTCACGAGGCTGCCACCTCCAAGGGCGGAGTGTCACGGTGAAGGGGAATACAGATGAAGGGTGGTGCCCAGGGACCTTCTCTGTCCCTGAGAGGACTCACACACCCCTCCCTCCCAGCTCAGCATAGGATGCCCTGGGACTTCCTGATCCTGGTGAGGAAAAGAAGGGGCTGCCAGCCCTCCACTCCTGTGGGAAGAGGACAGTCCCATTCTGTACCCTGAAATCTGAGGTGCCCTGAACTACTGCTCCGGGGACATATGCCATGAGTGAGGAGGGGCCTGGCCACCTGAGGAGGACCCAATTCTAAGCTGCTGTCTGCAGCCCCACGCTCCTGAAAGTCCCTGTCCTTCCAGAGAGACTCACTCTGCTTCTCTGTGTAATGGAGCCAGCTAGCTCCAGTATATACCTCACAAAACACAGCCTGTCCCCCAGTGATACAGGCCTGGATCCTGCAGTGCACCTCGGACACAGAACCAGGAATTCTGGGCTGGCAGCTCCACACTCCCCCTTGAACAAGTATCTCATCGCATGCTTAAGCCTCCGGAACCTAGAAGCCACCCCTTCGGCCCCACATTGGCAAGAAGCAAGGCTGCCTGAAGTCTGCGTGGTCAAAGTGAAGGCCAAGACCCAACTCTAGTCGCTTAGCTTCTAGGACCCCCACAGCGGAGCCCTGCCCTCCCCTCCCTGCCAGGCAGCAATGCAGTGAAGCCATTTCTTGTCTCCCCGAGGCAACATTAAACCCCACTCAGAGGGCTGGTTTTAATTGGCTTAATATACTCGTTAATAAGTGCATCTATTTAATGCACCTGTAAAAGGCCCATAACATTAACTTAATGGCAGCGACAGTTCGCCCGGCACTTCCTGCCAGCCTTTTAAATCTCCAGACAAGCCTTTAATGGGGGCTTCGTGGATGGAGATGGATTGCAGGAGAGACAAGCAGGGAGAGGCAGCCCAGGTCACCCTTGCTTGATGCCATCCCTGCATCAAGTCTGACCTTTTCCTGAGAAACCAGGCAGTACCTGGCCCAGAGGAAACGGAGTGACAGGCACGGTATGTGCGTGCATTCAGGGCCTGCGACGGGAAGGGAGGCTGCAGAGGGAGAGGTAGCCAGTACCCCCAGTGTTGCCCTGAACATACCTCCAGAAAAAAATCACTGTTTTCAGTGGCCAAGGACACAAGGAAGACGGGCACTTTGCATCCACTCCCGAGACCCTCCTGGGCTCACACAGTGCAAAGCCAGTTTACTACAGGCTCAGAGAAGGGCAGCGGCCACTGCGGCACATGGGGTAGACCTGGGACTTAAAAGCCTGTCTGTCACCTGCCTCTCGACTCCATACCCCCCTCACCCACTCTCCCCAGCCGGGCCCATTTAATACCCCACTCAAGATGGACATGTCTGTGTCCAGGACTAACCTGTTAGGGCCCTCGTAATCCCATCAGCCTTTGTACCACCAGCTAGGAACCAAACCTCCAACACATGGCCTCCCGGGGGATTTTTATATCCATCCCTGGGGAACCTACCACTTGGAGCGCACACCCAGGTGACCACAGTGGCCTGGGGCCAGGAAGTTTGTTTCCCCCAACACAGAGTTCTTTGGGTTCCTGGCCCCTCGGATCCATTATGGTTCCCCCTCCTCTCCTTTTCCCTTACTTAGCGGTTACTTTACTGACCTCTGGGTCCAAGCCAAGAGACCCTCCAGCCCACCATTCAGTCCACCTCACTGCTGATTTCCCAGGGCAGCGTGGCAAACTATCCCAGGAGTCAACTATGCCCCGGGCAGGACGGGATGGAGTCTTTCCCATAATGTTCCTGGGGGTGGAGAGAGAAGCACTTAGGTCTTCTGAATGCAAGATACTTGTCTGTGGGACTCAGTGGAGGTCACATGGCCTCTTACGAAGTTCCCACGAGTGGTATTGAATACCTTCAATCCCAGCACTCAGGAGGCAGGCCATCTCTGAAAACTTGTGAGGTTTACATACTGAGTTCCTGGACAGAGAGGCTACATACAGAGACCCTGTGTTGATAGACAGACAGACAGATAGACAGACAGATTAGAAACTCAACTCATAAAAGCCACTCCTCTGCCCACTCACATTACATTCTCAGGATATTCAAGCCACTGACCCAGTTCGTGTCAGACGAAGGAATCTGACACTACTATTTATGAGAGACATGCCCAAGAACACAGACATGTCCACCACCCCTGTCAGCCTGCCACCCACCATCTTGTTTCTGGGCTTGCTGCTGCCTACCACCCCCATACAGGGTGCCAGTTCTTTAGGCTGCTGCCTCTGTAGTAGAGCCCAGGAAACTGTGGGTATCAGGCAGACGGGAGCAGTGGTCAGTGGTCTAGAAGGGATAGGCTCAGGTGTCCGCCGGTGCTTTCTGTGATGAAGATGCCAGGATGAGATTCCCCAAACCAGCTGGAGCACAGGGAGCTGGGCCTCCTCTTCACCCGACTGAGGAGCCCGCAGCCACAGAGTTCCCCAGTCTTTCCACGAGGACCTCTCCCTATTCCCTAGGCCCCCGTGTTTACCAAACAGACTGATGGCATGAGCGCTTGTGGCTGGGTTTTCTCCACAGAAAAGTCTGGAACTTTGCCAACCTGGGCCCAGGAGCTAAGTAGCCCAGGGCCTCAAGCCAAGTCCACTGCAGAACGGGATGTTTGAAGCACTGGGGGATAGCCAGAAAAGTCTTTGGGGGACCAGGATTTAAGGCAGGGGCTACTATGTCAATGCCATGTGCAGAGGCCATGATTTAAACCAGGTCTGTGACAGGACGCTCCAGCAGCCCCGCGATGGCCGTGCCCTGTCAGAGGCTTACCAAGCACCAGCTAGGAAACAGTAACTGCCCAAGCAGTCTCTCTCTCTTCTCTCTCTCTCTCCTTGAAGCTGGATAGTGGCCTCCTAAAGGTGACCCCAGCCTCTCTAGACCCCGCCTTGGGTGGAATGCTGACCTAGCTCTGACCTTGGCTGGTTGTAACCTCTGATTTCTTCACCTGTAAAATAGAGACCCGTGTGTCATAGACCTTGTGGTCCTGTGGCTGATGGGACTCAGAAAGCCAAGAGTCCCTGAGGGTCACATTAGCTGGGGCTGAACTATCTTCTCCCAACAAGACTCAGAAGGCCATTGCCCCGGCTTCCGGCCATCTCTGTAGCCTCTCCACAAGGTCTTTGTTGTGGGAGAGCCCCCATTCCTTCCAAAGGGTCTTACTGATTATAAACTTCAACCCTGCCTGTATAGGACATGGGGACCTGCAGGGGCTTGAATGGTTGGGAAGGCAGGTCTCCAGGCTGGCTGCCACTTGTCACACCCACCCACCCTACCTACATCACAGGGATGCATTCCCCACTCCTTTCACAGTTGTCTGGCCCTCCATACACAAGCCACTCAGAAAATGGTGGATGCAGAGCCTGGCACACAGTCACTGCCTGCAGAGAGGCTCCAACCCTCTCTCTCTTCCCTCAGTGCCACCACCCGCAGGATGCCCACTGACCAGAAGGGGGCGAGGTACGCCCTCTCTCGGGTAACAAGACCAGAGAACAATTGTCTCTCCTTTTTCCTTAAGGTTTTGAACACCTAATTTATTCCATCCATTAGATAGATTTTGTAGATTTAATCATTTTCACAGTTGGTGGCTCATTGGATACTCAAGATAAACTCGGAATGAAAGCATAACGCCAAGGACAAATGAGTTTTCACACCACAATGGCAGACGCTTGCCCGGAAAGAGAGTTTAAGGGGAGCGAGAACACACATGGATATCATTTTTTTCCCGCTCCCGGCAGCTGCTTTTGCTGAGTCTGGTAGGTTTCCACAGCTAATTTCACCAGTTTCGTTCATCTGTAAAATTGCATAAAAGTGACATTTTTTGTGCTCATTATAGCAACTGCTGATTTATGGCTGGCAAATGAAGAGCCAGTCCCTTTTTTGCGGGACTCTCCGGGCGTTGCTAAGTGCCCATGAAATTGCTTGTATAATGTAGTTTAAATCCAATCGCAGAGAAAGATTCCCCCATTGGCCAAAGTGACATTTCCATTCTCCACACCAAGTTTATTTTAGGCTACTTAAGAACAAGGGCTCCACAGAGCAGGGTAGGGGTTGGATGTACCTGCTGGGCCCGGGTTAGGCCCAAAGACTGAGAGGTGGAGGGATGTTACCCCCGTCCATGTTGTGACTACCCCCTTCTGCATCTCCCCTGTTCAACGCCATCTGTAGCTGCCCAGAACCCTGAACAAAGCAGGGGTACTGTCCATCCATGGGGCTGGACAGATCCCCCACGCCCAAGTCTGCTGTTGTGCATTTTCAGATGTGAAGCAGTCTCCCAGTCCATCGAAAGCCGCCAGTATATACGCCCATGCCATGACAAACACATATCCCTAACCATTTGGAGGCCCCGTGTAGTGAGAAGCCACGGTGGCGTGCACAGGCCCTGGCTCTGCTGCCTCTGGTGACCCTGTCTGGGAGAGCTAACTCTGCTGCCGGCCTCCCAAATACAGAGACCCATCATCCAGACCAACACTAGACCAAGGCTGTACAGGTCAGGGCTCTGGGAGGATCTGACAAGAGGCCTCCAACGGAAAGGACCCCATGGGTGTCCCTCTCTGGTGAGGCCCTGCCCTGGGCCACAGTTGAGCAACACTGATCTGAGTTCTGCCTTGTGCACATGGACCTGCTAAACCCGCCCAGATCCCCGTGGAGGCAGCCTTCGGAGCAGCATCGTCTTACTGTACTGATGAAGAAAGGGAGGCTCGGCATGGTCCCCCAGGAGTTACAGCATCCTGGCTCCGCTCTGTGCCTCAGCCCACTGGGCCCCTTGGGACAGCCAAGGTCACACTGCTGACGCCTTGCCTCAGAAGAAGCTGTGGGCTAGGCTCCAGTTTCGAATGGCTCAGGGTGTCAGAAGAGGGTCTTCCGACCAGCAACTCCTCCACACCCCTCCGTGGCAGAGCCAGTTGTGACTCCCTGTAGCAAGTCTCACAGTCTAGAATGTCACACCCAGTATTAGCAGGGCAGCTACCGTGAGCACCCTGCGTCAGACTCACCTCGCCCCACCAGGGCCGCCAGCATAGCCGTTGCTATACGCGGGTTAGGGCTTAGGGTACTCGGTTGGTAGAGCCTTCCCTAGCGTTGCGAAGCTCCGGGTTGGAAACCAAGCAGTGCATAACTGGGCATCATGGCATACACCTGAGATACCGGCGTTTGGGAGGGGCAGGCAGAGGAGTCAGAGCTTCAAGCTCATTCCTGTATAAGCATCAAGTCTGAGGGCAACTTGGAACACACGCAGGTCCCTATCTCAAAGATGAAAAATTGCAAGCTTGCCTGTGGCTGAGGATAGGTTGGGCCTGTGGCTCAACCTTGTACGTGTGTACAGTTTCCGCTCACATTTTGGTCCAGAAGTTGGAAGTGTGGGAGGAAGGGGCGGAGTGAGGGAAAGGGACTGGGCAGCCCCGAAGCCAGTGGGGGAGCAAGGGGCTGTAGTTACCGTCTCTCACTTGTACCTCTGTCCCTACAGGCGAGTCGGTGGCCAGCTCTATGCATTCCTCTCGTTACCCAAGCCCAGCCGAGCTGGATGCCTACGCAGAGAAGGTGGCCAACAGCCCCCTGTCCATCAAGATCTTCCCCACCAACATCCGAGTGCCGCAACACAAGCACTTGAGCCGCACGGTCAACGGCTATGACACCAGTGGCCAGCGTTACAGCCCCTACCCTCAGCATACCTCTGGCTACCAGGGCCTGCTGGCCATCGTCAAGGCTGCTGTCACCTCCAGTGCGGCCGCGCCCTCCGGGCACACCAAAAGCGTGCTCAAGAGCGTGGAGGGCAAGCGGACTAAACTGTCACCGGCCACCGTGCAGGTGGGCATCGCACCCTACCCAGTGCCCAGTACCCTGGGGCCCTTGGCCTACCCGAAGCCACCTGAGGCACCTGCACCACCGCCCAACCTGCCTGCAGCAGCCACTGCCACCTCTGTGATCCCTCTGCCAGGCCGGGGCCTGCCTCTGCCCCCCTCCAACCTACCCTCGATCCACAGCATCCTGTACCAGCTCAACCAGCAGTGCCAGGCCCCGGGTGCTGCACCGAGCGCCTGTCAGGGCGTGGCTGTGCCCCACCCCAGTCCAGCCAAGCATGGCCCCGTGCCCAGTTTTCCTAGCATGGCTTACTCGGTCACAGCTGGTTTGCCAGACTGCCGGAAGGGCACAGAACTGAGCCAGGGAGCCACACCAGCCCTGACACTGGCTGGGGCCACCAAACCTGCAGGGTATGCAGAAGGTGGCCTGGATTACCTGCTGTGGCCACAGAAGCCGCCCCCTCCCCCACCCCAGCCGCTTCGGGCCTACAGTAGCAACACTGTAGCCAGCAAGTCCCAGTCCCCAGAGACTTGTGGTGGGAGGGCATTCGAGAGGGCCAACGGGTCGCCCCACAACTGCAGCATGGGGCTGCCCGGCAGCTTCACCGTGGGCCAGTACTTTGCTGCCCCTTGGAACAGTGTTCTGGTGACACCTACCAGTGACTGCTATAATCCTGCAGCTGCTGCCGCAGTGACAGAGCTGGGACCAGGAGCGGCCCGGGAGCTAGCCGGGCCTCCTGGAGATGCACTCTCAGGCCTGACCAGCAAGAGTGTGTGTAACACAGCCGTGCTGAGCAGCAGCCTCCAGTCGCTGGAGTATCTCATCAACGACATCCGGCCACCCTGTATCAAGGAACAGATGCTGGGCAAGGGCTATGAGACCGTGGCTGTGCCCCGGCTGCTGGACCACCAGCACGCCCACATCCGCCTACCTGTCTACAGATAAGGTCTGCCCTGTGGGCACACGGACAGATGGACAGGGTGCTGGGGGTTGGCGGGCCATAGCACAGAGCAGGAAGCTAGCAGCCCTGTGTCCACAGGGAAGCCAGGCTGGTTACCGCCCCGCTGTAGTGGGCAGGCAGGTTGACCTCACACACCAGGGCTCCCCCCCATCCCCAACTTGCTGTCCCAGGAAGCAGGGAGGGTCCCGGGCTGGCTGCAAAGCTAGTCCTTCATCCAGGCAGGGAGAGAGGACCTTCTGCAAACAAGAAGTTCCTTCTGGGTCTCCAGCAGAGGGGTGCTCTGGTCATCCCGTGTCGTACACTGGGTCCCCACCCACAATCTCCCAGTCTCAGAAAGGGAGCCGAGAGGATCCATAGCGTGTCCCTGGGTCCAAAGTGCCCCATCCCACCAACTAATCCAGGTGAAGAACCACCCTGACTCCAGACTCCCAGAGGCCTCAGGACTACCAGCCCCCTGTTCCTGCCCACTCTTCCCCTAACTACCCACCCCCCCTACGCTGTACACCCCAGACCAACCTCTTCTCCATCCCCTACAGTACATCTCACAGGGCTGCTGGGAACAGCTGGTGCGTTGCACAAGGGCACCTTGCCCAAGGAGACTCCACTCGCATCCTAGACTTGTGTATTTATTACAGTTGTCTGCATTTCGAGGAAGGGACACCATCTTCCTATCCGCACAAAGATGTCACAGGGCGGGGGGCTAACAAGAGACCTGTAAATTCAGGTCTGTTCACAAGGACGAGCTTGCCTTGCTTCGCGTGTCGGGGTCTCCCAGGGACCAGTGGGAGGGTGACCTGGCTATAACTGGAATAAGCAATCCACCTCCCATTCTGTATCACCCCTCCCCCTGCCCTGCTGCGGGGAGGCTGGGGGGTGGTGATAAAGAAGCCCAGGAAGTCCTCAAGGCCTGCAGTCCCCTGGCCCTGCCGGCCCCAGGCGCTCCGGGAGCGGTACTGTATCTCTCCAAGGCCTGTCTGAGCACTAAGTGCATTTACAAATCTCTGAGAATGTTTTTTTTTATACTAAAATTGACCATTTTATTCTACTGTGAGAAGTGCAGTCTGTCTGCACTATATTGTTTTAAAAACGAAGAGAAAGAAAAAAAAGGAAAACAGATGGTGTCTCAGCTGTGGGTTTCCTGTGAAGTTCTCTCTTGCTGGCTCCTTCACCTCAGGGAGCCTTGTGGGAGCAGGGCGGGGTGGCATGCGGGGTGTGCCATGCCCAAGTTATTACAAAGCTCTTCAATAGGACTGCTATCCTGTGTCTTATGTGTCACCTCAGGCTGGTGGCCCATGGTTCATTCACAGGGGCAAAATCAATCCTGAGCCCTGGGGTGGCTCTGAAAACTCCCCATTGGAAGCCCTTCCCTAGATCCTGTTTGTCACCCTCCCAGTTTAAATGGTGGCAGTGTAGTTGAGAACAGGCTTGCCATCGTCCTGGCCAGAGTGGATTATGCTAGCCAACACCTGGCATATACCCATACCCTGCCAGTCCTGTTACTGGAGCTTGTCAATCACCAGGGACCAGTTGTACCTCCCAGAGACTTAAAACATCCTTGTAAGGTAGGAAGTCAGCCTGAGGTTACACTCCCATAGGCCAGGTACCCCCATGGAGAAAGCCAAGAGCACACCTGTCCTGCCATCTGCGGGGGTCAGAGCACACCTGTCTTGCCGCCTGCAGGGATCATAACGCCCAGCAGAATGGCAGTCTGGAAGAGGGGTCCCACTCCCTTGTGCCCTGTCCCCCACCCATGCTTCTTTCTCCCCAGTCCAAGAGGCGGACGGACCTTTGTGCTGAGAAAATTCGGAATCTCCAATCTAAGGCATCCCTCCTCCCCACACAGAACCCTGGGCAGAGGAAGAACACTGCTCGCTCCAGCCAAGACTCTCAAGTCAGCCAGGCCCTCGGCTGGGGCCACAGACTCCTGAAACCTTACAGCCACCCATGGTCTGTTCAGGAAATGGAGACTCAGCATCCATGTGTGGGAAGTTCACGAGCCAGGCACCTCTGCTAGCTAGCCCATGGGGTATGGGAGACCAGGATGAAGTCATAGTCGAGAACCAGGTGACATGATGGCCTTAGCGGTCCTACCAAATGAGGGATGAGGTCACACTCATTTCCCAGAGTGGACACAGGACCCAAGGTTAATAATGACACACCCACACTGCCTAAAACCAAAGCCAGTGGTACACTCAGAGCCAGGATAGGCGGAGCAGGCAGACGGACAGGATCTGAGCCCCACGGCCACACTGAGCTGCCCTCAAGTATTCCTCAAAGGACTGAAGTGAAAACCAGGGCGTCGGGGACATCAGGAGTGGTGATGGAGGGCAGCCCAGCCTGCTATCAGCGGGGGTCTGAGTTCAGAGCACTCCACTCTGGGAGCCCACAGAGCAATCTGCCCTGTGGCTGGGTTAAGTCTCCCTGGCGCTCAGTTTCCGGGAGCTAAGATGGCTGACCCGAAGAACATTCTAGATGTCGTGGCATGGACCCATGCTTTCACAGTGACTCTGGTCACAGCCAGACAGGACAGCCTTGGGACAGGTAAGGTCACCAAAGTGAGAGAAGGTGGCCCAACCACAGTCAAAGGCTCGGGGACTAAGCAGCTTCAGTGTGCAGAGGGCTCTGCACGGTGAAGCTCCTGAGCTGCCGAGAAGCAGCCCCCTCCCCGCTCCTAGCTGCCCTGTGCATGGCTGAAGGCAACAAACAGGCTTCGAGTTTTATTTGCCTTCAGAACCGTGGGTTGGTCTGCATGGTGGGGGCAGCCAGGTGATAACCTCCTCTACCCTCTCCTACCCCAGCTATGACTGTCTCTGTTCTGCATGCCAAGAACTCCCCCTCCACCCGCCCCAACCATCTTGGTATACCCATGTCTCCAGGCTGAGCAGGTGCTCAGGCATGTGCCACCACATCCATGGCTATAGTGGTAGAGGCACCAAGGAGCGACTCCTGCATCTTACCAGACCAGGGCAGCCAGAGTCTGAGAGCAACTGGGTTGGAGAGGCACCAGATCACAGGACAGACACCTTAGGCTCCACTCCCAAGCCCTGCCCAAAACAAGAAACTGCATCCTAGAGACAGATCACGCTGAAGAGGCCTGCAGGCTACACACTCTTTAGGTTTGCACACTATTCTGTCAACATCTGAACTTAAGGGTGTTTTTTTTTTTTTTTCTATTAATGTCCCAGGGAACGGAGGGCTCAGGGGACTTCCTGCGCTGCAGTGTGGGGAGAAAGGAAGAGTGCCTTCTTCCTGGGCCTCAGTTTCCCCAGTTGTAACACAGCATGATGGGCTGTGGTTACAGGGAGGGAAGATTTGAATCTAACTGTGGTCAGGAGTCCCGGCCTCAGCTGACCCCACTGCATCCTATCAGGAGGGGAGGACCGTGTGGCAGGATGACGCCTCTGAACACCCATCTGTTGGTTTGAGGCGGGAAGGAGCTCACCACACAACCTGGCCTTCAACTCATCCTCCTGCCTGAGTGGCCAAGTCCTGGGATCACAAGTATGTCCTAGCACACCCAGATGAAAACGATCTTGAAGAGAAAACCGAGGCCCAGGGAGGGAAGACGGCTTGCCTGCGATCATGGGGAATTTGATCCTAAATCTTCTAGAAACTAGGCCACCTTCTCACAGAACACAGGCTGCTCCCAAGCCCAGGGTTCCAGGTGTCCCTTAGGCCTTTTCTGAGAGGACCCAGGTGTGACCACAGCTGACCCGAACCCAGTTATGGCCGCCTGGGAAAGTTACCACACCGGTTGCTGATAAACTTGGGCACCTTTGTAGAGGTCCGAGAGACTAAATGAAAATAAATTAAAATCCTCGTGGGGCTGAGATACTGCTCGGTATGGCACTTGCTTACAAGCTCTGGGTCCCCCTCACCCCCAAACTCCCAAGAAAGCTACTAGAAAGTGAACCTGGTAATAAGACAGGTCCCGGGTTTGAGTCCTGCCTCTGCCGCATCCTCACTGTGTATACCCTGGAGTGGTTTCCATCGTTTGGTCTCACCGCTTTCTCTGTACAATGGAGTTAAGGTGCCATGCTTCCTACCTACATGGTGAGCGACAGAAACCTTGGCTTCACTCACTAAACAGCAGAAAATGCGTCCTCTCAGATCATGAGACACCTTTAAGGGCAGGGAAGCCTAAGTCATAAGGAACCCAGGTGTCATCAGGGGCCTTATACGCTTTCAATCATCCGTCTTAGTCTTTATTGTTGCGAAGAGACACCATGACCACAGCCTTCTAAAGGAGAGCATTTAGCCGGGGGCTGGCTTACAGTTTCAGAGGCTTTGTCCGTTACCGTGGCAGGGAGCGTGGCGGCAGGCGGAAGTAACTGAGAGCTACGGAGCCGCAGGACTGAGCCTGATATGAGCAAGACTGAGCCTGATACGGGCAATGGAAACTCCAGAGCCCACCAGTCAGTGACACACTGTCTCCAACAAGGCCACACCCACCCAAGGCCACACCTGCTCCAGCAAGGCCCCACCCACTCTAACAAGGCCACACCCACCCCAGCAAGGCCACACCCTTGAACAAGACCACATTTAGTCTAACAAGGCCACACCCACTCCTGGAAGGCCACACCCACCCGAGCAAGACCACACCTTCTCTAAGGAAGGTCACACAGCTCCCAGCCTGGCCTCCCCACACACCCCTTAGCTCTGCCCCCCAGGGACTCTGGGGTCGTCAAAAATAAAAGGTTCAGGAGGTACCTAGCTCTCAAAGGCATGCTTTTGGGGGCCAGAGTACAGGTAAAGGCACAGAGTGAAACCCACAGGAGTCACAGGCCGGGCATGGAGGTCACATTATCCACTCCGGGAGTTCGAGTTCAGACCCCCAGTACTCTAGTAGTGACGTCCCTGAGAGGTAACTGTTCAGTCGAGACCCCAGAGCTCCGGCGAAGCGTCTCGTGACCAAACCCCTTTGCTTTGGTCTCCATTATTGTGTTTGTATCCATTGTTTTCCAGAAATCTTGAAACGTTGGGGGGGGGGGAGTGTTCGTCACACATGCTGTACGCATGCGCATCCCGAATGAATCCCTCCAGGAAAGTAGATAGAGGTCCCTGAAGGGAGAGGGCTCCAAGAGAGCACCGGGGGCCAGGGGAGTGGGATCACCTGAGTGGCAGCGGACAGGCAGGGTGTCATGCAGAAGCCATGAACGCGCGGTGCTGGGTTCAAATCTCACCTTCACCGCTGGTGGCCCTGGCGAGGGTCCTGGCATCTGGTTCTAGGCTTGGCTGGGTTCTGTATCCAGTAACAGTAGCTGACTGCACTATTTAAAACAAACCAAAGGGCTAGAGAGATGGCTCCGTGGTTAAGAGCACTGGCTGCCATTTCAGAGGATGTGGGTTTGATTCCCGCACCCACGCGCCTCACCCTCTGTAACTCCTGTTGCAAACCCTCTTCTGGCCCCCACGGGCACTGCAGGGACAACAATGATAAAAATAAATTCCTTAAAAAGAAAAAAAAAAAAAAGAACTCAGCAGTATCTAAACTGGTTCATCCCGCAGACATCTGGGTTTTTTGCGCCTGTGTGTGAGCTCTGCAAAGTTGCCCGGGCCACGTGACTCATCCTTGCCTTAAGGCGGGCCACGAAGGATCTGCTCACACCCTATTGGCCAACACACATCATCACATGGTTAAGCTCAGGTGTTGGAAATTACACTCTGCTCACAGCGGGACTAAGCAAGAGGCTCGGACTAGAAGTGGGACGTGATGTCACACACCTGCTGTACCTGCACATGGGAGGTGGAGGCAGGATTGAGAGTTCAAGGCCAGCCCGGGATCTGGTGCGGAAATAAAACATAAAAATAAAGAGAGAGGTGCAATCTAGCATAGGAGGTGCAGGTTAACTTTCCTGGGTGTTGGAGGTGACTGGTCCTGCCTTGAAGGTGGGGGTGGGGTGACTCTGACAAAAACCACACCACGTCTGACCAATGAGAGAACATTCTGCTTCCCCCCTCTCTCTCAGAGAGCTGCCCAGTAAGAGGCAGTCCTCAAATTGCCAACCTCGTGGGCCAATTCCTGTGCAATCCTGACGGGGACAAAACCCACACAAAATCAGTGGCGGCTGAGGCACAGAAGAAGCTGGAGCTGCCTGGATCCAGCCATGCCTGAAGCCAGCCCTGCATGGTCGTTTCCAGTCATATGGGCCACTCTGAGTTGGGAGGCTGAGTTAGGGCGCTGGTTAGGCTTAAGTTAGCGCTGGCTGAGTTAGGGGCTGAGTTAGGCTTAAGCCAGCCTAAGGTATAGAGCAAGCTCGAGACTGATCTGGGCAAGCCAGCAGGACTCAGTCACCAATTCATACTCAGACATCTTGTCATGTACAACTGGAAAAGTATGTCTACGACTTTGGGGGTAATATTAGGGCTACCAGCTTAGGCCAGAGAGATGGCTCAGCGATCCGATCCAAGCCGGCTTGGGTCACAAGACTCACACACGCTTACATGGTCTGTAATTCCAGTTCTAGGGGGATCTGCGCCCCCTTCTGGCCTCTGCAGGTACTGCATGCTCATGGTAACGGATGGGCAAAACACCAGTGTGTGTGTGTGTGTGTGTGTGTGTGTGTGTGTGTGTGTGTGTGTGTGTGTGAAAATTTGGAGTGCAACTTTCTAAGACTCCCCACAAGATTTAGATGGGGTGACAGAATCCCGAAAGGGTCTGTTAGCAAAGGGGGGATTGTATCATCTATCAGAAACCCTAGAACCCTATATAGACCCCTGCAGAGCGGCCACTGGGACGCTGGAGACACAAGAGTACCTGGAGCTGGGATGTCCTCATAGGCTTGGTCCTGAGCAAACACCCCTGCGCTTTGTTCAAAGCACGGAAAGGGTGAGGTGTGGCTTGGTGGCAGAGTGCTTGCTGAGCCTAGTTGAGACCCTAGATGCCACTCCAGCACCTCAACACTGGAGAAACGACATGAGCCTCGGGCTGGGAACAGCAGGTCTACATCCCAGTCATAAACGGTGATTTATGAATTATGATGTCGCGTTGCGTCGTTGTGACGTCACTGCCCCACTGTGTCATCACAGGCCGGCGTTGGTTATATATTCCAAATGAAACAGCTAATTCTCAGGGCATGCCGGCTTGGTGATGCAATACCGCAAATTCCCCCCAAAAATAGCGTCTCACAGATCACTAGCTCAATGGGGGGGGGGGAGGGGAAGACGAAATTCACAGAATGGCCCCAACCCAGGTGGATCACGTTCACACCATTGTGAAATCCAAAAATCTTTTAATCAGAACCATCCCAAGCTGGAGACTGTGCTCAGGCAAACTGGCATTTATAAGCTGTGGGACCAAGTGGGATGGATCTGGGCATATTGTGTCCCTGCTGGAAGGCAGTGTGGGTGCGCCTGCAAACCCTGGAGGGCCTCACCTGGTTAAAATGGAAATGCTAAATGAACCAGAATCCTGGAATTCATTGCAGCAGTGCCCTGACTTGGGATTTCCTGAAATCCGGGATGATAAACACGAAGTTTTCTGTTGACTGACTATCTGAACCAGTGGCCACTACAGCCCCAGTCCTGTCTCTTTGGGGAATCCTGAGGAGTTACTGTATCTTCATCCCTTTTAGCCACCAGTATTATATAATATAGTATTATATTCCATCATACCGACGTACCTCTTTGTCCGTTCATCCCTAAGCCAGGGAAGCAGAGGCTATCACCATGCCCCAAGGACTCTGAAAATTCCTGAGGCAAGGCTAGAGCCCAGTTCTCTGCTCCAAAAGGAGAGACTTCTAGAACCTTTTCCCACATGTTCTTCAGTGTTCCAAATGGGAGGGGCACCCAAGATGGACAGAGCCCTCCCTGTGTCTCCAGCACCCACCTTTCCAGAATAGCCAGTTGCCATCTTGTCTTCTGATCACTCAAAGAGCGAGACCAGAGTCTGAGCTTAAGGATGCAGGTGTTTCCATGTCAGCCAGAGTCAAGGAAGGATGACAGTGAGCTGTCAGTCCTGTCCTGTCCCTCCAACCCCCACTCCCCACCCACTCAGGTCCTCACCTGCCCCAGCTGCTTCTGTCCCAATGCCCAGCCCAAGGGAGAGACCCCTGGCTTCCAGATGCTGCCTTGTGGTTCTGGGGAGGTTCAGCCCAGCTGGTCACCCTGCCTCCTGGTCACAAGATGGCCCCAGACCTGGCATGACACCCAAAGTGACAGCAATGGTTTCTGGGACTCCTGCTGAGAGCACTAAGGGGCTGCCCTTTGGCTGCCTCTCTCAGACCAGCTGTTAGAGAACCCAGGGCCCCCACAGGGAGAAGGATGGCGGAGGCATGGCTTCCTCCCCACACAGTGGTACACAGGCCATCACCAGTCTCCTGCCACCGTCTTTGTCCTTCTGACAAACATGGTCAGAGAGGCTCAGAGGGGTAAGAGACTACATGCCACTCCCCAGCTGTGGCCAACGGTTAGGAAGCGGGGGGTGGGGGGTGGGGGGGAGTCAATCTGTGTGGACCCTGGGCTCTGTCCACTGCAGCTGCCTCCCCAGACATCAGTGCTCCCTGCAGCTGCTTCGGGAGGATGGGAGACACTCCCCTGAGCTGGGGAGGTCACAGAAGACATCGGCCAGCTACAGGCTCCTCTGTAGACAGGCTGCAGGTGTGTAGGGACCTCCCTGATGCCAGGACAGCAAAGTGTCCCACCAGCATTGCCCAATGCTTCTCTGTCACCAGCATCACTGTGCCTATCAGTGTCCCTCCTCCCTGACCAGCACTGTGACTTCCCAGAGTCACACTCCTCCCTCATCCCTGCCCCCTAGAGCACTACTCCATCCCTACCCACCTCTCAACCACCACCTTCACCAGCATCTCACCCTCTCCACCTCCATCAGCATCCCACCCTTCACCCCATCAGTTCTGCTAATTTCATCGGGACCACGCCCACCACCGCCACCACTTTCACCGTGACCACGCCCACCACCAGCCTTTTCCCTGCCGCTCCGCACTCTGGTGCCTATTCTCAACCACAGAGTCGTGCACTTGTCCCACACCCCTTGGTGTCTTGTGCCCGCCACTCTCTCCCCACTTCCGACCTCACCCTCATTGTGTCCACTAAGAACAAACAAACATTTATTGAGCACCAGCGGCCCCCGATCTCTACAAAGTACAAAAGACCCACGCTAGCCAGGGCTGCAGCAGGTCAGATGCGCAGCAGGTTGGGGCTGCAGCGTCCCTGCACGAGCTTCAGCCCCAGCCAGGTTCCAGCTGCGGGTGGATTCCCGCCACGCCATTTTCCTGAGGAGAGCAATAAATAATACACAGGAGGGATGGGGCCTGAGCCCTGCGAGTGGAAGGGCCCTGAGCTGGCTTAGGCGACTCCATGGGAGTGAGACAGGTGGCCAGGAGCCCCGTCCCCCATGTGGGGAGAAAGAGAGCTGAGGGCAAAAGTCTTGGCGGGGATCAGAGGGTCCTGGGGCCTCCCCAGAGTCTCCACAGAGGCCCTCACCTCGGAGGTCCCATGTGTGTGTGGGAAGACACCATGGGACAAATGCTGAAATACAGGTGGGAGCCAGGGCCAAGCCTGGGCTATCTGCCCCAGCCCTGGCACAGCCCCTAGAGCGGGGCGTCCTCCGTCCTCCACTTGGGAGCATAACCCTGCTGGTGGCCGTCACAGTTGGGGTTTCCTAGGTTATCCAGGGGCACCACCACTTCATCTGCGCTCGAGTTCTTGTTCAGCTCCACTACGCGGGGCACCACCGAGGACCAGCGATCTGGAGAGTGAATACAGGGGGGAGGGGGAGGGTTAACGGATGAGCACCACTGTGGACTGGGCGCTGAGAGAAGGATCAGGAGGGTAGTACGCGCGTTTTACAGAGGTGAAAATGGATTCAGAGAAGTCAAGATGCCTGCCCAGGCGCACACAGGGAGGAACAGAGATTGAAGACTGTCACAATGCCCTGGGAGGCCATTTACCTCCAAGCCTCTTGTGGTTAAGGCTTAATTTAAAAAAAGAAGAAAGAAAGAAAGAAAGAAAGAAAGAAAGAAAGAAAGAAAGAAAGAAAGAAAGAAAGAAAGAAAGAGCCGGGCAGTGGTGGCGCACGCCTTTAATCCCAGCACTTGGGAGGCAGAGGCAAGTGGATTTCTGAGTTCGAGGCCAGCCTGGTCTACAGAGTGAGTTCCAGGACAGCCAGGACTACACAGAGAAACCCTGTTTTGAACCCCCTCCCCCCAAAAAAAGAAAGAAAACAGAAAAGACCTCTCTCCCACAGGGCTGCCCTGTCCGGCAGCCACATCGCACGCATCTCCTCGGAACAGGGAGGGCTGAGGTGGAATCTGCCCTGTGCAGCGGGGGACCCCACCGGCGGCCCCGCCCACCCTCCCACTCCCTGGACAGAACTGCTCAGAAGAACAGCCGGGTCCCCCCTCCCCGACTCTCAGTCGCGCTCACCCCTGCGGAGGCGCCCCACGGTGTGCGAGAAGCCATAGTACTGGTAGATCTCGCTCTTGCCGGGGTCCTCGTTAATAATGCCCAGGTTCTGGTTCCAATGAGACCAGTTCACCTCATCCACCCTGGCAGAGAGAAGCAGAGTTGTTTGGTTTTTTTTTTTTGGGGGGGTGTAGGGTGGGGCCTACCACACTGCTTCCTGCCCCACCCCCAGGTCATCTCTCCGAGTCAGCATTTCCCAGCATGCCCTCCTCACATAACTAGATCTCCCCTCCATCTCCATTGCTGTTTCCCAGGTTTGCTTGTTCTGGCCATTTTCTATCAACGGAAGCACAAGCCAAGTGACCTCTCACGGTTGGCTTCTTTCATTTAGCGTCTTTTTAAGGTCCATCCACACTGTGGCAGGGATAAGAACTTTATCCTTTTTAACGGCCAAATAATATTCCATTGAATGGATATACCACAGTCTGTCTATCCATTCCTTGACGGATACATTCTTTGATAACGTTTCCTCTTTTTATTAGGACATTGGTAAAGTCTGGTGATGGTCTCGTGGGAACGATTTGTGCGTTTCAACATTGTTTTTTGTTCTTTTTCCATACAACTTCCATTTGACGAGCGACTGCATATTGTACTGAGCAAGGGAGATACATTTACTGTTACCATTTTACTGATGAGGAACCCAGGGTTTGTGGGGCTTTATTTTCTGAAGGTTACAACTCTGGAAACAGCATCAGTACTAGACTAGACAAGGTGCCTCTCTCTCTTCATTTCAACCACAGTACCTAACCTCACCCATAGGGGGCAGCAGAGGGCGATGCACTGAGATGAGCGTGCTCCATCTCCGCCAGCCTTAGTGAGGGGCCGTGGAGCCCCCAGCCATCAGCGCATCCCAGCATGTATAGATGGCAGCTTCAAAGTTCTAGATGCCCAAGGAGGCAGGGCCATCATTGTGCCCAGCTCACAGTTGAAGGGACTGAGGCTGGGAGACTTGCCTAGGATCGCCCAGAATCTCGGCTGGCTTGTGCTGGGTTCGAAACTCAGATGCACAGGACAGGAGCTTGTGCTCCCTGCAGCCCATCCCCCCGGACCTCACCTGAAGCACCACCTGCGGTCTGGAGTGCCATCCGAGCTCTTGCCCACGGTCACCATCTCTCCGGAGCGGAAGGCCTTCCTCAGGAACACGGGGAAGGAACGCTCGATGTCCAGGATGGTGGTGGCCCACTGCCGGGGGGGGGGGGGGGGGGAAGGTCACAGGTGCTAAGTTTACCCAGCAGGCACCTGGTTCACAGCAACCACGGGCCAAATAACCCTCCCCCTTAAGACAGGGTCTCATGTAGCCCAAGCTACCCTCGCTTGTACACCTGCAGGCCAGAAGAGGCCACCAGACCTCATTATAGATGGCTATTATTTTGTTGTTGTTTTTTGGTTGGTTGGTTGTTTTTGTTTGTTTGTTTGTTTTCTTTGCTTTGTTTTTTTTGTTTTTGTTTTTTTTTTTTTTTTGTTTTTTGTTTTTTTTTGTTTTTTTTGAGACAGGGCTTCTCTGTGTAGCCCTGGCTGTCCTGTAGACCAGGCTGGCCTTGAATTCCATCCCTGAGCAGATAAAATCCACCCACAGGAGAATCCCAAGACCGCCACAAGGGGGCGCCGCAGACACACTTTGCCGTTTTAAACGTAGCGCTCCATCGGCTTCCATCTTGTTTGAGACAGGGTCTTGTGTGCTATTTGTACACCAGGCTAGCTGGCCTGCCTTCAGGATTCTCCTGTCCCAGCCTCCCATCCTGCCATAGAAGCTAGGAGTATAAAGATTACATATAGATTATAGAGACCTGAGCTCCCATAAATGGTTTGAGACATGAGCTTTACAAAACGGTTTGGGGGATCCGAACTCAGGTCCTTTCGCTTGTTGCGCGGCAAGCGCTTCACCCCCTGAGCTAACTCTCCAGCCCCTAGTCTCATTTCTGAATCAAGGTGGGGCATCGGCTCGGCGAAAAACCCATTAAAACGCCCCTGCTGCCTCCTGTGGTTTGAACGCATCCCTGAGTTCCTGAGTTGATGGGGTTTGAAGTGTGGGGCATTCAGTGCGGTCAAGATTGAGGTTAGTGAGGCCTGTGGGGGAGCGCCCTGCTCTGCCTCATAGCCCTCCACCACGGCGGGATGAAGCAAGGAGGCTCTCAGCAGACATGGCGTCATACTTGAACTTCCCAGCCCCCAAAGCCATGAACCAAATGAAGCTTTTTTTTTTTTTTTTTTTTTTTTTTTTTTTTTTTTTTTTTTTTGAGACAGGGTTTGTGATGGTTTGTATATGCTTGGGCCAGGGAGCGGCACTATTAGGAGGTGTGGCCCTGTTGGAGTGGGTGTGCCTGGACGCTGCCACGTTCCTACCTTGATGATAATGGACTGAACCTCTGAACCTGTAAGGCAGCCCCAATTAAATGTTATCCTTGTAAGAGTTGCCTTGGTCATGGTGTCTGTTCACAGCAGTAAAACCCTAAGACAGGGTTTCTCTGTGTAACAGCCCTGGCTGTCCCAGCACTCACTCTGTAGACCAGGTTGGCCTCGAACTCACAGAGATTCTCCTGCCTCTGCCTCCCAGGTGCTGGGATCAAAGGTATGTGCCACCACTGTCCAGAATCTTAATTTTTAATAAATAACCCTATTTTAGGGATTTATGTTACCGGTGACTTGAAAACAGAAGCAGATCCTCTGAGCATGCTCAGTGCTGATAGCTGAGTCTCTGAGCATGCTCAGTGCTGACAGCTGAGTCTCTGAGCATGCTCAGTGTGGACAGAGGTTATGAGATCATGCTGAAGGGAGCTAGCCGGGTCCCCTGAGCAGCACCACATCTGAAATGGAAGGGACTAAACAGGAGGGAGGAAGGAGGAGGGAGCGGCGTGGGGTGGGGGCGGATGGATGAAGCAATTCTAAGACACAGGCAGCGGCCTCACCTGCAGCTTCCAGATGTGCTTGCTCTCCTTCGACACCTGGCCCACGGTCTCCCCCATGAGGGCGATGAGCATGTTCAAGAGGAGCACGAAGGTGAGGATGATGTAGGTGACCAGCAGGAGAATGAAGACCACGGGGTACTTGGCACTGCTCAGCATCTCCAGGTCACCCATGCCGATGGTGAGCTTGAAGAGGTCCAGGAGGAAGGCACTGAAGGTCTCGCTGTCGCGGCACGAGGGGTACGTGGGCACCGTGCAGTTGCTCTGGTCCTCGTCACAGACCTTCATGTTGGTGCACGGATTCAGGAGGGTGACCAGGGCTGCGGGAGGGGCGGGGAGACTGAGAGGCGGTACCCCACTGGATGGGGATGAGGGGTCAGCACTGGCCTCTGATCAACCAGCAGGAAGCACACACAGACCCTCAGGGCGCCACCGCTCTCTCCCCAAACTCTCTGAGGAGTTAGGGATTTTTCAGAATGGAGTCTAGAGCTACCCAGTCCTCGTCATTTTCTCTCAGGGCACATGTGGCACCTTCAAGTGACAGGCGGGTGGATGTGCTGGCATCCAGCTCATAGAACAAGGATAGCCAGACCCAGCCCCCTGCCCCCAGAAGCCTGAACATAGCCTGTTACTTGCTGGCTCTACACAGGTTCCTCCTTCCCCTCCACACTAGCCAGAGAGAAAGCACAAGGTTGACTGCTCTGTCTTGCTGGTCCCAGAAGCCTCCATGCCTGTAAACATTCCAAGCTGTTCTCACCGTCTTTTCTTGCTAAGCCCAGATGACAGCAGCCAGCCACCAGGGCAGGGGGGGTGACCTCAGCAAGATGGAGAAGCTATACTGCCTTCAACTAGAGAGCATGGCGAACACTTTTCAACTCACACACCAATGCAATCTAATTGTGTAGTGGATGCTCAAACAGTGTGTGTGGAGGATTCTAAGACCTGATCTACATCCAACAGAAAAATCATTCTGTGATCCATTAGTAATGTCTGCTTTGGGCACAAAACATGAGTAACAGGAGCATGTTGACCTCAGCTGGGTGAGGCTACAGTGCCTTCAATTAGAGAGCATGGCGAACACTTTTCAATTCACACACCAATACAATCTAATTGTGTAGTGGATGCTCAAACACTCTGGGTGGAGGATTCTGAGACCTGATCTACACCCAACAGAAAACTCATTCTGTGATCCATTAGTAATGTCTGCTTTGGGCACAAACATGAGTAACACGAGCATGTGTGCTTAGTGTTATATCCGGCCCTGACCTGTGACCTAGTGTACCCGACCCAACCTGTAAGTTTCGGCTTCCGTTTGCTTCACAGAAGTAGCTCACATTCCACTTCTGTATCTACTGGCTTAAAACAATGTTTTCATTACACTTGTCTATTTGGGTGTGTCTATGTGCGTGAGCACACATGTGAGGGCAAGAGAACAAGTTTCATGAGTCGGGTATCTCCTTCCTCTCTGTGGGTCACGGGGTTGGAACTAGGTCATCAGGCTTGACAGCAAGCACCGTTACCCAGAGGCATCTCGCTGGCCTGCATTTAGTAACCTTTGGACACATGGACTCTCTGACCTGAGGCCGACCACTCCTCTGTAAAGTGGGATGATGAAGCCTTTTGCTTTGTGGTCTTGCTGGGAGCAGGGAACGCAGCTTGACTAGACTTGGCCCACACATAGGGATCTTAGGCAGGGATACCCATTGCCCTCAGCCCAGGGCAACGGGTATGGCTTTCCCTATAGCCCTAGTTACCACCACCAGCACCCTAGGCCCACACTCACCTGAGGCATAGCCGATCATGAAGAGCAGATAGACCAGTAGGAAGCGGAAGAGGTCTTTGAAGAGAATCTAACACCAGAGAGGGGCTAGTTAGGGGTATTGTGGGGGAAGGGCACACAAAGGTGTCTCAACTCCCCACTCCCCTGTTCCACTTTTCTCTCCAAGCTCCACCCGGTACTGCCTCCATGCTGGAGCAGGCCCACTGTCCACCGGTGCCCACGCCCTCAGGTCAGGCCACAGAAAAGGTCTGCTGAGTGTAGCCCAAACCTTCTGAATCATGATGCTGTAGGTCCCAGTCAGCTTCAACCCGCGGGTAAAGTAAAGGGCATTCATCCAGCCCAGGACCAGGGCAAAGACCATCACGGCCAGGTAGGCCTCGATCCCTGCCAGGTAGAGTGCCGCAGAGACAACCACCAGCACTGAGTAGATGAAGCTACAGGGCAGCAGAGAGGGCCAGAGAGGGGAGGGGATGGTGAGATTGTGAATGAGCAGAGAGACGTGTCCTCAAGCCCTTCAGGGCACCAAGAAGTCCCAGTCCTCAAGACCCCCAAGGAGAACAGTGGAGACCCTGGCATCTCAGTGTTCAGTGAAACAGCTTAGTTTCTTTTTCCTTTTTGACAGGGTCTTTCTACTATGTATCTCTGGCTATCTTGGAACTTGCAATATAGACCAGGCTGGCTTCAAACTCACAAAGATCTGCCTGCCTCTGCCTCCTGAGTGCTGGGATCAAATGCACGTGCCACCACCATCTGGCTCCAGACATTGGGTCCTAGGCACTACAAGACCCTAAAGCCACACCTTCTGGAATTTTTTAAGATTCAGAGGGCTAGAGAGATGGCTCACTGGTTAAGAGCACATACTGTTCTTGCAGAGGACCTGAGTTAATTCCTAGTATCTGCATCAGGCAGCTTACAACTGCCTTTAACACCAGGTGATCTGCTACCTTGTTGACTCCTCCTGAACATACATACGCATGAATAAGTAATAATTATAATTAAAAAAATGGTAAAAAAAAAAAGAAAGAAAAAAAAAGAAATGAAAGATTGATTCGGAGTTCTATGGAGATTTTGTGGCTAAATTTCATTGTTGGAAAAGATGTAGCACACATGCATTGATTCCCACAGTCTGTGACCTAGGCAGACATCAGTAATCGATGGTTGCACTTCTTCCCCACTAAACAGAGATAGTATTACAATTCTTAATCACAAGCAGACACTAGCATCATTCAATCACCGGTGTAAGAGGTCAAAATTCTTTCCGTGGTATGGATCAAACCCCTAGCAAGCAAGCTTGGCCTTTGATTATGGCTGCAGAGCTGGGTGAATTCATTCCTGACAGTGTCACTATCTACTCTCCCTTCTACCTAGATGACCATATTCACCCACAAGTGTTTGCCCCGAGACTTCTACTCACTAGAGCAACTGAAAGGAGCCATCGACGAAGAGAGAATTCACTCCAGGGCACTTCTTCATGAACAAGTCTTTGATCTGGAAGAGAAGGGATAGAGGAATATGGAGCCAGGAGGAGTTCAGGGAGGACGGTGAAGGGACAGAGGAAAGGAAGCAGAGTGAAGGAGAGAAAAGAGACCGTGGGCTCAGGTGTGGAAGAGCAGAGAGTGGAGGCCAGACTGGAGTAGAAGTGGAGGAGGAAGAGCAAGAGGGTGGAGGAGGAAGAGGGAGGAGGAGGAAGAAGAAGCAGGAGAGGAGGGAAGAGGGAGAAGAGGAGGAGGGAGAGGAGAAGGAGGGGGAACTGGGCAGGCAGGTGGCACTGGGGACAAGCACTCACACTGGTAAAGAAGAACAGAACTCCTGTGAAGAGCGTGATGATCTCACCAGCCAGCCTCAGGTAGTCCACCGTGGTACGGTAAGGGTAGGGTGGCTGAGGGGGAGGACCACATGCAGCAGGTCCTCACCTGCCCCCAACACCAGCTCCCCGCTACCCCAAACATTTGTGTCCTCAGCAGCTTCCTCTCCTGTCTCCCCCAGAGTCTCCTCCAGGCTCAGAGCCATCTGGGTGCTGGGGTATCTTCCTCCCCAGCCCCAAGCTCTCTTCTGTCCCCACCACAGAGGCTGACCCTGTGCCCGGCTCCCCAGCGGCCACTCACCGTGCCCTCCAGTGGCTGATAGTAGGCGGTGAGAGTGAAGATGACCATGGCACACAGATAGGAGACCACGTTGATGTAGAAGGACACAGCCCCAAACTTACGCCACTTGTCTCTCAGCAGTTCGTTAATCGGCTCCACGGCCAGCATCTCATGGCGGTTCTGGGAAAGGCAAGGTGTCGTGACTACGTGGATCCCCAGCGTGGGATCCCCAGGCAGGCTCACAGCAGTGCAGCCCCGTTTCCTAAGCCTTTCTCCAGCGAGGCCCCGCCTCCTAAGCCATTCTCCAGCGAGGCCCCGCCTCCTAAGCCATTCTCCCGGGAGGCTGGAGAGGTGCTTGCTGGGGAACTCTGGGGACCTGAGTTCAGTCCTTGAAACCCATATAAAGGTGGAAGGAGAGAAGAGACCTCACAAAGTTACCGTCTAGCCTCCATACACACACTGTGGCACACGTGTTTATACACACACACACACACACACACACACACTAGCAATAAGAATGTCTATTATGCTGGGCTTGTTGTCACCCACCCATAATCATAGCACTTGGGAGACTGAGGTAGGGGGATCTCAAGTTCATGAATTACACAGCAAAAGACTCAAAAAAAAAAAAAAAAAAAAAATCAAGGCTGCAGGACTGAAGAGCAAGCCCAGCTGTTGGGAGCACTGGGAGCACTGGCTGCCCAGCAGGGAACCTGGACTGGTTCCAGTATCCACAAGGTGGCTCAGGACCATCTTGAACTCCAAATCCAGGGGATCCAATGCCCTTTTCTGGCCTCCCTGGGTACTGCACACACACATGCAAACAGTTAAAACATAAATCTTTTTTTAAAAAATGGGGTAGAGAGCTGGTTCAGTAGTTAAGAGCACTGGATGCTCTTACAGAGAACCCGGATTCACCTCCCAGCACCCACGTGACAGCTCTGAACTATCTATAACTCCTGTTCCAGGAGCTCTGATGCCCCCTTCTGGTCTCTCCAGACACCAGGCATGAATGCAGTGCACACTCATAAAATGAAACGAAAGTTGTCGTTTTTTTAAACAGAGAGTAGTAGGGGAACACCAGGCATGGTGGCTCATTTCTTTAATCCCAGCACTCAGGAGGCAGAGGCAGGTGGATTTCTGTGAGTCTGAGACCAGCCTGGTCAACAGAGAGAGTTCCAGACCAGCCAGGGCTGCAGAGTGAGATCTTGTCTCAAAACAAAACCCTAGGGGTTGGGGATATTGCACAGCGGCCGAGCGCCTGCCTAGCAAGCACAAGGCACTGGCTTGGATCCACAGCACCAAAACCAAACCAAACAAACAAAAACCCCAAATACTCCCCCCTTTCCATGTTCCCCAATTCTGGTCAAGCTTAAAGTACAAATCTTGGTTCCACATTCACAACATCTAATCAAGGAACAGGTTTGGGATATTCAGCTCAACAATACATGACTGGTGTGCCACGACTGTCCAGTTCCTCACACAGGCAGACATCAATAATCGAGCGCTGCACAATCGTGTTCTACACAGTTCTCCTGGTAGGCCCTAGTGGTAGATCCGTTTGCATCGGAGATGCTATGCCTGCAAACCTGGATCTATATGACAATGGATTCTCATCTCAGAGGGAGGAGGGAAGGAATGTACTGGATGCCAGAGCCAGGAGCCACAGGCAGGGCTGGGAGACAGGCTGCCCACACCTGTCCCCACATGTCCAGAGTGCTGTCCATCTAATGGCTAGAAGTCCCCACAAAGGTCAGAGTTAAGGGGCTGACAACAGAAGAATGACCTGCTAAACACCTGAACTTTTACTTATGCGGCGGTGCCAGGGAGAGCATTTCCTGATGCAAATGAACAGGGCTTTCAGAAATCTGACTTACAACCGCATGTTATGGACAGAATTGCTTCCATACCAGGGCTTTCTAAAACAGACTCATCTGGTCCCCCAACAACCTCAGGGGATAAGCATCACCCTCCACACATTACAAATGAAAAAGCTGACCCAGAGAGGCTATGCCACTCACCCTGGGTCACACAGTAAATATATGACAGAACCAGGATCCCCAACATGTCCCCAAGCCCACCCTGCCACAGACCCTGTTTAGTTCCCTAGCTGCTGGAGACTGTCCTGGATGCTTAGCTGACACTGATCACACGCTCCGGGTCACAGAGCCCCCAGCCCCTATGGTCCTGGTCTAACTCAGCAACAGCCAGCCCTCCCTCCCTCCCGCCCCTCCCCCACCCCCCCCCATACCCACCTCAATCTTGCTGTTGTACACCAGGATCTCCAGTACGGACACTTCCTCCCCGCATGTGTCCAGGGAGGAGAGGTCATACAGCGATGAATACACAGGCCCGTAGGCCCAGTCCTTGAACTTGCGAGACAGGTGCCGTGTGTCCTCGTCCGTCACCTCCCGCCGGATGATGTGCTGAAAGACCTGTGGAGGGGACGTTTGCTCACAGACGCTCGGTAGAACACATGTGGGAGATTGACAGGTGACAGGCAGACAGACAGACAGATGATAAACACATAGTAGGCATGATCCATAGATATAAATGATAGACATGATAGAAAATGGATAAATAGATGCCTGACATATGTACAGACAGATGACAGACAGACAGACAGGCTTTCAGTGCTGCAGTAGAACCCGGGGCCTCGAATGTGCTAGACTTCTACCACTGAGTCATTCCCCTGTCTCCGTTTTTACTCTGAGACCCGTCCCTTAATTACCCAAATTGGCCTTGAATTTGCTCTGTATCCACAGCCTGGCATGAACTTTCAATTCTCCTGCCTCAGCCTCCCGAGTCACTGGGGTCCCAGGCTGACCACTGAGCTGGGGTTCTGGGATTCTGCTGTACTGTGTCCAGTCCTACTCGGTTTCCTGTGAGCATGCACCACACCCTCACCTCTTCATTAAGAGCCTCCTTAAATGGTCCCAGCAACAAGGAAACTGAGGCACGAAGGGGCGGGGCCTGAGGCCCCACCCACCCTGCTGGGAAGCACCAAAAACCACAGCCAGGTTCCTAACGGCAGGTTACTCTGGCCTGGCTCTCAGGGCAACGGTGCCTCCCAAGCGACAGCCCAGCAATGTCTGTAGAGACATGTGACATGTCACAGTGCATGTCACGGGGTACTACTGGCACCTAGTGGATCAAGGCCAGGATATCCCACAACACACAAGACAATAAAGAACAACCCCACAGTATCCAGGGCTGGGATTAGGAGTCCTCCTCCCGTGTACTAAGAGAGCCAAGGAGAAGCAGCCCCGGCTGCTGGAAGTCAGCTGGTGAGCGGCCCTGTGACTCGGTTTACCTCTGTGGCTCATCCTGACTGATGGAGGTTGGGGAGGGAGCAAGCAATGAGGGTGATTTATGTGTTTCCAGATAAATCTGAGGATCCTGGCTGGGTGCTAGGGAGCTATAGAAGGTTCTGGAGGTACGATGCTTTCTCCCTAGAGAGGGCCTGCAGAGATGGATTGGAGGAGTGGGGGTGGGAATGAATGTAGCGCCCCTGGGTGAGCTGGGTCCACTTACCCCAATCTTGCCCGTCTTGGCAGCCATCATGAGGGGCGAAAGGCCGTCATTGTTGAGGACGGTCTCCAGGTTGCTGTCCGGGAAGAGGCGGGAACACTTGAGTAGCAACAGATCATACATCTTGGTGACAAACTTGGTGTTCTCTCGGGTGTTGTCCGCGATGGCCACCAGCGCGTGCAACACTGTGTTTCCTCTCGAGTCCTGTCGCCTCATGTCGGCTTTCTTGTGAGGGTTCTCTGTCAGGTAGTTGACGATGTGTGGCTGGTTGGTGCAAGCCGCCAGGGACAGGGGCAGCTCCCCTGGGGACAGAGAAACTGAGGGTCAATGCAGGGGACCAAGGAGAGACTTTGCCGGTCGTGCCGGGGATGGGGACACATGCCACCACCTGCTCCACATAACTGCAGACGGGGTCTGGGGCTTCTCATGGTGACTGCTGGAGAGACAGGGGATGGTTATTTAGGGACATGGCCCATGCAACCAGGAAGCTGTGGGTCTGAAGTCCTGGTGGTAGGACTCTGGGACTTTGGCCCTGAGTTCTATGTTAAGTGTGGGTGTTAGCAGGGTGACATTTAGAATATTTTATTGGTCCAATTATGGCAACGTGTTGGCAGTCTGGACCGTGAGATCCCAGCCCTCAGACAGTGTTAGTTGAACCAAAGGACACTATAATAGGGTGCTAGGTGCTGATACCCTATAACAGCCCCCAGAGTTCTCCCCATCTCCAGCTACAGATGGGGAAACCGAGGTTCATGTAGTCAGTCATGTAACCAGGATGAAGCAAGATGAGAATCTGAACCCAGGTCCCTTCTGAGCTTTCTTCAGCGCTCTGGCTCTGAGGCACAGCCTCAGGGAGCGGGACCCTGGGGAATCCACGCCTGAGGCAGCCCAGCTCTGAGTATGTGGAAGCCATGAGGGCTGCAGACACCACCTCTCCCTTATCTCTACCCTCAGCCACCGATACTCACCGAAGTAGAAGTAGCCACCCTCATCCTTGGGCTGGAAGAAGCGCCCTCGGGCCTGGGCATGCACGTCGGCTCCCTGGGCCACCAGCAACTCCACATAGTGTTTGCAGCGTCGCTCAATGGCAATGTGCAGGGACGTCTGGCCTGGGGAAGATGACAGCCAGGCTTGCTGAGGGGTCCAGAGTCTGCCACCAGATGTGGAAAGCGGCCTAGGGACCTCAAAGCCAAGCCTTATCCAGCAATCACTGGAAGGTGGTGCGGAGGGTTGACATGGGATTTGGGGTGCGTGACAGCCAGAGCCTGATGTATTCAGGACTGAACTTTTAAGCTCATGGGATGAATGGCTTATAGGTTCCAAGGGCAAGAACTCAGACACACACACTTTAGTCTTGGAGGGCACAGTGGCCTCCTGACCTCAGACTTTCGGCTGCTCGCTGTGTGCGAGCTTTGAGGACTCTTAAGAGTCTAGCAGGAGCACAAGCTTCTTGCAGGCCACTGATCTGAGCACACAGCCTGGAAACGATGCCCCTGGAAATGTAGGGAACCCCCCATCCAGCCAAATGGGTCACCCAAATCAACCCTTGGAGACCAGGGTAGTGCTAGATGTCCTGGCCAAATCACCCCGACACAGCCATGAACTTCACAGACTCTGAATGTTGGCATTGTACAGCCTTAGGATTGGTTAGTAGGCTCTCAGAAGTGGGGAGCGCAGAGCTGGCGCACACGACATGGAATTGGAGGCTCAACCCCATGCCCTGCAGAGCCTCAGGTGGCCTAAGGGTCCAACCACACAGCCTCTGGGCTTCAATTTTTTTCTAGCTCACGGTACCAGACAGCAATGGGCATTGCATCACAAAGGTTTGGAATCTCCCATTCTGAAATTCAGAATAGCAGAGAGCGAGAGGTAGCTGCTGCACCATCATTCATTCACTCATTCATCCACTCATTCACCCACCCATTCAGTAACGGTGTGTCAGCACTGCGCGGCCAGACCTACCTCGGTAGTAGATGTCTCTGAAGGGTGAGTTGATGAACTCACGCATGTTCCCGGTGCGTTCCGCAATGTCCAGCAACACGGGGATGGTGTCATTACGGCCATTGCTTAGATTCAATAGCGCCTTGGGCAGGCAGGTCTTCCCCGTGGACGGCTCTGAGAGACAGGGGCAGGAAGAGACAGGGCTCAGAACCTGGCTGTGAATTTGGGGCAGGAACAGGAGCCCAGGCCGGGCTGCCACACCTGCCTGAGATGGCTTCCGCCTGCCTGGTGGGGACACAGCTCCCTCGGTCTCTCACGGTGTCTGGCAATAGATGTGTTTTGACATCAGAGTCGGGGAGATTTCTCTCTGACACAGGGTCTCATTATGGAGCCCAGGCTGGTCTTGAACTCTCAATCTTCTTGCTTTGGTTCCCAGAGTGCTGGGATTACAGGGTTGTGCCACCCTGCACTTGAGGGAAGCTTAAAATTTTGATTTTATCTATGTGTATGGGCATGTGACCTGCATGTAGATCTACACACCATGTATAGGCAGTGCCCACGGAGGTCATGTGCAGGGATTAGATCCTCTGCAACTGAAGTTACTCGTGGCTGTGAGCCACCACGTAGGTACTGGGAACTGAGTTCAGGTCCTTGTAAGAGCAACCAGCGCTCTAAGCATGGAGCCGTCACCCCAGCTTGTAGAGGGGAATTTTTAAAGGGGTTGGAAATCTGAGCAGATGAGAAAAGAGAACAAAATGCCAACCAGGCTGCGATACAGAGAGGTGCACTGTGTACGTGCGTATGTGACGTGTGCACATGTGTTAAAAAAAAATAAAGTCAACCATACATCTTGTTGATTTTTGTTGTGGTTTATTTTGAGACAGGATCTCACTATGTAGCCCAGGCTGTCCTGGAACTCTGTAGACCAGGCTGGCCTTGAATTCAGAGATCTGCCTGCCTCTGCCTCCCAAGTGCTGGGATTAAAGGTGTGCGCCACCACTGCCCAGCTCATACCACATGTCTTAACTGCAGGACCCGTCAGAGTTTGTCTCCATCCCTCTGTGCTTCCTATGCATACACGTGTGTATACACGTGTCTGCATGGAGGCCTCCGGTCAGCACCGGGTACCTGCCTCATCCCTGTCCACCTTCCAGACAGGGTCTCTCACGGAACCTGCAGCTCACTGGCTCAGGGAGGTTCTGGGGGGCTCTACCTGCCTGTTCCTACCTCCTCAAGAACTGGGATACAAGAAATGTGACATCTTCCCTGGCTTTTTTCCACAGATGCTGGGATCTGAACCCAGGTCCTGTGTGGCCCACGCAGTGGGCACTTTACACTACTGAGCTTATAAGAGCCTTTATCAGCTCTAAAAGCAAGACATGCCAGACATCACTTGTCCATCCATGGGAACATAGATGCCTGCCCCATAAAGCATTTACACCAGCCTCGTCGCTAGAGGGGAGTGAAGGGCAGGCCACAATGCTCCCTAAAGCCTGGACTGAATATAAAGAAGGTGAGACATCTTAAGAGGGGCCGTGCATCTGAGAGTCCCACAGACACATAAGCGTAAGTGTTTTCCATTACTGTCCAACATCTTTCAAAGTCTGAGTGTGCTGGGTGTCTGTCACCTCTCCC
Source organism: Arvicanthis niloticus (assembly GCF_011762505.2). Taxonomy (NCBI): domain Eukaryota; kingdom Metazoa; phylum Chordata; class Mammalia; order Rodentia; family Muridae; genus Arvicanthis; species Arvicanthis niloticus. The sequence goes on from NC_133432.1 coordinate 5,373,692, forward strand.
CAACGCTCACCAACACCTTCTTCCAAGTTTCTTTCCCTTGCTATGATGTATTTGGCTACAGGAACAAGCTTCAGTGTCCAAAGAATCAGTAAAAGCTCCCACCAACAACAACCAGGCCCGGGCAACAGATCCAAGGTGGGAGCCACTGGCATGGGGTGAGGGCGAGCTTTGCAGGCTAGTCCCCGGGTTGGAGTCCTGGCATTATCTCTCATTCAGTGGCAATCAAGGGGACAATCAACAAATATTGTGGTGGCAGGACCCCAGGCATCGAGCCCCCTTAAATGAGCCCCCCCCCCCTAAAATGTCAATGCTGCCGTTAGCTTCCTGTGTGAGAGAATGTAAGGCCATCTCCCCAGATGCAGGGAGGGGATGAAGCCTGGGAAACATCCAGCCTGACCCCCAGCCTTTCTCTGTCTCCTGGGCAGCTGGCCCAGGCTAACCCCAGCCAGCTGTTCATGGAATCCATCAGTAGGTG